>NW_019737090.1:549661-550822 GCF_002891405.2 Cryptotermes secundus | reverse complement strand
ATAATACTTCATATGCCAGAATATAGAGCCAACATCTACACGAATTCTTGTTATTGTTCCTGATAAACTGTACAGTTTAGCCGACGTCTTACTTACCTGATGTTCCACTTAGTCACTTAGTCGAAGTTCATTGTAAGAAGTGTCCGGTGTTGGCAGCCGGCAAAGATTTTTGTCGTCTTTTCCGGGTCTGGGTAGGAATAACATGCGCTCTCCCTTCCCCTCCTCCAAGCGATGGGAACGCCAGAGGAGAAATTCAAGCGAAATCTGCCATCTCCTATACGCACTGCCTGTATTTACGTAATCACTGTCCTTTACCTTGACTTGAAACTCCAGTCATGATACAAGATTCCGCGAGATGCCACTGCCATTACGTTAGCCTATAATCAAATCCCATGGAAAAAAATCCCATCTTCGGAAGCTGACAGTCGCTCATTTTGTCAAGAAAATGACCGCCAAGGATTTCACCACTGGGTCATAGCCCGAAATACACTAATTTATTATAGACAAATTCTGTTTAAGACAGTTTCTCCATTAACATCCTATCTATGTCTACATACTGTCACGTATCCTGGTGACACGACAAGAAATTAATGGGTTCTGGATTCGGTGAAACTGTTTATTGGATAAGTTGTTTACAATTACAATCACACAAAAATAGTGCCTTCCATGCGATGCAACCTGACTAGTCCGTCGTGTGTCGCGTTCCGTCTTCACTCAGCTATTCTTGTCTTTAACCGCTATTCGCTCTTCCACCGATATTCTTGTTGGCGTGTCTTAGTTCTCAGCTCTGCTGGTTTCTTCTGCTCTCAACTCTGCTCTGTTCTCCTCTCTTCCTCTCTCTCTTCCACCGATATTCTTGTTGGCGTGTCTTAGTTCTCAGCTCTGCTGGTTTCTTCTGCTCTCAACTCTGCTCTGTTCTCCTCTCTTCCTCTCTCTCTTCCACCGATATTCTTGTTGGCGTGTCTTAGTTCTTAGCTCTGCTGGTTCCTTCTGCTCTTAGCTCTGCTCTGTTCTCCTCTCTTCTGTTCTCTCTTCCACCGATATTCTTGTTCGCGTCTTAGTTCTTAGCTCTGCTGGTTCCTTCTACTCTCAGCTCTGCCCTGTTCTCCTCTCTTCTGTTCTCTCTTCCACCGATATTCTTGTTGGCGTGTCTTAGTTCTT
>NW_019737090.1:548736-549598 GCF_002891405.2 Cryptotermes secundus | reverse complement strand
TCTTGTTGGCGTGTCTTAGTTCTTAGCTCTGCTGGTTCCTTCTGCTCTCAGCTCTGCTCTGTTCTCCTCTCTTCTGTTCTCTCTTCCACCGATATTCTTATTCGCGTGTCTTAGTTCTTAGCTCTGCTCGTTCCTTCTGCTCTCAGCTCTGCTCTGTTCTCCTCTCTTCTGTTCTCTCTTCCACCGATATTCTTGTTCGCGTCTTAGTTCTTAGCTCTGCCCTGGTTCTCAAGGGGCTTGACGCCAAGACAAACTTGATTGGCGGTAAACCGGCAGTCGTTAAGTAACTTTGACCTTGACTTGGTAATCTGTTATACGTTTTCATATTCCAGTTACAACTAGTACAGAAGGAATACAAAACACTGGTTTCAAGATGCTCTTCTAGTGTTTTTCGCGAAAAAAAATGACAGAAGATGGCGACATAAATAATATTGCTGGCAGATCCACCTACCGACAGAATTAGTACTACATGCAGTCATCGCGTGTTGCACTCTATCGGCGGACTGGGATACCAAAGTCTTATCCAATACTACCATTCTGTTAGGAGGAGAAGCGAAGGAAATGGAAGAATGTCAACAATGAAGACGGCAGGAGGAAATACAGGAGACTGAGGAATGAATTGAAAAGTGCCACGGACAGGGCCAAAAAGGAATATCTTGAGAAGATATGTAATGAGATTATAGAATTTCAAAGAACAGGACGTTATGATTTGATGTACATGAAGATAAAAGAACTGGGATGGAAAGAGAATCATGGGATTCAAAATATTGGCATCGAAGACTCCCAGGGGAATAGAATAGTAGATCAGAGGCAAGTGCTGAAAATTTGGAAAAAATATATTACAGAACTATATGATCGACCT
>NW_019737090.1:527072-548390 GCF_002891405.2 Cryptotermes secundus | reverse complement strand
GCAAATGGTACATGGATCAGAAAGTTAGAGTACGACTGGACAGAGGGGAGACAGGAAGTGTGAAGATTGGAAGAGGAGTTCGACAAGGATGCTGTTTATCACCAATTTTGTTCAACTTGTACAGCGAATGCCTTAACAAGGAAGCGCTGGATGGGCTTGGAGACTTCAAATTAGGAGGTCAAATTCTTCAAACTGTGAAAAATGCAGATGACCTTGTGTTAATGGCTAAGGAAGAAACTGTGCTACAGGGCATGATTGATAGACTAATTGAAATTGGAAGGTGCTATGGCATGGAAATGAATGTGGAGAAAACAAAAGTAATGAAAATTTCGAGACAACCAACCCCAGTCACAATAAAGATAGACCAAAAACAACTGGAGAATGTGAAATGTTAAATATTTGGGTAGCTTGTTAACAGATGATGGAAGGTGTACTAGTGAAATTAAATCCAGGATAGCCATGGCAAAAGCTGCATTTAGCAAGAAGAAGAATCTTTTTACCAGCAAATTGGACTTAAATTTGAGGAAGAAACTAGTGAAATGCTACATTTGGAGCATTGCCCTGTATGGGGTGAAACATGGACACTTAAGGCAGTAGATGAGAAACATCTGGAAAGTTTCGAAATGTGGTGTTGGAGAAGGATGGAGAAGATCAGTTGGACCGATTACGTGAGAAATGAAGAAGTGTTAATTAGAGTCAGTGAGCAGAGGAATATCCTACACAAAATAAGAAAACGGAAGGCTAATTGGATTGGTCACACCTTACGCAGTAACTGCCTTCTAAAAGAAGTTACTGAAGGAAAGATAGAGGGGCGGATAGAAGTGACAAGAAGACAAGGAAGAAGAGGTAAGAAGATGCTGGATGACCTTGGGGACAGAAGAGGGTATTCTCATTTGAAGGAGAAAGCTCTAGATCGCATTAAGTGGGGGAACTCTTTTGGAACAGACCGTGGACCTGTCGTCTTGACAGATTACTGATGATGATGAAGAGGGTTTAGAAGAAAACAGAGTTATCCGGACACCAACTTTGAATACTAGCAAGACACTGTTTCGCAGTACAGCATGTCAGGCCTTACTGTTGTTTCGCCAAACCATTCGTAGTCCACGAATTCCAACTGCAGCCATCTTAGCTCCATTTTACTTTCAGAAGAGAGAGAGAGCCGTGTGAAGGTGAAGGAAGGACGTAATCGTTTTAAACTGAACAAACATGGCGCTCAGCCGCTAACCAGTGTCTCTTTTCCTGAAGTACATTTCGCGGAATGCTAAAGTAAACTGATAAAGTAAATAATGTTTCATAAACGGGCTCTTTCATGTACGCACCTTTATGGTTTAGACGCGGTCAAGTACTGCAATTACATAGCGTCTGTTGTCAGAATAAGCAATGAGTAATGTATAGGAAATTATGCTGAAACAAGTGTTCGTGTTCTCATTTGACGTATATCTCGGTATTTTCCTGGAAGGATTTAGGAAAAGCACAACAAATCTCAAGCACCTCGATGTCCGAGGCAGAATTCGAACCGTTCACTTCCAGAATACAAACAAACAAACAAAAACAACCTCAGTGGCCTGTAGTCCGCAAACGACCTATACCGACCGAGCGACCGCCGCCTGTCGGCGAAGTTAGTGTCAACTTTAGCGGATAGAGGGTGTCGCGTGGTCAGCGCAACGAATCCCTATGGCCATTAATTTCGGTTTTCTATACCGGAGCCGCTATTTCCTTGAAATAGCTCCCCGGTTATCCTCACGAGGCTGAGTGAACCCCGTTCCAGACCCACTACATCTCAGAAAACCTGGTAGCGCCCGGAATCGAAGCCGGATCTCTGGATCTGTAGGCAGGAACTCTGACCACTAGACCACAGAATATAAATTAGAAAAGTTACCGCTTGAGCTAACTTGCTCAGTGTGACGACAAACAAGAAGAATGCAAAAAGTATCGGCCTGATCTATTTAAGCTACACTGCAACATGTGCTTCAGTAATTAATTTATATAATTAAACTAAGTTTGTACAAAGCAGTACAGTAGGATGAATGTGAATGGTTACTTAACAACATATAAAAAAATAGCTCAGATAGTGTAATGGGTATAGCAACTGGCTACGAACTGGACGGCCGAAGGGTCGCTGTTTGCGTCCCGGTAGGGTCAAGCATTTTCTCTTCTTCATGTCGTCCAGACCGGCTCTGGGGTCCACCCAACGTCCTATCCAATGGGTACTGGGGACTCTTTCCCCGGAGTTAATGCGGTTGGGGCGTGAAGATGACCACTACAACTAGTTCCGAGGTCAAGAAAATGTGGATCTACACATTGATTCCCCCATACGCCTTTATATAGTAGTGATTAATTAGCTAAGCACAGGGCCAACTTTACCTTTATGTGAAAGGAATCATTGATGGCTTTGTTTATAGTACTATCGCAGTATGTGCCTGACAGAACTGAGTAAAACTATGAAGAATCAATCAGTACAAGATGACATTTTATAAATAAAGCAGAGCGGCACATTTGTCTCAAAAGACGTAGAGAATCTAAAAAAATACCCGTGCCACATTTCAAGAGGTCAGTCGCCGGCTTAACCCCGCATCGGCCAGGATTCGATTCCATGTCTGGTCATGCGGGACCTGTGATGGATAAAGAGGCACTGGGGCAGGTTCGATTTGCTTTGCCAATTCTCTCTTCAGAAAATTCTCCATATCCATCTACTCTCAACAGTAACCTTTGTATTGTCACGTGTAGGGGTGACTATTAGACGGGGTTTGGATTGGATGTTTGTATCTATTTCACTCACACTCAACTCGTAATTACAAGTAATCTCCACACTTTATAGTTCACTGTTCCAAACACTATTCTTCTCAGTTTGCGTTCACTAGTAGTCTCCTAGTTAATAGCAGAGATTATTCCAGTCTCACAATAACCGCAGCAAACTTAAAGTCTTTTCATCACGGCTAGACTTTCAAATGAACTGAACTGAACTGTGATGCCTCAGTCCCTCAATTCAGTTACATCCCTCGATTCTTCTGCTCCCAAACCCGCATCCTGACAGGCTGGCGTCTCGAAATTCAACTGACCCAGCTGACCTGGAGTCCTTCTTATATAGCTTAGGTGCGGACCCAACAGAAAACACCGTTTCCTAACAATCCCTTCATTGTAAGATTTGAGGCTTTCACGGCGGTGACTATGAAGAAAGCAGTCTTCTGGGATTTGGCACCGTGTATAAGTGGTGTTAACCGACGTTTCGGAGGAACGTATCGCCAGTCTGCTTTTACCGTTCTCACGGTCTTGTCGCTTGCAGATTTCTTATAGTTTTTCTTCTACCCTGAAGATGGAGGCGATACGTTCCTCCGAAACGTCGGTTAACTTATACACGGTGCCAAATCCCAGAAGACTGCTTTCTTCAATCCCTTCATTGTTTACTGCGTATTTGTTACGGCGAGATGTTTACCAAGTCGTTGCCTAGCAATGAACGTTTACTCTGGCTACATTATTCCGGCTCTCAGGCGTCATGTCAGAGTACCAAGCTTACTTGGGCTTACAGCACATGCGAAACTTAACTACGTGGCTACTTCGCGCGGACAACGCGCCATTATGGAGAACGGTTCTGGTGTCTCCACACAAGGCAATTACCAGCATCACACTCCACAGTGCTTGTGGCAATTACAAGACTGAGCCAAATATCCAAGTTGGGGTTTTCAGATAACCTACCGCCCAGCTGCACCACAGCAAGTTAAATTTCTGGCACATCTCCCAATGTCTCCCCTCTCTTGCCGCTGACCCCACCTAGACGCTTGGCGTCGCGTCGGCTCGCCCCGTAGCCATCTTGTTCGTCCTCTCCTGCCGCTCAGAGAGGAGACGGCAACGAACAAGCAGGCTGGAATGACGTGGGATTCTTCGACGGTTCGCGTGAGTATTCTGTGTTTAGTAAGATTCGTCGCATTCAGGTGATTCGGGCTTGGTTCGCTGCTTTGCATCTATGTGCCAGTCTAGTTATAAGTTTAATCTGTGCGCCTTACACGGAGGAAGTAATAGGATAATGGAGAAAATTACATATAACAAGTGAATTCATAATCTATACGCTTCAGCAACTGTTAAGCAGGACCTGAGGTCACAGAAATAGTAATGAAGAATTCTATCCTATGAAATATCCCAGAAGATAGTACTCAACTATTAGGTAGGTTAAAAAAAGATGATAATTTGGACACGTAGTATGAATGGTTGCATGAGAAAAAGAAGTATATCAAAATTTTAGTCGAAACTTCTGAAGGGAAAATCAGTAGATAATGGGACAATGATCTAAGAATAAAGAGATGTGTAATGGATTCATCTGGCTCAGGATAACGACCACGGCAATGTACCTACGTGCACAGTTTCTTGACTAGATACGCGGTAACCGTGTTCCCAAGAAGAACTCTTCTCAACTGAGTTATTGCTTATCCTTTTCTGTGCCTCTCATATTTCTGCTGTACGTGATATGACTATCTCCGCTTCAATCTTAAACATTAAAGTCTACTTATAGTCTCGCTATTTTCGCCGGAATTTCTGTTTATACTGTATGTCTGTGTGTATTGTCTCGAGGGGCACGCGGTAGCGTAATTGGTTGAGGCACTGTGCTACAAGCTGGAAGGTCACGGTTTCGTTTCCCAATAAGGTCACTGCATTTTTCAATTGACCTAGTCCTTCCAGCCGCACTATGACCCTGGGGTCCACTCAGCCTCTAACAGAAATGAGTACCAGGAATCTTCCTGGGGGTAAAGGGCGGCCAGCGCGTAAGGCTGACAACCTCACCGCCATATGTAAGCCGATTATCCAGAGAAAATGTGGGAGCCTCCACGTCTCACAACGCTATGGGGCTCCACGGCCTGTTACAGGGATACTTCTGCCTTTTTTACCCTGTACTGTATCGTGGTATAATCTGTGTCCTGCGTCTTTTTATTTGTCTCTACCGTTTTCTTATTCTGTTACTCTCTCGTATCTGTCCGCCTACGTAAGTTCGTATGTGTATGTCTCCCCCCCCCCCTCTATTGCGCACATTCAACTAGGCTGCTAATAATATAATAAATATTTATTTCCAAATACCCATCTTGATTATCCCCACTCCTCTCCTGCCTGTACAGAAGACGTATTTACCGACCGCTTTTTTCTTTAATCTCTTGTTTTATCACTCGTTTTTACTTCCGTGGTGGGTTGCATCCTGCAAGAAGAGAAGTCGATTCCTGGTAAGGTCAGGGATTCGCTTGTCTTCGCTACAGTGCCAAGACCGGTTTCAAGACACACCCAGCTCCTATCTAAACGGCCCCTGAGGGCAAAACAGCAGCTGACCACTCACCTCCATTTAGTGCCGCGGTTAAACGAGAAGGCGCGAAATATCCTCCAATAATCTGTCAGCTTTATTGTTCACCTTTTATTAATTTCTCTCTCTGCTCTATCCGTGTCTCTGTTTTTAGCCTAATTTCCTTATTTAAAAAAAATATGGAAAATAAAATAAAAATAAGATGTGGCTTATGAGATCACCTTGCTGTCTGTGTGTATATCCTCCAATTTCTTTTTTCGTTTTCTGCTCAGTCCGTGTGGTATCAAAGAAAAGAACGCGATTAGTCTTCTCTTTCTTTAGATCTGTCTCTGTCTTGCTTCTTTCATGTATGTCAATTCCTGGCTCTTTATCAAATTTTGTTTGCTACCTTCCTTTGCGTGTTTAAACAAGTGATATAATCCCTCCCCCATAATTGATCTTTCCTCTCTCTCTCTTCCTCACCTATTTCCTTCTCCAATGTCTGTAAGTCCTGCGTGTCTGTCGACCTCGTGTGTTGCATTCTCTCCCTCGTAAAACCTCTGATAAATATGTTTGTATATGATCCATAAAACTTAAAAGGGTGTCCACTTATAAACGTACCGGCTGATATGCCCTGCACTGACCTGACGTAACGCATGCGTGTAATTATGAAGTGTAATATACTTAAAGGTTAAATATGTTGATCGTGATATTAATATATAACGTTACACTGAAACGGTAATTCTCTTTTCGAATTTGTAAAAATTAAAATTAAATATCTCACAGCTATAACAGATAGACATATTCGGTGAGCGGCTTTTATTTCATCTGTCATTCTAAGCCCTAAGGAGAGCCTCACCCCACCCCATAAAATTAAGAAAGGTGTGAGGGAAATGTATCTAGTTTTATGTTAAGATTACCGCCATCTTTGATGTAACCCCATGTGGTCCTGACCAACAAAGACAGAAAAGCAGGGAAACCTGACAGCAGGTTCTTCAGTCTGTATTTATCAACTAAACTATACATGCTACTTGTTCAATACATTTCAGTCTCTTTGATTGTATCGCTGTAACAATATATTATTGCTACAAATTGATCTCATTAATACAGCAGTAGCAATAGCAGTGTCATCAGCGCTACCATCTTGAGACCGCCCGCTGCCATTTTGTGTAAGTGTAATTGATCGAATTGCGCGGTCTTAAAGAACACGACAGAGTTCGCTTAAATCGATGATGACGCAATAAAAACAGACTGGCTCTACGGACGGTTTAATGGCAGGGGAAACACGAGACTTTCAAGAATGCGCGACGCTGTGAAGTTCCATGAGTTTGATCCCCACCACAAATAAGGATATATTTAGATAATGATAAGACTGCCTCTGTGGTCTAGTTATCAGAGTTGCTGGCTACAGATTCAGAGGTCACGGGTTCAATTCCCGTCGCTACCAGTTTTTCTGAGAAGTAGTGGGTCTGGAAAGGGTCCACTCAGCCTCGTGTAGATAATTGAGGAATTATTTCAAGGAAATAGAGGCTCCGGTCTAGAAAACCGAAATTGACAGCTGCGGGGATCCGTTGCGCTGACCACGCGACACCCTCTGTCGGCAAAAGTTGGTACCAACTTCGCCGACAAGATGCGGTCGCTCGGTCGGTATAGTTCGCTTGCGGGCTACAGGCCACGGAGTTTGTTTTTTTCTTGTTTGTCATGACACCATTTAGTTCGGTACGTGGCCACCAACGTTTGTGGATAAAAGTAGGGGAAAATTTGGTCCAGTGCTTAATTAATTAAGCATCACACCATGAAGATATACGGGAGTGTGGAGGTATAGCTCGCCGGTCACGGTAGCCGAGCGGTCTAAGGCATGCACTGTCTCCGCTCGCTCGGAAGCCGGGATCGTGGGTTCGAATCCCACTCAGGGGATTTACTCAGTGAGTAAATCAGTGAGTGTTGTTATAGCTGATTGCAGTTACGGGTTATAAGCGTTCAATAATTCACTTACCAATCTAGACCCCGTGACACGTAGGGTAACCGTCGAAATTGTACGAAGTGTGCAGTATAGTGCTACTTAACAAAACAAACAATGAAGCCGTATCAAAGTACAGTAGAAAAGATGCAGTAATGCGTTGACAAGTGGCGCTAAACTAGACCTGAAGCCGCCGAAACAAGTCAGCAGTTCAGAAATAGCACGGATAAGCGACTGTAGACACGTGACTTATAACTGCAGCTTGCTCGACATATTAACACGTTTGATGTGAATGTGTACACCTCAGTCGGTACAGCAACAAGGCTACAGGCTGGACGAGGGTTAAGAAATTGGTTTCTTCTCCGTAGAGACATGACCTCCCCACCCCTTCCTATGTAACAGGTACCGGGGTTTGTTTCCCTGGGGGTAAAGCGTCAGAAACGTGAGGCTGACTAATCACCTCTACCTAATGTCGAGGTTAGAGATTACGGAGCTATAAATCCACTCTCCCACGGGTCTTCATGGCGTGGTGCTTAATTAATTAAGCAACGGATAACTCTACTTTCGTCCCTGTGCTTAAATAATTGAGCACTACGCCATGAAGGAGTATGGGGGAGTGGATCTATAGATCCACGTATTCTTGAACTCGGCACTAGTTGGAGGTGAGTGGTCAGCTTCATGCTTCGCCGGCTTTACTCCCGGTTGGTCGGTTGGTCGGTTAGTCGGTTGGTAGGTCAGTCCGTCGGTCTGCCGTTCTTTCGAGTGAAAAGTTTAGCATAAATCGATGTAGATGATACCTTGGGTGGTTACTGATCATCATCATCATCATCATCATTAGCACTACAACCCTTTGTGGTTCTTGGCCTGCACTAAAATCTTTCTCCGGTTATCCCGCTCTTGTGTCTTTTGCTCTCCAATTAACCACACACAGGTTCCTCAGATCATTGTCCACACCAGCCATCCATCTCATTCTTGGTCTACCTTTATTCATTTTCCCATTCGATTTTATATTTATTAATCTTTTATAAAATTTCTTAATTTTCTCTCCTTATGACGTGTTCTGCCCATGCGTAAATATATTAGGCATGTTAAGTTACTGATAATGCAGATGCCATGTAAATGCACATAATACATAATTTAACATTAAACGTATTTTAAATATATCCCTCTGCATGTTTGGGTTGTTTATGGTTATCAACAGAATGCATTCTACCATACAGATTAAAGTATTGAATCGACGACGCAAATTCGATATTAATCGAGAATGCATTTCGATATTAAATAAAATCGACGTTACGTCTTAATCGATAATGTAGCTTTATTGTTCTTTATAGCAAATCGAAACAAATTTAAGGATTAATACACGAT
Source organism: Cryptotermes secundus (assembly GCF_002891405.2). Taxonomy (NCBI): domain Eukaryota; kingdom Metazoa; phylum Arthropoda; class Insecta; order Blattodea; family Kalotermitidae; genus Cryptotermes; species Cryptotermes secundus. Next base: position 539,805 of record NW_019737090.1, on the reverse strand, counting down.
GGTAAGCTGGATATAAATAGGCGTAAATGAAACCTGAAAATATAAGGAACTCTATACAAAAAATATATACATAAATGGACAGCAAATGTGAAATATGTTATAGAGTAATGTCGATATAAATCGAAAGACGTGAAATCATAAATATATACATAATTGATGACATAAGTGAGATGTAGAGTGACCTATAAGAAAAATATTAGTAATTATTTATCAATAATATAATATTACGTGTATTTTACATTATTTGAGTTATTAAAATACACCTTTTTCTAACTTTCTATCCTTCTCTATGTGGAAACATCACATGATGTGTGTTTGCAGGGACGGAAATATTAATGCACGACTAATGAACTATGAACATAGGACACAGTTCTTCCGACGAAATTACATTTAAAGTTATATAAAAATCATAAAAGAAACGCACGACCATTGAACACAATCTTTGACAATTACTGAACACAACGACAGACATGGCAAGCGTTGACGCACTTACCTCGTGTGTCTTCTCCTCAGCTTTATTTAAGTCCTACCTGCAATTAAAAAGAAACACACTTTAGATTCAAGTATACAAACCGCTACCCTCTTCACGGATCAGAAACTATCTTGGTAATCATGCAACCAGTACACACAGACAAGCACCAACAAATTTCCACAAGTCTCCGGATATTTGAAATATTATAATATATTATTATTATTATTATTATTATTATTATTATTATTATTATTATGGGGGCATGCGGTAGCGTAGTTGGTGGAGGCAATATGCTACAAGCCGGAAGGTCACGAGTTCAAGTCCCGATGAGGTCATTGAATTTCTTCAATTGACCTAATCCTTCCAGCCACACTATGACCCTGTGGTCGACTCAGTCTCTAACAGAAATGAGTACCAGGAATATTCTTGGGGGCAAAGGGCGGCCGGCTCGTAGGGCTGTCAAATTTGCCGCCATCTTTGAGCCCATTGTCTAGATAATGTGGGACCCTCAACGTCTCACAACCCTATGGGCCTTCATGGCCTGATACAGGGATAGCTTTAGCTTTACCTATACTTATTATATTACATTAAACGGTAAAGGCATCCCTGTATCAGGTCGTGAAGGCACATAGGGTTCTGAGACGTCAAGGCTCCCACTCTTTGTAGACAATCGGTTCACAGCTGGCGGTAGGTTTGTCAGCTTTACGAGGCCGCCGGCCGCCCTTTAACCCCATGAAGATTCCTGGTACTCATTTCTGTTAGAGACTGAGTCGACCACAGGGTCATAGTGTGGCTGGAAGGACTAGGTCAATTTAAAAATAGCAAGTGATCTCATCGGGACTCGAACCCGCGATCTTCGGCTTGTAGCATAATGCCTCGACCAACTACGCTAGGGCATGACCCCCCTTGAGGTGTGGAGGGTACTGCTCTGCTACAGTCTGATTTTCATCTGCTAAATGAGTTACTGCTAACGTGCTTCATTAGAATAAGTGGCCTTGTGCTGTGGGACATGCTGTTACGGTCCGGTACGTATAGCGTGGCAAGGGGCTATGCAGGCAAATTCTGTAACTCTGGGTTTCCATCATGTGCGTGCTTCCCCTGTTCTCATACTCAACTCGCGTGACGCAGAGGTTGCCTACGCAGCAGGCGCTGGTACCTAGTGCTCCAAAGCAAACTATTATTCACATTCGTGCTTCAAATTACAAGGCTTGCGTTAATCTTTTGTGAACAAGATCATCTTCGGTTTCCATGAAATCAGACGAACCTTCTGATAAGCTTGGCCACTTTTAACGCACCAAGAAAAGAACCTGGACCACAATGCCATTCAGTCAGTAAAGTGGATTTCTTGTGATATGAGGTTACCATAACGGTATAAATATTATGTTCTTCCTGAATGTGACACCGTGTAGTTTGGTAGATACGTACTAACGTTTCGGATAAACCCCATAACTCCATCTTCACGGCATTCTACTCCAGTGTCCTTGAACAGGGCTCCGAAAATTCGCTCGCCCTTTCGTCGCATGAGAATTAAAGAACTCCGGTGTCGAGTATATATTGCCTCCGTCTGAATTTGTAAGTAGGTACATTTCTGTGACTAATAAACTTCAGCAGTGTTTTTGGACCCGTGCTTCTATGGACTTTCAACCTCGGCGCTAGGTGGAGATGTGTGATCAGTTTCATTCTCCGACCGTTTTGTTCCCATTGGCAGAGACCCCGGCACCGTTTGGATCTGACGCTGGATGGGCCCCACAGCCAGTCTAAACGCAATGTGATTATATATATCCCTTCCTCTGCTTGGAATCAAACCCCGGTCGACAAGCCCGTAACTTTTATCTTACCTGGCTCATATTTATATGCATTTCTTTCGACAGTATTTACTTGAAGCAATATATCGTTAGAGTATGATTCTACTTCGAACTTAAGCAGTTTCATTGTATTCGATTATGGCTTTAGAGCCCTATGTTGGGCCTTGGCCGCTTTTTCAGTTTCTTAATCTATACACAGTCGGCAGGACCCCTTAGACGGGAGATCAGTCAGTCGCAAAGCCACTACCTACACAGAGAACAACACAAACAGAATAAACGCACACAGACATCCATGCCTCGAGTGGGATTCGAACCCACGGCCCCAGTGTTTGAGCGGGCGACGACGGTTCATGTCTCAGACCGCGGAGCCACTGTGATCGGCACGTAGCTGAATTAGAACATAATTTGCAGTGTTATGAAGCTTGTAGTGATCCTGGAGGTAGAGCACCATGTATGAATATTCTTGGGAGAGACGGAAGTGTTCACATTTTAATCCCAGGAAATAGCTGCTGATACAAGTTGGAATCCTTAAGCTGGTCTGAAGTTGGTGACTATGAAAGAATTCAATGTGAACACTATGTACGCGACAAACACTTCCCACCGTAAATAGTAAATATTTCCTTGTGAATATACTTCGCGCTGAGTCTTTTTGCCCACAAAAAAAAGCACAACAGAACGCTGCTCTTCGGTAATATACTCCTCGAAGACGGTCGCCATTTTGACTACTGAAACCAGCCTCTGAACATGCGCATGCACGTCTGCCGCATAGACTGTCTCGAAGCTGAACTGTGCTGCTACCTAGTGATACACGTAGGAAACCTATTACATCCGTTACAGCTGTTTTACTTCCACTTTTGACCTATTTACTGACTCTCCTTCGTATATAAACATGGCCAAATATGTTTTAAATCTGTAACAAAGCCTCAGGAAGCTGTTCCAGTTCACTGCAGAACGAGGTAACAGTTCCTGCGCCCTTTCCCACACAAATGGGCCAAGTCTCGCCCATTCGGAACACTTCATGACATTATACAGACGTTAGTGTAACTAAAATTAGGATTACGGACGGAATGACGGTAAATCCACTAATGCTGAAGTATTATGGGTCAGTTTTGGGGTCAGTTCGTAGAGGGGTAAGGAGCCGGGATAGCTCAGGGTTAGGGTCAGGACGGCAGGGGTTCGATTCCCGGCAGATGCAAGATTTTTCTTTTATTTATAGCGTTCAGCCCGACTCTGGGACCGCCTCCTATACAAAAGGTACCGGGGATAAAGCGGCCGAGGCGTGAAACTGACCACTCATCTCCATTCAGTGCCGAGGTCAAGATTGGTGGAGCTATACCTCTACTCCCCTATATGACTTCATGACATGGTGCCAATTAATTAATTAAGCACAGGGACTTTACTTTACCTTTCTTATTTAGCGAAGTTGCCAATGTCCAGACTCTATTATGTCGGATGAGATGATGACAACCGAATATGGAGCAGCTGATGGAATTAGAGATCGCCTCTGTGATCTAGTGGTCAGAATCCCTGGCTATAGATCCAGAGGTCCCGGGTTCGATTCCAGGCGCTCCAAGATTTTCTGAGAAGCAGTGGGTCTCGAACGGGGTCCATTCAGCCTCGTGAGGATAATTGAGGAGCTACTTGAATGGAGAATTAGAGGCTTCGGTCTAGATACCCGAGATTAACGGCCGTGGGGATCCGTTGCACTGACCACTTGACACCCTCTATCCACAAAAGTCGGCACTAAATCCACCGACAAGCGGTGGTCGCTCGGTCTGTATATTTCGCTTGCGAGCTAAAGGTCACGGAGGCGAACTGGCATGGCATAGCTAAGTACACATATCCCTCCGTTTCTGAAAGCAACTGGTTCCATAAGAACTGTTCGTCAGTTGAAAATTCGTAAATCCAAATTAAGATTTGCATGTAATCTACCTGTAAATTTCGCCGCTATTGCGTACGTTAAGTTGTTCGTTATGGTGAAAATAAGATTCGTTAAGAGAAAAATATGTACGAATTAACACGCTTCGTTTTAACGAAAATTCTTTCGTAAAATGAGGAGTACCTGTACTTGGAGAAACCCCGCGTCAGTGCTACTTTACCCTTCACAAATCATGCATAAACCGATCATGCAGATCATGTGATCTGGGGGTTTGAATACCACTGGTCTAGAAAATGTTGGAGCCTCGACGTCTCCCAACCCTATGGGCCTCCACGGTCTGTTACTTTCGCTTAGTTGTTCAAATTGAAACAAATTCCCCGGCAGTGCAGGCCGGTACAAATGCATACAGCGGTAACCGCAGTGAGATGCCACGGCGCTGTAAACAGACGCAGTTATTTTAAGATCCATGGTCACAGAGTCACTAAAACGATTAGTGTAGGAGCCACTGTGCTAAAACTGGGACAAAACAGATGTGCTGACTATGAGTGCTTTGTAACCACACGGCTCGAGGTAACATTTGCTCAGCTGATTAAAATATTTTCTGTTCCCTTCGTACCTGAGAACATGTACAATGGACAGCAGAATTTTTGTCATGGGGGCGAGACTCACTTGGTACGTCGGCCACTTACAGACCTATTGTACCAGCAGCAGATGATAGATGTTGAGTGTGGAGCAGTGGGTAGAATGAGAATTGACAGGGGAAACCGAAGTACTCGAAGAAAACCTGCCCCAGTGCCACTTTGTCCACCACAAATCCCACATGACCTGACCTGGGCTCGAACCCGGACAACCGTAGAGTCCATTGGAAATCAACTGACGTTTCGGAGAAACATGTCTCCTCAATCTTCAAAATCGAATAAGCCAGCGTGGAATTGATATTAAGCAGAACTGGCGCCTCAATTTACAGGGTTCAAAATGGGTCTGATATATTCATCGAATCGTCTGTTTATATAATATCTTCACGGCGCCACATCCCAGAAGACGGCATTCTTCCTAGTCACCGCCTCAGATCTATATAATTAACATTATTTAAAGACCACGAATACTTAAGATGAAAGGGTAAATTAGTCCCTGTGCTTAATTAGTCACCTCGACATGGATACATACGGGTCAGTGAAAGCATGCATACATGAATAACGTCGGCACTAGGTGACAGAGTGTGATAGCTTCAAGACTCGGTCACTTTACCCCGCTGGAAGAGCACCCAGAACCCATTGGAGAAGTGGCTGAGTGGGGTCCAAAGCCTGCGTGAACGCTCCTTTGTCACTGAGGGAGAATCGAACCCCGATTCCTTGTTCATGCAGCAGATATTCTAAACACTACCAATACAGCTATCCATAAGAAACAAATTAAATTTAACCATTGAGAAATGGCAAGACACGTTTCTTTCAGTGATATTCTAGGACTCCAAACAAATCAAGGCCAGAATATACTCGTATATCCAGTGATTCTAAACGATATACCTTGCCCGTAACATGGAAAAGGTTAAATAATTCAGATTTGTCAGTGCATCTGCTGAGATTCGATAACGTGTCTTATTACTAAATGCCAGGCGCTTTCCCGTGGAATTAAAAATCTGAGTTCGAAATTGGATGACGAATAATCTGGATGCTAATGCTGAGGAGAATATTCGGACCGAAGAGAGATGAAGTGACAGGAGGTTGGAGGAAACTGCATAATGAGGAGCTTCATAAGTTGTACCCTTCTCCAAGTATAATTAGAATGATCAAGTCAAGGAGGATGAGGTGGTCAGGGCATGTACCAGGAATAGGGGAGAAGAAGAATGCATATAGGATATTGGGAAAGCCAGAAGGAAAACGAACACCGGGAAGACCAAGGCATAGGTGGGTGAACAATATTAAAATGGATCTTAGAGAGATATGATGGGATGGTATGGATTGGATTGGTCTATCTACCTAATTTCACATATCTACCTCCTCTGGTTCCTAAGTTATCATCATCAAACTGATAGCTACAAAAAAAATTAAATTACCGCAATGGTTTTTACTTTACATTCTACAAAGTAAATTATCTTAACGAAAGTTGCAAGTTTTTGGAATCCCAATTGCGACACGGCACTTCACTGGCCTACGTGAAGTGTCGTACCTTTTATAGTCAATGCAACAGGATGCTGAAATGTCACATTTGTCGCTCCAAATTCTTCAGTCCTCAGTGACATTATTAGCGATTGTAGAACACTAAAAGGTACGACGCTCGGGTAGCCTCCAACGGCACAAATTTCAACGGATCCTGTAAAGTAATCCAAATTCTCCCCTTCCGCAGAGCCAGTTCTTACTCCATCATGTCTTGTTCCTCGCTCAGCTCATGAATTCATGTTCTTCCTCTCTTCTCCATTCCAGAAAGATTGCTCTTGTAATGTAAAGCATATTCTCCCCTTCAGCAGAGCCAGTTCTTGCTCCATGATGACTTGTCCTCGCATTCAGCAGGATGCTGTTCTACCCAGCGCGGAGAGGCAATGCGCCGATGTTCGGTTCCCGGCAAAGAACGTGCCGTCCGCTGGCGACAGCTGAGGCAGGAGACGCGATGCATCTCACCTGGATGCTGAGAAGCTTTATAATGGGGATCACGCTGCTGGGTCTCTCTTACTGGCTGGTGCAGATTGCTGGCATCCAGTACTTGGCGTCCCTCACCAGTGGCACCTTGCTGTTCTTTCTGCTCGCTTATGTGGTATGGTGTCTGCTCCACAGAAACAGGCACTCTCAACAGGTACACGGCTACCCATCATCAGCCAGACTGCTTCATCTAAGGGAGGGGTAATCCATGGTACACAACCATACGAACAGAAGCTTCTCAGGGCGGTGAATACAGACATTATTGGCCCGCTGGAAGAAGCACGCGGTAGCATACTTGGCTAAGGCGCTATGCTGCAAGCTGGAAGGTCGCGGGTTCGATTTCCGATGAGGTCACTTGATTTCTTCAATTGACCTAACCCATCCATATGCAATGTTGCCCTGGGGTCGACTCAGCATCTAACAGAAATGAGTGTCAGGAATCTTCCTGGGGGTAAAGAGCATCTGGCGCGTAAGGCTGACAATCTCACAGCCATCTGTGAGCCGATCATCTAGAAAATGTGGGAGCCTCGACGTCTTATAAACCTATGGACCTCCACGGGCTGTTACAGGGACAGTTTTGCCTATTTTTATCTTACCGGTCTTCAGGGTGCGATGCCGTGTATTCTGACAGATAGGTACCAACGTTTAGATAACTTACTGTTTCCATCTTCAGGGTAGGTATGTAAGAAAGTATGGTACTCTGAAGATGAATACATAATATTCGCCCTCAAAACCGGTAACCATCTCTCTAATCAGTAAACATCATACATTTGAAATCCTTATCTGCAGAAGCAGGGTAGTGAGGACCTCGGATTTCATATAATTATTAAATATATTTACGTGTACATTATACTTTCTATATTCTGGTAACGACACATAAGCTGTCTCCCAATTCATTTCTAAACAAACGCATTTACTAGCTTCTTATCAAATATATGTATTATTAACGTAATTCAATTCAGTTATTCATTTTTACGTGATAACTCAGAAGCCAATTACAGAGTCAGCATAATCAAACAAAGAGAGAAGAAAACAATATAGATATTTAAGATATATATATATACGACATTCTACTGAGTAGTCCATGCAGGACAAGCACATTGTAGCGTGTAGACCCGTTACTACGTAACGGCATCAAAACAACGAAACAACATCCGCTGCTAGACAACATATTCTTAATAAGCATGTATATGCAGCCGTTACTGAGTAACGCCTTCGCAAACAAACATATTCCCATGGAAACGATTGGAGCACAAAAATGAACGCTGTTTTCTATGCGGTTCGCGCCGAGATGTTATATGGAGGACAACTAGAGAAAGAGATAGTTATAGGGTAGTCTGTGAAGAGAAGACTTGATCGGTACAGTTGAAGAAACCCCACTGTTAGAAGCCGTTATCAGGGGACGACTGTGGAAGACACAGCAGACTAGTAAGACAGCATGTGCTGTAGTGATTTGTCAAGTGAGGAAATGAGCAATAGTCTTATCGTTATTTGTAGTGACGAACTGTGTGTGTTAAGTGACCAATAAATCCAACCTCCAATCCACACCCCGTCTACAGTCACTCTCTCTCGTGGCAATACATTTATAATAACATTGAATATAACGAAATACAGTGACGATCTTACGTAGATTATAATTCAGCTTAGTGAATTATCTGGAAAAACACAGAGATAGCCTAAATTAGTGCTGTGTCTCTTCACTTATGACACCGTGTCACCTGGTAGATAGATGCTAACAATTCGGAGGCGCATACTGCCTTCATCTGAAGATGGAATTTCGGCGCAACAAACACCTCAACTCCCACACAGCAGTTTCAACCTCCATCCCGTTATCACTTTCACTGATGCTTAGCTTAGTATGAATGCAGTTCTGCCAACCTTAATGATAACACTCTGAGATTCACTGCAGCACATACTAAAGTCTTCCTAGCCTGCTGTCTGGTAACGGCTTCCAAAGGCGGCGTTGCCCTTCCTCTTGGTTCCCGAACTACCGCCGGCCTCAGCTACCAGTTCCTCACAGCAACAGCTCACAAAGACTAAACCGCACTCCACTCCACTAACTCTCACCAATTGCCCCCTTTATAACATTTCAGCACGGACCGCATAGAAAACAGTTTCTCTATTTCTGTTCAATTATTGCTTAGGGGGGAATTCAGAAAACACCATTCTTCTGTTGTCTGCGGGCCGTTTCCTAGTAACGATCATTGTCTAATTTTTTGTTTCGTGGTCTTTGCCTAGCAACGGGTCTACATGCTACAATATTATCCTCCCACCTATGTCTAATCTTCCTAGTGATCTCATTCCTTATGGCTTATCCGCCAAAACGCTGAATGCATCCCACTTCTTCCCCATTCGTGCCACATGCCCTGTCCACCTCATCCTCCTTGGCTTGATCACAAGTGAAAAACACGTGGCGCTATACGACAGCGCCCTTCTACACTGTTCAGGCGCAGTGGTAAATTCATCTTGACGGTTCTCTCTTTCCACGATTGTATTCACCCTTTGCGAACCGATGTTTCAGACACCTGATGGAACTAGTCGGATGGAAGCAGGAAACATTTCGCCCACAGCGGGGGCCGCTGAACCACTAACACCCACGCCCCCACCCCCGTTCGACCAGCACCGAGCCTACAAGTTCATCACCACTGCGCTACCCAGGGACTCATCGCCCCCACCTAGCTATGACGAGGCAATGAGGGCCATGATGGTCATGGCCGCCAGCACTCCAGGAGACCGGCAACTGGACTCCCCACACCAGTCGGCAAACGTGGCACCATCAATACCGACAAGCTTAACACCACAGCCATACCCAAGCACAACGATAGCGTCATCTTTAACATCTTCGCCGCCAGCCTTAACGCCAGAACAAGAGTCCGCCCCCGTTATACAGACATTATCAGCAATAACACCGCCGTCAGTGTCAGTGCACCCAACTCAAACAAACTTAACACCACAGTTATCTACGGCCTTAACATAAATATCAGACAGCTTTAACATCGCGTACACCGACGCAACAGATGGAGGAAGTGTTGTGAAACAAAATGATTACAGCCTAACCTGAGAGGCGTATTTAAGTGGCACGAGCAGGAATGCAAATGTTAACAGCTACCAACTTAACAAACAAGTGCCTGGCACTGCCGCCATATGCGAGTTAGGTTTTACTTGCGTCTGACGTGAAGTTGCATACATTTATTAAAAACTCTGCCGAAGTAAACACCAAATTTATTTAAATGTGTATCTAAAACACATTAAATTTATTTAAAATGGTGTCAGAGGAAAGAATGAATGTGTTTAAAATGGTGTCTAAGTAAACGCAAAATTAATTAAAATTGTGTCAAAATAAAAACTAAATTAATTTAAAATGGAGTAAAAGTAAACACTAAAATTGTTTGAAATAGCATCAAAATAAACACTAATTGTATTTAAATGACATCAAAGTGAACTCTGATTTCACTCAAATAGTGTCAAAGAAAATATTAAGGGTTTAAAATGTTGTAAAAATAAAAATTAAATTTATTGAAAATTGTGTCAAAATAAAGAATAAATATATTAAAAATGGTGTCCAAGTAAAAAAAAAAAGATTAAAATGGTTTCAAAGTAAATACTAAATTTGCTTAAAATTGCATAAAGGTAAACCTTGTCTCTATTTAAAATGGTGTCAAAATGAACTGTGAATGTGTTTCAAATTGTGTCAAAGCAAAAGCTAAACAAGAAATATCAATACACGTACCATGGGAGTATAATTACAACAGACGAGCAAAAGGCCTATACTTGTGGCATAAGGAACACTAGAGCAGATATTTAATCTGACGAGGAGAATTAAGGGACGCAGACCACAGGCAAGGAATCTTCTAATATTGTGGGAAAATAACACAGGTGCCCGAATCCTGTCTGTACGAAATAACTATAAAATGGAAACGGAACGAAAAGATGGCCGTCAAGCGCATACACGTAGCCCGTCACTCAGTTTCTTCTGGAGTTTCTGTTACTATTTAGAAATCGTCATCATGGACTGTGTGGCTCATCTGAAGAGCCCGTTTTTGGAAATGGAAACTTGATGTTCACCTCGCCCTTGCCCATAAAGGATAAATTTTTGAATGCTGAATATGATAAAATTTCTCCAACGGCTCAGTCTCTGGCGAGGGATACCCCTTACCCACGGAGAGGCGTCATTCCAAGAACTACCCTTTCGTATTCGGGGGCTGGAGAACGTGCAGACCCGTCAAAACCTCGAAACCTGTCCCCCCCCCCAGTCTCAACACGTACTTCCGCACTTGCTACGTTAAGCCTATATGAAACAGTACGAGCGGAATAACCATTCGAGACCACACGTAGATTTTGTAATGTGTATATTTTCTTCCGATTGTCTGCAAGTTTGGTTTATAATTGTTATACAGAGTGTCCCATGAGGAAAGGTAAATACTCTGGTAGGTCATGGTATAGGTCATTCTAAGCAAAAGGTGTATATGTACACGTACGTGTGTCCTATTCCGAACGGTTTCAGAGATAGAGCTGTTTCACTGTACAATTACAAAACTGTTCATAAGAAAGAGATATTACGTACTGTTTCTAATACCGGTATTTATTGTTCAAGTGACAAAGTTGGTACAGTTTACCTAGTTATAATACATTTTCGAAAATTCCACAGTCAACATCAGTGCACTTTGCAACTCGTGTGAGGACATGGCGTGTTGCTCGTCTGTACAGTGTACAGTCTACTGTACAGTGAAATAGCTCTATCTCGGTGCAACTCGTGTGAGGACATGGTGTGTTGCTCGCCTGTACACTGTACAGTCTACTGTACAGTGAAATAGCTCTATCTCGGCGCAGCTCGTGTGAGGACATGGCGTGTTGCTCGTCTGTACAGTGAAATAGCTCTATCTCGGTGCAATTCGTGTGGGGACATGGCGTGTTGCTCGCCTGTACAGTGTACTGTACAGTGAAATAGCTCTATCTCGGTGCAGCTCGTGTGAGGACATGGCGTGTTGCTCGTCTGTACAGTGAAATAGCTCTATCTCGGTGCAGCTTGTGTGAGGACATGTCGTGTTGCTCGCCTGTACACTGTACAGTGAAATCGCTCTATCTCGGAAACCGTTCGGAATAGGACACATGTACATATACAGTTTTTGCTTGGAATGACCGATACTATGACCTCCCAGAATACTGACCTTTCCTTCTGGGACATCCTGCTTATGTAGGCTCTGCAAGTGAGTCTGTATGAAAGTGTGAAAATTGGTGTCTGTGTCTGGTGTGGGCGTATGAGTGTGTGTGTGTGTGTGTGTGTGTGTGTGCGCGCCTGCGCGCGCATGCGTATGGGCTCGAGTCGTGCGCGCCTAAACTCGTAGCAGCAGAGCGTGATAATGAACTAAAAATCACACTGGCAATAACTTGCCAAGGGCATCGAATCATCACATTTGCGCATGGCTACATCAGTTATTTGTACTCTTGACCTCACTGTCTGCCTATAAAAGATCGTGCTTTTTATACTCAGCAGACAGGATTACACAATAGGGAATTAAGTAGAGGATTTATAGTGTGTATAAAATTTCACTTTTCTTGTTCAATTTTTCCCTGTTCGTTCTCATTTTTTAAACAAACGACTTTCTTTGTGTATATTGCGGTCTACTGTGTTATGACACCGTGCAAAATAAAGACAGAAATATTTCACATATGCCATTTTTCTCTCAAAACTGCGATGTCAGAATTTATGGTGATGATAAAGAAAATTCAAATTTGGGGGAATTTTCTCGTCCCCCACACTCAAATACCGAAAAGAGGATCTTTAAATGCCGTCACTGTATCCGTATGAATGTATGTACGTATGTATGTACGTATGTATGTATGTATGTATGTATGTATGTATGTATGTATGTGCCCCTCGGAAATGTCTAAAGTGTTTGACGAAATTTATTAATATTTAGTATTTAAGAGTTCAGCCATTAGC
>NW_019737090.1:469119-527018 GCF_002891405.2 Cryptotermes secundus | reverse complement strand
GGGGGGTTCCACAAGATAGGCCCCAAAAATAAAACTCGTAATCTTCTCTAAAATGGCTCAAATGATGTTCATATTTCATGTATTTACGAAGACTACAGTCCTAAATATACCGATCACAGTGGCCGCGCGGTCTAAGGCATGAACCGTCTTCGCCCGCTCCAACACTGGAATCGTGGGTTCGAATCTCATTCGAGGCATGGATGTCTGTGTGCGTTTATTCTGTGCCTCTGTTGTTCTGTGTGTATGTAGCGGCCTTACGATGTGCTGATCCCCCGTCCAAGGAGTCCTACCGATTGTGTACAGATTAAGAAACTGAAAAAGCGGCCAAGGTCCAACTGTAGAGACACAGACAGATGGTCCTAAATATAACAGCACAGGTGATACGTAATTTCAGGTAGATAACGGTAGGTAAACTAGGGGTCTACATTTTTACGTAAAGCATACACATCTGTGCTTGCATAATCGTCGGCCATCAAGGCTCTACCGAGGAACAATCGATTCCGTTTCCAAGGTAACGCAGTGAAGGTCAATCTTATGTGTGAAATCAAGTGCAATACGTTTGAGCCGATTTTCTTTTTGTCGCTGCTATTGTTGTTATTGGTACAGTAATTTTCAGTATCAAATCAACATCATTGTTGTTTCTTTACTGCCCAGGGATGTCGGGTCAGTACTGATAACTCTAGACGAGACAGTAGCAGCAACTGATAAGAGAAATCCCCACAAACGTCCTCTAAGACATCTGAAACACGATTTATTTAAGTCTGTTATGAATCTCCTTAGCTTCATACTTACAGCATACACTGACACACGGACACCACTTCTACAACCCAGCCCATGCTAACACAAGTACACTTCCTGGCCTCACGGGGGCACACAATCCCCCTTCTCATGAAGTGAGGGGGGGGGGCTTTACTGAAACCTGGCATAGGCCCAGTTCTTAGTACTGCAATTGCTGTCTCTTTGAAACGTGTGATATGTTAATGACCGACATGGAAGGAGAAGGAATGAGATCTGTGAGCTTCGCGTTAGGTAAATGAGCCTTGATAGCTCAGTCGGTATAGCGATGGGCTACGTGCTGGACGGTAGGGGTTCGATTCCCGTTAGGGTCAAAATTCTTCTCTTCTCCACAGTGTTCAGACAGGCTCTGGGCCCACCCAGCATCTTAGCCAATCGGTACTGGGTCCTTTTCCTCGGGGTAAAGTGGGCAAGGCGTGAAACTGACCACTCACCTCCATCTAGTTCTGAGGTAAAAAATTATGGAGCCATACCTTCACTCCCCCACTTCTTCATGGCATGCATAATGCCTAGATAATTATGCACAGGGATCATTTTATCTTAATTGCATAATTTGTAAAAAAAAAAAAAAGTAAACAAGCGCTTTTCGTATTTAAGGTTATCATGGCGGTCCGTATGAGATGTACTTCTAGCATGTGACGTCATATGAACTTACGTATACGTTCGGGGAAATAGGAAAGGTAAGCAGTAAGGGTAATTAAATGTCAATTAAGTATATAAACATGCCAAACAAGGGTAAAGGATTTTATGTAAGCCTAAAGGTGCTGTAACGCTATTTGGTAACTATAGACAGGGGTTGGATCAGTAATTGGATTTACTGAACTCTTACAACTTGTAACTGCAAGTAATGATTACGCCCTTTCACACTTCACAAATCACTACAGGACACTCTAGGTCAGTCCTGTTCAACGCGGCGCCCGCGGTATATTTTTCTCGCGCCCTCCGTCAGCACATATAATTGAGCCGATTTTTAATATTANGTGTGGTGGCGCCCGCACCTCCATAGGCATCAGTGAATTGTGCCCGAGTACATAAGAACGTTGGACAGCAGTTGGAAGTCGCTACCGAGCAACGGCTAGTGAAGACTAGTGAAGACTAGAGTCTAGGTCTTCTCAGTCTGTTTCAGTCTTCACTAGCCGTTGCTCGGTAACAGCTTCCATCAGCAGACGTTCCCCTTCCTCTGGCTTCCCGAACTGTTCTAGGCCTCAGCTACCAGCTTCTCACAGCGACTGAACCACAGATTCAAAGTCAGAGATACTTTATGACTGGCGGTTTACCGCTAATCATTTCGTCTTGCCGCAATGCCCCTTGAGGCTCACGATCAGAGATTTTTTTGTCACTGAACCCTTGCGATCACAGTCCTTACGTAAAATCCTCTCTGATGAAAAGATGGGTTTGTCTCTTATGTACTACATCTCACAATATGTCTCAACAGCACTGAGACCTCGCTGCAGCTTTCTGAAACACATCCTTCTTTACGGTCTGCCGCATATATACAGGTGTCATCAGCAAAGAGACCTAGAGAGTCAGCAGGCGTTTTTGTATATAGACTGTACAGAGTGCGGGACAGGACAGAACCTTGTGGAACCCCTGCCTGTATATCCCTTGGCGTAGATATTTCACCGTCGACCGAGACTGAATTTTCTGTGAGAAAGAATAGAGCTAAGAATCTTGATTGTAGTGGTCGAAGGTGACCAAGGTGCCACGTTTTATCAAAGGCGTTTTCAATATCCCAGAATACCACAACCGTAGACATGCTATTGTTAAAAATTCTAAGGCAGAGTCAGGGTTACTTTACGACTGAAAGGCCGCGCCATAGCTCAAGCGGTTAGTCGCTGGCTTCCCACCGCGGCGGCCCGGGTTCGATCCCGGGGGGTCTGCTCAAGTGGGATTTGTGGTAGACAAAGTGGCGCTGGGATAGGTTTTCTCCGAGTACTTCGGTTTCCGTTGCCAATCTTCATACCACCAATTGCTTCACAATCACCCTCACCTATCATCTGGGGCTGGTACAATAGGCCGAAGTGGCCGCAGTACAAGGGACTTAGTCCCACCCCACTAGAAACAAAAAAAAATACTTTACGACGGGCGGTTACTGCTGTATCCCCTTGTTTCAGTTGAAACATACTTGTTTGCGGAGCCGTCACTTAGCTACGGCTATTGTATAGTTATTTATTTCGCGTTCATTGCCTAGGAACGGATCTCTACATGCCACAGTATCTTTTCGATGCTTAACATGTTTCCTGTGTAGTACGAACTTGTTTTTATGTACCTCACTGGGAGACTTCAAAACCGCATCTCGGCTACTGATGATCGCGAAATCATGACGGCAGTTCCTGTGAAGTACAATTAATTTACACGTGGCGCATGATTCAGCAAGCAAACACATTTATAACAATGTGCCCACGGCACAGTCACGAATACACACGCAATGCTGAGCTGCCGAGATTAATATCATAAATTCTCCTTTTTTCTCGTTCAGTCGCATATAAAGTCTTACAACAGAATCGAGGTCTTGCTGATAACGTCGGGTTGTGTTTACTTTTCCGGTCTCCCATGTAAAAACCTAATAATTAGAACATAAAATTTTAAAGATAAATTTGTTCTTATGATTAATCATGCACCATGCCAGCAATACGGGGGCACGCGGTAGCGTAGTTGTTTGAGGGGCTATGCTACAAACTGGAAGGTCGCGGGTTCAAGTCCCGATGAGGTCACTGGATTTTTTCAATTGACCTAATCCTTCCATCCCTAGGGTTGACTCAGCTTCTAACAGAAATGAGTACCAGAAATTAATTAAATAATTTTCCTGGGGATTAAAGAGCGGCCTGCGCGTAAGGCTGACAACCTTAGCTCCATCATTGAGCCGATTGTCTAAATAATGTGGGAGCCTCAACGTCTCACAGCCCTATGGGCCTTCACGGCCTGTTTCAGGGGAGCTTTATTTACTTTACTATGCCAGCAATAGACATGGAGAAATGGAGATACAGCTGCACACGTTTATAATCTCCGCACTACATGGAGGTGAGTAGTCAGCTTCACCCTGCGGCCACTTTATCCCGGGGAAACAGTCCCCCGCACCACCGTGCAGGGCGCTGGTTTGGCCTCAAAGGCGATTTGGTCGGTTTGGAGAAGCAATCTCTCGCCCTGCTTGAGTATAGAACCCTGAGCCCTCTGTCGTCAAGCCCGTACACTAATTTCCATGCCGACTGAGCTATTTCGGCTCATATAAACTCATCTTCTGTTTCATATGGGTATATAGCTTAGGTCTTTTAGTATAGAAAAGAAGATACATTGAATATGTTTGAGGAAAGGGCGTTGAGGAGTATATTTGGACCCAAAAGTCAGGAAATAAAGTAGTGGTAAAGAAAACTGGATAATAAGGAATTTCACAAGTTGATCTCTCCGAGTAATATTGCCGGCACGATCTAATCACAGAAAATGATGTTTGAAGTACATGCAGAACTCATAAACGAAACAAAATTTCTCAGAAAATTTTATTCAGAGGACGGTGTGAGAATGGGAAGACCAAGATTGAGATGGGAAGACTGTGTGTGGCAGGACATAAGAATTTTGGGCGCAAAGAACTGGAGGAATGTGGCATCGAATGGAGAAGAATGGCGAGCAATCCTGAGGAAGACCAGGGCTCACAAAGGGCTGTCGTGCCAGTGATGATGATGAAATAGACCAAATAATTGTATCTAAATATGTCTTACAGAGACGAGGTGTGAGCGTGTGTCTGAATTCAACTGATCATGTGAACACCATAATGGAATTTCAAAGCTTCATAAAGCATGGGATTTCTTCATAAGCTGAACAACAATCAAATTTTCAAGGAGTCCCCTCTACGTAAAATTTCAATCTGTAATTTGGGTTACCTGCAACATTAAATTTCTTGAATCGGAATGGAGGTCAAGTGCTTTTCTTTTTTACTTAGAAAAGGACCTGCATTGCCGGTCTCCACCATTACGACATGTTTGTCCAGTCTTGAGTGAGTTCCATCATTATACGCTCCGCCGCCATGTTGACGTCATCTCCAAGTCATAAAGCAAAGGGGGAGGAGAACGCATTAGTTTGTTTGCTCATTTGTTATACTATTTTTGTCACAGGTAAGATCCCATTTTAGGACTGTTAAGGCGGCGGTATTTACACGCTGTTCAGTGTTACATGCGTGCCGTTAATTGCATCCATTTACATGAGATGAATGTGTGGACACTGTTGCAATATTTTGTTCTGAAAGCCTTCACATTTCAAAGTTATTCTATTTATACGAATATTATATTTCCGGACATTATCCGTCGTCTTGTCTTTATCTAAAAAACCGTCCTGTTTATTTTTCAAAACATGGCGTTTCGGAGATTGGATTCTGTCTCCGTCTTCAGTCTCAGAAACGTTGTGTTTTGAAAAATAAACAGGACTTTTTTTACATAAAGACAAGACGACAGATAATGTCCGGAAATATAATATTTGTACTACTGTACCATCGTCATAAACTTTTAGGTCTCATTTATTCTATTTATAGCTTACCCATTTAACGACAATGCCGGCCACGGTAGCTGAGCGGTCTAAGGCATGTACTGTCTTCGCTCGCTGGGAAACCGGGATCGTGGGTTCGAATCCCACTCAGGGCATGGATGTTTAGTTTGTGTATGTGCGTTTTTCTGTGTTTGTGTACAGGTAGAGGCCTTGCGAGGAGCTGATCACCCGCCCAAGGAGTCCTACCGAATGTGTAAGATCTAGAAAAACCGAAGTGAACGGAGAAGTTCATGGAGGTAGGCCTAGGCCCACTGGGGCTGTAGTGCCAAGGGGGGGGGGATTTAAGGACGCCAATAACACATACCAAAGCGCCGAAGGAGCGGATGATAGTAAATATGAATTGGAAATGATACCGAGAGAAGTGGTCGTGGCATACTTTAAGGTACTATCTTGGAATGTTCCTACATAGCCTGAGGAAGACAAAATATAAATTGAGTAAGGACAGTCGGTATCCCGGAAGAGACTTCAACCGTGTACCTCCCGAACAAAAGAGCATAGAGCTATTTTACCTCTGTTCCGTGGTTTACCTCAGCCACTAAACGAACTGCTATATTAGTACATCAAAATGTCTCTCCTCACTCGATATACGATTAGTTAGAGTTACTCGTGACATAATTCCAGAAGTGCATAATCAAGTATTTATGACATGTGTTTCTCACACTAAGAAAGTATTTTAATGTAGACTCTAAGTACCGAATTTATTCTCTTAGTATAGATTCCAAATATCGGCTCACAGATGGCGGTGAGGTTGTCAGCCTTACGCGTCGGCCGCCCTTTATTTCCCCTAGGAAGATTCCTGGTACTCATTTCTGTTAGAGGCTGAGTCGACCAGAGGACCATAGGGCGGCTGGAAGGATTAGGTCAACTGAAAAATCCACGACATCGGGACTCGAACCCGCGTCCTTCAGGCTTGTAGCATAGTGCCTGAACCAACTACGTTACCGCGTGCCCCCATTCAGTTAATAATATGAAACAGAAGCAGACGCTTTGAAACGAGATGTGCAAACAGTAACGTCTGCAGAATTTATAATGTCTCATTAATTTTACGAGGTGCCAACTCACCTTTTCCTCTCCTTAAGTCTACGACTATATTCAAGTTGACATTTCACAGCACCACTGAAACTATCGGGAACAACTGAATCACGATTCATTTATAAGAGAACAATAGATGCAAGAATTAAAACAGTCTTCCGAGAAAGTAAAGTTTGTTCCTACTGTTTCACTGTGAACGCATCATTTCCTACAGGAATAAATGTTTGTAACATTGGACGTTTTCACTGAGGTGATTTTAAGAACACCGTCTTCTGGTATCTGGCGCCGTGTAGATGTTGTGTGAACCGAGGTTTCGGAGGAAGATGGAGGCGATACATTCCTCCGAAACGTCGGCTCATACAACATCTACATGGCGCCACATCCCAGAAGACGGCATATGTGTGTTTTCATATGACAGACCGGAATTCTAAAGCAAGGAACCTGATTAAGCATTACACGGAATTACCGTGTTTCCTTCCTCTTCTTTCCGCCATATTTTTTCCTGACTACGTCATAAGTTGACGTCATCCAGATGCTCCTGTTGCGACAGAGGAAACTACCCTTCAGAAGCTTCTTAAGGACCTCTTGCTGTCATATTTGATATGACTGGACGGATATTTTTATCAAATTTAATGTTAACGACTATTTTAAATTAAAACATATAAACTGCGTTTTTAAACATGATCCACAGGATTTATATCACTATAAAGGATAAATCATATACGCCTTTTCTACATGTACCTTTATTCACTGTATTCACCGATTTTGTCTATTTCTCCTGCCACTTTGGAGCATAGGGCAACGCTTGTTTCACTTCAATTTCTGAATCTCAGACAGTCGGTATTGTTCATGTTAAAACTCCACATACGTATTTAAATTATCATACTTAATGCTATTTATGTAATTGTTTCCTAATTGGATACTAACAGATAGGCCTACACACATCAAAGCACATTTCACAAGAAAGTTGCAGACCTTCACAGAAACAGCTACTACATGAGTTTTTTGACCGGGTCGGTCTCATCGGCTTGCGCGGAGGTTTTGGTCAGTCCATTTACTTACTTACTCGTGGAGCTGATCTTCTTGAGAAGCCGCCAATTCTACCGATACTCAAGAATTTCCCAGCATTTTATGGAACCCGGAAGTTCATTACCGTTTTCACAAGAGCCATCCACTGGTCCCCATCCTGAGCTAGATCATCCCAATCCATACCATCCCATGCTATCTCTCTTAGATCTATTTTAATATTGTTCACCCACCTACGCCTTGATATTCCCAGTGGTCTCTTTCCTTCCTGCTTTCCCACTAATATCCTATATGCATTCCTCTTCTCCCCCATTCGTACTACATGCCCTGCCCACCTCATCCTCCTTAACTTGATCATTCTAATTATACTTGGAGAATAGTACAAGTTATTGGTCGAGTCCATTAATTGAGATAAATATTATACGCTGTGTATGAGTTGATCAAACGAAACCACACCCTCACTCCCACAATGCAATTGCAATCACCGCCCCTCTACTTCTTCCCATACTTCTCCTCACTTCTCCTCATGCGCAATCCAGCGGCAAGATCTCAAAACGCGGCCTGTACACTACGTCACGTGCCTTCTCAAGGAACATTCTTATGAAAAAATTGACGCGACATACGAGTTGGTTATTGCAGCTGTAACGCTCCATACTCGTGTCCGGGAGATGCACGGTTCGAACCTCAGTCGGAACATGGGCAACGTTGAGTTTTTTTGATCTTTGTTTTCCTCATTCTCCCCAAGCAACTGCCGTGATAGTACCTATATTAGGGCGCGACCGCCTCCTTCCAAATCCTTTCCAATTCATCGTCCACATATCCTACCACTCGATGCTATGCAGTGTAGCCACTGTCAGCGTCGCAAAATAACCACCAGACACGGTAACAACGTCTTCCGATCGTCACATTCAAACAGTTTGTTGTGAGACTGGAATAGGATTATCTGCCCGGACCGTCGCAGCTAAATCTGATTAGCACAAACGTGAATCCTTAAGCAAGGTAAGTAGATTACGTGTCTGAAAATAAATTGCGTTTTCTTACGGTAGGTTCTCGTATTTATGTAATGTCAGCTGACGTCACACTGAGAATAACGAGTAAACATTCCCATTTGTGGGAAGAAACAGAGAAAACGAAGGTAGAAAGATAGAACGGGAGAAAAATTGAAAAGCAGAAAGAAGCAAAAGGAAAAATAAGGAGATAAAGAACAGCAAGAAGGAACGATTTGAACTGAACAGAATTTATTTGCATTCCACAGATCCTAAGTAAGTTAATACCTCTGGATATAGAACAAGTCAATACAATAGAAAGAATATATAGGAACTGCAGAAAGAAAGAGACAAATAAATTAATGTACAAAGGATTAAAGAAAGAAACAGAAAGAGAAAACTATTTCCCCTGAAGATGGCAACTGTAATAATCGCCGAAGCATTAGACACTGACAGTCTCAAGAGTACAACTCCCTGCGGCGGCTTCTGACACTACTTCACTGACTAAAACGGATGATAGTAAGCCCACACACCAAGCTCTGCCGTCCCTGACCTATATTGTTGTGACGTGTGCAATGACGTCACGGAGACGTGCTGTTTCTCGTCGAGCCGCGCTGCGGTGATGTAGGGGCAGCTACTGAGGCAGCGGTTTCTTTTGTCTGAATTAGACGAGTGAATGTCGAGCCTCGATCCAGTCTCTTTATTGCAGCCGCATTAGACGAAGAGTCATAATCGAATAAAGGGAGTTGGCTCATTTCGTATTTCACTCCATACGCCCTGAGTCGGATCCAGAGGGGCAGGCGTACTGGGAGGAGGGTCGTTATTTTCTCTAGGTGCAGCAAATCAATCCGTTTTTTCTGTCTCCAATTCGCCTCTTCCTTAAGTTTCCTTCCCTCTTCCATCGCTTCTTGTTTCCTCTCCTTCATTCTTGCATCCTTTTTTCTTTTCTTGATTTCTCCCTTCTTACCTTGTTTCCTCTCTTCCTTTCTTTTTTCTATTTCATTTCCTGCATTCTCCTTTCCTAGCGTGTTTCCTCTCTCCATTTGCTGTATCCTATCCTTCCTTTCTTTAGTCCTACTTCATTTTCTTGTTTTCTTCCTTCCTTTCTTGTCTCCGTGGCACACCTCGGGAGGTTAGTCGCCGGCGTCCCACAGCTGTGACCTGGGTTAGAGTCCGAGTCAGATCATGTGGGATTTGTGGTGGACAGCGTGACACCGGGGCAGGTTTTCTCCGAATATTTCGATTTCCCCTCTCAATTCTCATTCCACCAACTGCTCAATGTTCATTAATTATCTTATCACAGAGACTATGCAGTCTCATTATCGACAGCATCGTAAATAAAAACAAACTCTGTAGCTTGAGTCCGCAAGCGAACTATACCGACCGAGCGACCGCCGCTTGTCTGCGAAGTTAGTGCCAACTTTAGTGGATAGAGGCTGTCGCGTGGTCCCCACGGCCGTTAATTTCGGTTTTATAGACCGGAGCCACTATTTCCCTGAAATAACTCCTCAGTTATCCTCACGAGGCTGAGGGGTAGCTTAAAACTTTATGTTTTCTCTCTCGGGAGTGCGCCTTGATACCAGGCCTCCACAAGTGTGCGCGCCACGCCACAGGCCATTGCCTTGCGGGTCTTGCCTCCACGCAACCAGACGCAGACACGTCGGCCTGTAGTGGCAGGGTCGCTCGCAGGGAAATACAGAGTGTTCTCGGAGAATGTATGTCTATGTGAACAGAACAGGAGGGCCAGTTTGCGAACTTACTACCCGGCCAGAACATCAGTACAACACAGATTTAAAGGAGCTCTTCTAATTAAGAATTTGTTATGAAAATAAAGACATCTGAAGACAAGGGGAGACTATTGTTGTCGGATCCACCTACCTGCAACAAGAATGTAAGGATCCATCATCTCACGCAGTACCATTATGATTTTGTTGTACAGAGACAGCTAAGGTATATTCATACGTCTGCCTGTAATGACACTTCAACAAATGAATTCAACTGTACGTGATAATAATAATATTATCATAATATTATGGGGCCGGGGCGCGAAGCTGACCACTCACCTCCAACTAGTGCAGAGGTCAAAAAAACGTGGATCTGTATATCCAATCCCCCCTACGCCTTCATGATGTAGTGCTTAATTAGTTAAGAATAGGGCCAACTTCACCTACTATTTATTAATATTATTGTTATTATTATTAGAAGTAGTAATAGTATTAGTATGGACTATAATTGCCCACTGGCTGTTGAGCTCAGCAAGTACGTCACTTTCTAAGGGCTACATGTGACTTCTACGATGGCAACCCTTCTTTTGAACATCAGGATAACATTTTATAAGTCATTTTAATTACTCAAAAGTACTACAAACTAATTTGACTTTACTGGGTAACCGTTTGAGGCACAAATTTCATGCACATAGCTTGGTATCAAAATGAGTTCCTACCCTACAGAAAACACAATGCTTCCTCATTGTAAGAACCAATTGGATAATCCAGCTTAATTGAATATCTGTGTCTGTCTGTCTGCCTGTCTATCAATCTATAGCTCTACAGTCTTATGTTGAACCTTGACCGCTTTACAGTTTCTTGGTCTTTTGCACGGTATGACTCCTTGGACGGGGGATCAGCCTGTCTCAAGGCCGATACCTACGTACAGAACAACATAAACGCAGAATAAACGCACACAGACATCCATGCCTAGAGTATGATTCGAACCAACGATCCCAGTGTTCGAGCGGGCGAAGACAGTTCATGCGTTTGGTCGCGCGGCCACTGGGATCGGCTCAGTTTAGTGGGATAACCGTTGTTTATTCTGAGAATCATGTGAAACACATGAATACGATCTGTGGGTAAGCTGCAAAATGCACATCGTAGATGTCCCAACTACGCTTTATAAGGGGGCCCGTACTGATACAGCGCAACGCGAACTGCGGCCTCTGATGTACACTCCTCAGATGCCCGACAACTGATGTCATTTCTGCATAAAAGTTTCCAAATTCGTGTTAGTGTGACGTCATTTGGAGTACAGGGAGGTGTGTCCCGTGGCCGGCTTCCACCTGTTGAGGGGAACTGGCCCGTGGGAGGGGAGAAACGCAGGCGACGAAGTCACGGAGATGTGGAACAGCTATCAGTAGCTGTGAGCGCGCCAGGAGCGCTGGGTGTGCGGTAGTGTTTCTCTTCTGTTGGGAGTCAGTGAAGAGTACCAACTCGCTCATTGAGCCAAGAGGAGAAACTCATTTCAACATTCCGGGATCAAACAGTAAGCCACCAGCTGTCACTTCATACTTTATTTACTCAGAAGTAGTGGCTGTTCCCGAACTATAAGGTAGTTCCTTGACTGCATGTTCAGCAGAACAGGAAAACAAATTTCATGTCATTTTGATTCTGTTTGGAAGAACAGGAAAACAAATCTCATGTTATTTTGATCCTGTTTGGAAGAACAGAAAACAAATTTCGTGTTATTTTGATTCTGTTTGGAAGAACAGGAAAACAAATCTCATGTTATTTTGATCCTGTTTGGAAGAACAGAAAACAAATTTCGTGTTATTTTGATTCTGTTTGGAAGAACAGGAAAACAAATCTCGTGTTATTTTGATTCTGTTTGGAAGAACAGTAAAACAAATCTCGTGTTATTTTATTCGGAATCCCGATAACTAAGTGTGGGTTTAAACCATTATTACAAAACGATTGCTAAAGGCGAAAGCACAGGCGATACAAGTGGCCGTGTGGGGCAGCAAAATTTTAGAGTCCTCATTTTATAATTCACTTGCTTCACTTTGTTGTGGAACGAAAATTAACTTCTACTGACCCTTGCTTTGTACTACGGACATTCATTGGCAGCAATCTAAATATGTTATGCAACAATATAGATAAAACTATCTTAAGAATTGCAGTAGTAATAACACTTTTCGTCAGTGTCTGGAAACTTTCTAGTATTAATTATGGCGAAGTTCTGGGAATCATTTTAACTGAAAAATGAGTGAGGGGGGGGGAAGCGCAATTTCTCGTCACCTGATGCGGCATTTACTCTCGCGCGAAGTCTGTAAATGATTGTACGTAAGTTATTCACACTCACATGACAGTGGAGGCTCATAGAGGCAAACATTGTTAATGACAAAGGATGATTCTCCAGTGTGAGAGTTTGGTGAGGACTAAGACCCCTCACAGTAATAATAATGTCACGTGATGGAGTGACTATAGAAGGGGGTTGATCGATAATCGTGTTTAGTGGACAGTTACACTCGGAACTACAAATAACTACGATAGTCTTACTGATTTAGATGATGCCTCATGACAAGCGCTACTAGACTGGAAACATTTTCCGCTGTATCTTCTATCCTGCTGAAGATAGGGTCAATATAGTCCTCCGAAACGTCGATAAGCATCAACAAGATACATGGTATCACATTCCAGAACACATAGTGACCGCCGTAAGAACTTCACGTCTCACTTATTTACATTTCGTTGTCGTAATCCCCGAAAGCACGAGTTGAATACGAAATTCTGTGGGATTGTTTACTTCGTTGGGCTGTGCGATGTGCATACAAATTGCTGGGCTATGAAGATTCCGAAACGAAGTTATGTTCGTGTTTAATACGAGTACGTAGATAAGACTTCACAAGGACGCATATAGACTTCTTTTATGCTTCGAACATAGGAGAATACAAAACATTATTACTGAACAAAACATGATTGTGTCGTCAGCATGCAAGGCACAGCAAAATATCCTATGCATCCGTCCACAAATTGAATCGACGGCCTTTGAATTTCGTATTGAGTGTATTGTTAGTCTGCATAAGGACATAAATGGAAAAATCCATTTGGTTTTGAAGAAGCGTCATCTAATAAAAAAAATAAACGAAGGTCTATATCATTTGAGGTGACAGACGCGACAAGAGAGATATTAAGATCGTGTTGACAGAATAATGTCCTTGGTTCTACTTATCTTACTTACATCGGAGTTGGTGGAATTTCTGTGTTTGCACTCTCAATAGTGAGAAAGTTGAACACTGAGAGAAACGTGCCTTTCCAGAAACATAACATTGTTGTATTCATGAGGAAAAGTGAAAATGTCAACAAATAATGGAGGAAAAGACGGACAGATCAGGGAAATCTGAACCCCATAAGTGGGGCCCCTGCAGGGGAATAGTGGAAGTAAATTCCGGAGAGTTGAAAGTTTCATAACGCAAGAACTGTAATTCACAGCCTGGTGGGAGCTGATGCTACAAGTTTCTAAACATTAACACACTCATAAAGAAGAAGAAGAAAAGGGTAAAGCTATCCCTATAACAGGCCGTGGAGGCCCATTCGGTTGTGAGACGTCGAGGCTTACAGATGGCGGTGAGATTGTCAGCCTTACGCGCCGGCCGGCCGGCCGCCCTTTACGCCTCCAGGAAGATTCCTGGTACTCATTTCTGTTAGAGGCTGAGTCGACCCCAGGGTCATAGGGAGGCTGGAAGGATTAGGTTAATTGAAAAAACTCCAATGACCTCATTGGGAACCGCACCCACGACCTTCAGGTTTCTAGCATAGTGCCTCAACTACGCTACCGCGTGCCCATAACACACCTTTTATTTAATGAACTCTCATTAATATCTTTAAAGTAAAACCCGTGATTTTATGTTACTCCATGACTTGCAGGTTAATCATAATGGCCGGATTGTATTTTCAGGCAACATCTTTAGCGTAAAAGCATTGTGGCCTTGGCGTTATTTTTAAATGTTCTCTTTGGGCTTGTGCTTGTAAGCATGGTTAAAGTACTTTGATAGAAACAGAAGTGAGGTTAGGTAGGAAAGTATCTTAAGTGCAGGAAGTGTCAATGAGATAAAGTGAGACTAGTTCCGGCTTCAACCAACTAGAGAGTTCAATTTCTTTGGTTATACATCTAACCCCTCATTTTACTCATCTCTGCGTCCATGATTATCTCGCAGGATTACAGCTCATCTGGCGGCGATATGAAGAAGTACAGTGATATATCAACAAACAAGTTTGAATAATGTATATTGTGACTTCGTTTCTTTCCCAGATAATTAGGGAAACAAACTTAATACCTATCAGTAACACGGCTTCTTCGCGTTTGGAAGTTTAGTTATCGACCTACTATCTCTACACACACTGTGAGTACGAAGAGTATTATCATCTGGGACATGACGCCATCACTTTTTGACCCTGAAGATGGAAAGAGTAAATTCTTCCGAAACATCGGTAAAATGCAGATAGTCATAGTCATTACTATGAGAACCCCGACAAACACTATTTACTTTGAAGAGTTATATCCGGGGTAGCTCAGTCGGTATAGCGACTACCTACGAGCTGGACGACCGAGGAGTGGGAGTTCGAATTTTCTCTTCTCCATATCGTCCAGACCGGCTGTGAGGCCCACCCAGCCCCCTATCCAATGGGTACCAGGGGCTTTTCCCCGGAGGGTAAAGCGGAAGGTGCGTCGAGCTAACCACCTCCAGCTAGTGCCGAGGTCAAGAAAATGTGGATCTATATGTCCACTCCCCCATACGTCTTCACGGCGTTGTGTTTAATTAGTTAAGCGCAGGGACTTTACCTTTTATCTATCTGCTGGGATATAATGAAGTATAG
Source organism: Cryptotermes secundus (assembly GCF_002891405.2). Taxonomy (NCBI): domain Eukaryota; kingdom Metazoa; phylum Arthropoda; class Insecta; order Blattodea; family Kalotermitidae; genus Cryptotermes; species Cryptotermes secundus. The sequence continues at coordinate 512,056 of NW_019737090.1, read as the reverse complement.
TCTGTTGAACGTTCGGACGTACATGTGGCCTCCATAAGCCAATCAAGACACCAGAGTGAGAGCCGGACTGCACGGCGTCACATCCCAGAAGATAGAACTCTTCATAAACACAGCTGGAGAACCTCGTACCGCCGTGTAAGGATGTGCCTCCGTAATCGCGTGAAGAAGCTCGGAGACACGTTCCTGCGGCGGTAACAACTCGGTTGCGCAAAGTTGCCTCCCGAAAACCTTGGCCTCCTTTACGACAGATACTCATGCACCTCTCCTACACCCCTCGTTCGGTTTCGTAACTCATTGTTTTCCGAAGTGAGGTTATTAGCCTGGAGAACCAGACGCTAACTTTCGTCTAGGCCAGGGGTGGATAAACGTTATAGCCGAATTTCGGTTTGCAGGTGTTTTACCGGGCAGGAAAGAGGTCAATTTTAAAATTATTAACAAGCGTAAACGTATAATTTTCATAATGAATGTCATTAATGCGATAGGTGGTGCCGCTTATAGTTGCTAACAATCATTTGGATCTTAATGTTAAAAAATGTAAAGGTAAAAATCGTAAAGTTGTACCTGTGCTTAATTAATTAAGCACTATGCCATGAAGGCGTATGGGGGAGCGGATGTATAGATCCACGTTTTCTTGACATCAGCATTAGTTGGAGGTGAGTGGTCAACTTCACGCCCTGGCCGCTTGACCCCCCGGTATTCATTGGTTAAGAGGTTGGATGGACCCCAGAGCTGGTCTGGACGACGTGGAGAAAATTTTTGGCTCTAGCTGGACTCGAACTCCGGCCCCTCGGTCATCCACCCCGTAGCCGGTCGCTATACCGACTACGCTATTCCGGCTGTATGTTAAAAAAAGGTACGAATTAAAAATACTATAGGCAAATGTTCACAATAGCTCCGCGGTTGGTATTAAAACCTCTAATGACCGGATTAGACCCGCGGGCCGTAGTTTGTCTATCCCTTATCTAGAGACAGCCCTACGATCTGTCTGGAATGGGTAACCCTAGCAGGAGGTATGTGCCGATATGTAGCTCCCCCTTCCCCAATGTTAAGCCGGAGGGGGGCGTCTCTTGTCCAAATATCTTACCCAGAACACATTTCTCAAACATCCTCAGTGCGTGTTTCGGGATTTCACCCCTGATTCTGTTGGAATCTGTTAAGTGTACCGGACTTAAACATGTTGATAGACAAGCGAGAAGGGACACGCGGTGCGTAGTGGTTGAGGCACTATGCTACAAGCCGGAAGTTCGCCGGTTCGATTCCCGATGAAGTCATTCGATTTTTCATTTGACCTAATCCTTCCAGCCGCACTATGGCTCTGGGGTCGGCTCAGCCTCTAACAAAAATGAGTACCAGGAATCTCCGTGGGGGTAAAGGCCGGCCGACCTCACCGCCATCTGTGAGTCGATTGTCTAGAAAGTGTGGGAGCCTCGACGTCTCACAAGCCTTTGGGCCTCCACGTTACATATTATGCTATTTGTAGAAAGCGTTCATAAGTAAAGTTCCAGGTGAAATTTCTAAAATTAATATGACACTTGGTTTAACTTAGTTATCAGAAGGAACATCTTTGAATCTGAAAACTCTCTGATAATAAAATCTAAGATTAGATGGAGCAGAATTAATTGATTGTACTGACAGATCATATTGTTTTATCGGCATTTTCCTTTTCGAGCAATGGACTTGACAGAGTGAACATTGTTTCAAATTCACACTTCAAACTCTTCAACGGTCGTTCACCCTTAAACCGTATCGCCTGACAAAAATCAATGCCCCAGAGTGGCTTAGGCGTGCACTTTGTTACACACTGGAACACATATTCAACTCCATTACGTGAGAGCCAGCATCCCGACTGAAATGAAGCAATTGAAACCTCAATTTCACTCATCAGAATTTCATGAATCTTCTAACCAAAACTGTATTATGCGTAGTGATTGTAGGGTCATCACTGGGAAATGGAAAAGCAGTGGGGGGGCACTATGCCACATGCAGGAAGGTCGCGGGTTCGCTTCCCGAAAGGTCATTGGATTTTTTTCAACAAAGGATGATAGATACATATAGATAGATAGATAGATAGATAGATAGATAGAGTTAAGATTTTTCTCACCTGGGTAACACATTAAAGTGACTAGCTTTGTGTCTGATGGTCAGGGTTTGATTCTCGGCCTCACCTCCAATGACTACAAAAGGGTACATTCCACGAGGAGGCGGGTACATGATTGTAATGTGAAGCTGATCTCTCATCTTAATCCTGTACCGATCTCGAAGTGTTTATTTATCTAATGGCACTTTTGCAACTGCAATTGGATGGTATAATGATAGTTACTAATATATAGGCCCTCTTTAGGGCCCAATAACATCAACTCGAAGATTCTAAAAAGGAACATGAAAATCCCAATCAGGAAAGCTGTATCCGGATGGAGATTCGAAACGGAGACTTTCTAAATATGAAATAGATGCGGTAATCATTTGACCGTGAGGTTCGTTAAAAATACGCAGAGTTTTGGCTTTACCTCGCTTCAAATGAGTATGTGCAGGTGGAACTTGTATCGTTCTTGCACGGAACTCGTGCTATTCCACGCTACGGCACCGAACGTGTGGCCCCTGATATGCAGCGTCCCGCAATAAGGTACTTGTACCTGGGTGCGATGCACTTCCAGTAACAGAATATACATATAACGGTAGAAGGTTCTGTAGCCTTCTCAGACATGACACCGTGCAGTGCAATGAAATTAACCAACGTTTCGGAGGAAAATGTCTCCATCTTCTTTGATTCATGCTAGTTTTCGCTTCATTTATTCTTCGACCGTGAAAATTGAGGTGATATGTTCCTCCGAAATTGAATTTCACCGGACTAGACGCTGCCATATCCCAGTAGATACAACTCTTCACAGTTACTGATGTGAGAACCTCAGGGTCGAAGAACAAGTCAAGCAATAAACCGACAGGCAGCAAACAAGATCTGCTTGCTATCTGTCTCATGCTACTTTATTGCTTGATGGAAACATGTTCATCCGAAACGTCGGTTGTCTTTCAACAGCCTACACGGCATTATATCCAAGAAGACAGCTGTTCAATAAACATGGTACTAAAATATGGCAATATTCTCACAGAGGCGACTGTTAAGGTTTCTAAGAAAGTTCTCCCGAAAAGGCACTTGAGCACTGTGCAAGCCTTTCAAGTCACGCGCGTTATTACCGCGTACATGTACTGTCCTCTGAGATATGTGCCGACGTTTCGGAGGAATGTGTCGCTGGAAGAGAAGCGGGGCGTATATAAGGGGGGGCACTGTGCTACAAGCCGGAAGGTCGCGGGATCGAATCCCGATGAGGTGGATCTTTTAAATTGACCGAATCCTTCAAGCCGCACTATGGCCCTGGAGTCGACAGCCTCTACCAGAAATGAGTACCAGGAATATTCTTGGGAGTAAAGGGCGGCCGGCGCGTAAGGCTGACAACCTTACCGCCATCTATGAGACGATTATCTAGACAATGTGGGAGTCTCGACGTCTCACAACCCTGTGGGCCTCCATGGCCTGTTACAGGGATAGCTTTACTTTTAAGTATATAAGGGGCGGCAGGACAAGGGCATTCAGTGCAGCAGGAGGAAACATTAGCTCTTGATGGAACCATTGGGTGACAAAAAGCTGCAAGGGTGTGTTTCATGGGTGGTAGAACAGGCAAAACTAACGTCTGATGGTAGAGAAGAAGACAAAAAGAGATGTAAACCTATCCCTGTAACAGGCCGTGGAGCCCCACAGGGTTGTAAGATGTCAAGGCTCCCACATTTTCTAGATAATCGGAGAGAATAAGAAAAAGTGAAATAAAAAGAAGAGAGGACGATATATTGTCCCTACTCGCGTTGGTGTTCATGGGGAGTCGAGGTCCGGATCCTGTTCTGTCTGCCTGTATCCGTGTCACTTTTTCCTCGCACGACTCTGAAGATGGAGGCAGAATGTTCCTCCGAAATATAAATACATATCTACTAAACCACAGTTCCTCATAATTATCGCCGTGAGAGTTTCAGTTTTCTTACTCTGGTTAATTTAGTGCTGGCTACGGGCTTCACTACAGATATATCAGAGTTCGAGTCTCGGTACAGGCGACATTTTTCTCTTCTCCACGTCGTCCACACCAGTTCTGAGGTCCCACCCACCATCCTATCGACTGAGTACCTGGGGCTTTTCCTCCGAGAGTAAAGTGGCTAGAGTGTGAAGCTGAACACCCATCTCCAACTAGTGCCGAGGTCAATAATACGTGGATCTATACACCCACTCCCCCATACGCCTTAATGGCGTTGTGCATAAATAATTAGGCACAGGGACAACTTTTACTCTGGTTAATTGGTCAGATCATCTCGGTTAGTCTTGTTATTTATTTAGTTTAGTTACTGTGTTTGGTTCTGAGAACCTGGTACTCTGTCTGATATTAAAATTATATGTTCTGGTACTGAATTCTTGAAGAACAGGCCTGCACTTGAGGAAATGTCCTTACAAGTAGGCCCTAACTGTAATCACAAGATTCACAGTTCTGGGAGTTCATTCACACGAGGCCTGCCAGCGAACTGTCGTGTGTAAGGCGTGTGTTTTCTGTTGCAGTAAGGTGGCACGGAAATAAACGTCACACAAATAGATTGCCTCATACCTCGTAACTTCAGATTTACGCTCTTATGCATCGGATAATAACCTTCCGTAACTTTACGCAACGGAAACTCCTGAAACATGGTGAATACCCAGGGCAGCTCACTCATATATCCGCTACTTTACTCTTCAGTCCTGAAATAGGCTAAGCCCTATTGCTTAAAGCAGACAATTCCGAAGCGATTTCCTCGGAATGCTGGAATTCCGTTAATCCGGTTGGAGTTAACCCGGATGTCGGATAATCCGTAACGAAATATGAAAACTTGCTGTTCACAGTTGAGCACATAGGGGCATTTAGGAAGGCAGATGAGTCACTTGTCTGTTCAGCAGAACTTGACGGTTTCTTCAAAACTGTATTATTACGTTAAAAAACAAGTACAGCGTCTGAGACTTCTATCGATGAATAAAATATAATGCCTTTTCATAGTTTCAAATAAAGGCACTCACTCACTCATAAAGCTGAGTCCTTCTTGAGAAGCCGCCAATTGTGCAACTACTAAAGAACTTCCCAGCATTTTATGGAACCCGAAGGTCCATTACCATGTTCACAAGAGCCCTCCATTGGTCCCTATCCTGAGCCAGCTCTATCCAATCCATACCATCGCATCCTATCTAAGATCCGTTTTAACATTGTTCAGCCACCTACGTCTTGGTCTTCCGAGTGGTCTCCTTCCTTCCGGCTTTCCCACCAATATCCTGTATGCATTCCTCCTTGACTTGATCACTAATTATACTTGGAGAAGGGTACAAGTTATGAAGCTCCTCATTATGAATTGAAGGCTCTACAGTGATATTTTGTTATTTACTTTCATCAGCATTACATATANTATTTGTGTTCAAATTCATTTTTGGTCCTTTAGTGCTACATTTTATCGCTTTATTCGAATGACCTCTCCCCCCCCCAAAAAAATTATTCCGTGTTGGCGAGGGTCTACCATATAAGTCCGCGTATTTCTTTACGATCTAGCAGTAAGAAGCAGAGTACTCCTTCAGAATTTTATATTCTTTCAGTAGTAAAAAATTACGGTCTATTATGGAATTCCAATATCCGTTAACACACTCACAAGGGTCGGATAAAGTATCCTGTGGACGCCATTTCATGAACAGTAGTGAGGCAGTAAGGAAGTCATCACTGTCACATTGCCTCACTGCACACCGTTCCTTTGGCGTTAACAATCTCTGTATTATGCTTACTGCTTGTATCTAGGTCTTCCCCATGATTCTCAGAATAAAGAGTGAGTGTCTCTAAATAGCATTAACTGATTCGTGTTCGTAGTTAAGACGTCTATTCTCTGTGAGGTAGGAACTGAATTTCTATCAAAGAATTCTGTTTTTTGGTACGTAATATTATGTAAAGGGTAAAGGTATCCCTGCAACTGGCCGTGGAGGCCCATAGGGTTGTGAGAAGTCGAGGTTCCCACATTTTCTCTAGACAGTCGGCTCACAGATGGCGGTGAGGTTCAGCCTCACGTGCCGGGCCGCCCTTTACTCCCAGAAAGGTCCCCGGTACTCATTTCTGTTAGAGACTGAGTCGACCCCAGGGCCATATTCCTGCTGATAAATCCAATTACCTCATCGGGAATCGAAGCCGCGACCATCCGGCTTGTAGCATAGTGCATCAACCTACTACGCTATTGCATTCCCCCACATAACATCATGTAATCTGTTAAAAGTCATAACCGACGTTTCGGAGGAAAATATCGCCTCCTTTATCAGGGTTAATGAGTAAGTAAAGCAAGAAATCAGCATGAAGCAGGCAATAACCACCGTTCTGGAAACGTAATATGCATGAGTTCGTACTATTTAGGCGGTCAAATACCATAAAAGTTAATAATATATCAGAAAGAGAACATATTATGAATTCAGTGCAATTTCATGTTAAAATATGTCTCCTTAGCACGCTTAGTCTCTGTTCTTCCCTAGGCAAGAGAACAGCTCTCACGCTCGTATGAAACATGTCATGCAAAAAGAAAAATTTTTTCGTGCTAAAAATTAATCAGAAACAAGGAATGAGCACGGAGGTCAGTGACGTCCGCTTCCAGACTTATGCCACCTTCACTAAGCGCGGTTCCTTACATACCAGTTATGCATACAAATTAGAATGATTTTTAAAACAAACACAGATGTCACCTCCATTTTCAGGGTCGAAGAATAGGCCGTGCAAGAAATCAGCATGATAGCACGTGACAAACAGAGCTCTCCTTGGCTTATTCTTCGACCATGAAGGTGGAAGCGACATGATCCTCCGAAACGTCATCTGAAATTTAATCGACTATATAGCGTTATAATCCCGTAAGATAGAGTCCTTCGTAAACACCGCTGTGAGAACCTCAAATCCTAGATATATCGCCTTGAAAACAGGATTTGTTTCACTGCATATTTTTGTTGGAGGACGTTACTAGTAAACACAATACTATGCTGCCATCTTCCGGCAATTTAAGCTAACCATTTGCAATATCCTGCAAATTTAATTAAAAAAGTTACCGTGACAGTATAAAACAAAAGAATAAGTTGTCTGCTGGAAATTTTACCTTGTCAAGGGTTAAGGTCCTGCAATTTGCACGGTGTGTCACCTGCCCAGGAATAAGGACGCATAAGTTAAATGGTGCATATACCCCGTGAATCATCTACTGACAATTCCTTACACAGTGCTCGACACAAACAGCTACATTCACTTGAAGAAAACAAAAGACAGGTGTTAATCTTCGGATGTACTTGTTCTCTTCACACAGCTCAAAATGACAAGATCAATAAATCGGTATTGCTAAAGTCTCTTAGCAGATCATAATTTGATTTACCGCTCCTGTTGAATGTATTGTTTATGCCTGACAGAAATGACCGCAAGGTCAAGTGCGGTTTATTGACGTTGGTAACTGCGTATCAAAGTACTGCCTGTTAATTTTAATTTGTGTTTATATTCCATAACGGCCGCCTCTGTGGTCTAGTGGTCAGAGTTCCTGACTACAGATACAGAGGTCCCGGGTTCGGTTCCCAGCACTACCAGATTTTCTGGGAAGTAGTGGGTCTGGAACGGGGTCCACTCAGCCTCGTGAGGATAACTGAGCAGCTACTTGAATGGAAAAGTAGCGACTCCGGTCTAGAAAGCCGAGATTAACGGCCGTGGGGATTCGTTGCGCTGACCACGCGACACCCTCTATCCGCTAAAGTTGGCACTAACTTCGCCGACAAGTGGCGGTTGTTCGATCGGTATAGTTTGCTTGCGGACTACAGGCCACGAAGTTTGTTGTTTATATTTCATTCAACGGAGTCGCCATAGCTCGGTGAGTAGCGACGGGCTACGGGCTCGAATCCAGGTAGAGGCAAGGTTTTACTCTTCTTCAAATCGTCCAGACCGGCTCTGGGGCCAGCCTCTTCCCGAATGGGTACCAGGGATTTTTCCCCGAGGGTAAAGCGGTAGGGGCGTGAAGCTGACCACTCGCCTACATCTAGTTCAGAGGTCAAGAAAGGAGGAGCTATACCTCAACTCTCTCATATGTCCTCATGGTATAGTCCTTAACTAATTAAGCATAGAGAAACCTATAACTGCAGTTGTGTTCGATGGGGCTCAGAGAAACAAAACAGAAACCCTTCGCTTAATGCCTAAGCTCTTCCTTTATACTTTCAAAGATACTCGGTTTTAAAAATTTGCAAAAAAAAAAAAGGCGAGGACTTACATTATAATGTATTGCTTTCCTCACGTTTCTTTGCCTTTGTATTAATATTGTGATGAATATGACCATTGCTAGGCAACGGTTCGGTAAGCACCACCTGAAAGCCAGAATACGCTGTTGCTAGACAACGCTTCGATTACGCAGTCAACAGTGGGACCTCCGTTGCTAGGTAGCAAGACCCCAGAACACAGATTACCGTGCCAACGAATATCAGCATAGACATATTCCCATAATAACGGGAGAATAACAGCTAACTGTTTTGAGTCGCCTGGAAGTAATAAGTAAGTCGTGATTCATTCGTCAGAGAATTCAAGAGCAGTTCAATATGTGAACAGTTCAAGAGAAGACACTCGTAGTCCAGAAAGGAATGGAGTGAGTCGCAGACAATCATTGATTGTAATTGTAACAGAAATACCAATAAATCCAATCGTCTAATCCAGAACCCATTATCATTGGTCACGCAAGCCCCGAATATGTGACAGTATCATTAATAATTGTACATAGCTTCTCAGTGCATTTCATTTCGTATCAGTTATACGTGTGTGATATGGCCCGGCAACGCGGGTAGATCAGCTAATAAACTATTAACAATATGTTGTGCTAAACATCAAAGAGGCCGGTCACGGTAGCCGAGTGGTCTAAGGCATGTACTGTCGTCGCTCGCTTGGAAACCGGGATCGTGGGTTCGAATCCCACTCAGGGCATGGATGTTTAGTTTGTGTGTGTTTGTGTACAGGTAGAGGCCTGGCGACGAGCTCATCACCCGCCCAAGGAGTCCTACGCAATGTGTAAGATCTAGAAAAAGCCGAAGTGAACGGAAAAGTTCATGGAGGTGGGCCTGGGCCTAGGCCTACTGGGGCCGTAGCGCCAAAGAAAAAAACGTCAAAGAAATTATTTGAGAAAATTTTGTAGTATGCCTTCAACATTTATTTTCCGATTTAAGAAATAAGACTGCAAAGTTGTCTACGGGTTTCCCCATGTATTCTCCACTGTTGAACAATGTCTTCCCACGTACAGTTCCATTGTTAGGGGATTTGAAGCGACAATTTAATCCTACACTTCTTCATTCAATGCACGCTTACGTGTCTAAGAATAATTATGATTCTTGACATCAAACTCAAGCTATTTAAATATTTGTTTGCTCACAGAGTGACAGACGTCTGAATTTACATTCGTTATGTCGCGGAGAGTCTCTTGATAAGGATAATATTCTTGAACGTGGTGGGAGGATACAGCTCAGAGAAAAGACACGTTCCAAAAGAACAAAGACATTGGCCAACGAGTATAGTACGCGGAGAATACACATCACAAGACTTGTCTTGTATACTGCAGTTAAGTGTTATTTAAAACTGAACACGACAAGGACAAATTTCTCTGTCCACGATGTGGTCTCAGCAAAGTGATTCTTTCATGAATGTGGTTACGGACACTCGTTGTGTTCATGAACGTGGCCACGAAAACTTGTTTTGTTCATGAAAATGGCCATGAAAACTTGTTTTGTTCGTGAACGTGGTCACGAAAACGTGTTTTGTTCATGAAGGTGGCCACGGAAACTTGATTTGTTCGTGAACGTGGCCATAAACACTTGTTTTGTTCACGAACGTGATCACAGAAACTTGTTTTGTTCATGAACGTCATGGGAACTCGTCTCGTTCATGAATGTGCCTATGTCAATTTGTTTTGCTTATGAACATGCACACAAGTTCTTTTGTTCATGAACATGGCGAAGGCAAATTGATTCTTTCATAAAGATGGCCACGTCAAATTGTTTTGTCCGTGAACGTGACCATGGATAATTGTTCAGTTCTTGAACGTGGCCACTCAAAGTTGTTTTGTTCACGAATGTGGCCAAGGCAAATTGTGTGGCAAGGCTGTAACCCTTGCGACACAGGAGTTATATCTGTCAACGAAAAGAAGTAAATAAATATTTAATGTTTTAGGTGAGAAAAAAAAATAGTATTTGCTATTTACGTCAAGGCATGGTTTCAGGAGACAGTAAACGCAGTGAAACAAGGCAACAAACGTGTCCTTCCTGTTCTAACCTTGGAAAAGGAGCAATAAATACATAAATTCATAGTTACACACGCATTTATGGAGATTAAATATGATGCAGTCAACAACGCTAGAAATAGAAAAATCAGTACTTTCAGAAACATATAATACAAAGCACGTATGTAAATAAGGAACATGCCAACAGCAGTGTACATAATATTACTCGAAATGCTAATAGTTACTCACCTTTAGAGCAAATCTAATATTTTTATGGAAATCGAAGGTTAATCACCGCGTTCGCAAAAGCCAACTATATTCTGAATCAGAATAATCAGGCAAGTACTTTAATTATCTTCATTTGTTGCATCCTGTTGTCTGTTTCAGGTATATAAGTACTTACATACCTTAATTTCTGTAAGGCAAAACTCTTCCTACGCTTAATTAAATACCACACTATGAAGATGTATGGAGAACGGAGGTATTATCAAAATACTCCACGGCTGCTTTCCCCCAGCTGGGCCTCATAACCGACCTTACCCTGTGGAGGAGAGTGAAATGTCTTGACTGTGCCTGTAATCCGTCCCTGATCCCTGTGTTTTCTAGCCCATAGCCTAACCACTATATAAACTGAGCTATCCTAAATCGTACATTACTCCTATAAAATCCATTTTGTTATTACAATTCCAGCAAAACCTAGGCGATCAAAGACATCACAAAAAAAATCCGTGGCCTGTAGTCCGCAAGCGAACTATACCGACCGAGCGACCGCCGCTTGGCGAAGTTAGTGCCAACTTTTGCGGATAAAGGATGTCACGTGGTCAGCGCAACGGATCCCCACGGCCGTTAATTTAGGTTTTCTAGATCGGAGCCGCTATTTCCTTGAAACAGCTCCACAATTATCATCACGAGGCTGACTGGACCCCGTTCCAGACCCACTACTTCTTACAAAAAAATCTGGTAGCGCCGGGAATCGAACCCGGAAATCTGATCTGCCGCCAGGACCTCTGACCACTAGACCACAAAATCACTACTATGTATGTAAATATGTGCATATATTTCTTCAGATGTGACTGTCTTATTGTGAGGAGATATGAAAGAATGTAAACACTTTACATACTCGTGCGTGTTGTACGTTGCAACGTAACATGACGTATGTAGTTAAGGCATCTCTAATAGCCTTAATATTTCCAGATAGAACTGTTGTGGAGCATATAAAATGTACAAATCTTTTTTCTCGTGCTGCATGGCCACCACATCATCAGTAATAAGGCTTTCTCGTCGAGCAGGTTAGCGTGGCGGTAACGCTGTAAACTTGTATCCGAGAGGTGTTCGGTTCGTATCTCGACCGAGGCGCCGGCTATCTTCACTGATGTTTGTCGCGGTGTCTCTCGGTCCCCAGAGACAAATTGTGGGGTATTCCCTCCATTAGGAGACAACCACTTCATTCCATATTATTTACAATTCATCATGTAACCATTCATGTAGTCAAGTTACTGACAGTACTATAAACTAACACAGAACAAGAAGTTCTGGGAACAACTAATCACCTGATTCTCTTTGATACGACACGGACCGCACAGAAAATTAAAAAATTATGAGGGGGACACAGACATGAAGGTGATCCCATAACAAAAATTATATGGGATACACAGACAGCAGGGTGATTACATAAGCCTCAAAACTGGGGGTATACCCAGACGAATACACAGACAGCAAGGTGATCTCATAAGCCTCCTTTTATTTTTTTAAATAAGGAAAGTAGGCCAAACAGACCTTCCATTTATGTTTTCATTTTGTTTATATCGTGCAAAGAGTGCATAAAAACCTGTACATCACAAATTAATCTAATTTATTTTCTTTCATTTCAAGCTTTTTCCTTCGAACAGACCTTTCGTTCACAAAGGGAAGAAGTAGGACGGAGTTAAAAATTGCTGTATAATGGTTCTCTATCCCGAATTGCTTTCTGTTTCATGACAGACTGCTCTTGGCGGAACGCTTTTTTTTTTCTAGTGGGGTGGGACTAAGTCCCTTGTATTTCGGCCACTTCTGGCCTATTGTACCAGCCCCAGATAATAGGTGAGGGTGATTGTGGAGCAATTGGTGGAATAAAGATTGGCAGGGGCAACCGAAGTACTCGGAGAAAACCTGCCCCAGCGCCACTTTGTCCATCACAAATCCCACTTGACCAGACCCGGGATCGAACCCGGGCCGCCGCGGTGGGAATCCAGCGACTAGCCGCTGCATAGTAACCGCTCTACGCGCTACAATAATAACATCTCTTAACCGAGAACAGTAGCTCATCAGTTAACATGTCTGAATTTTATTCGAAAGGTACCCGGTTCGAATCTTAGCAGCGGGGCCAGTCATACTGAGCGAGATGCTATATACAGTGTCTGTCGCTAATATGGGGGAAACTTCTGGGGGCAATTTCCTACTGCTGTGTCAGGGACTGTCGTTGCATCACGTACTCTCACGGTCATTTGGACGTCCGAGCGGTTTCGTTTAGCGATATCGCTTTAACACGTGGATGAAGGAATACTTCTTCTTCTTCTTCTTCTTCTACTTCTTCTTCTTCTTCTTCTGTTCCTGTTGCTCCCACTTGGAGCACAGGGCAACCCTGAAACGCTTCGTTTCACTTCAGTTTCTTAATCTTAAGACAGTCGGTAGGACTCCTTCGGTGTGGGGTCAGATCGTCGCAAGGCCGCTCGCTCACTCACTCACTCACGGAGCTGAGCTCTTCTTGAGGAGCCGCCAGTTGTGCAGCTATTGAAGAATTTCCCAGCATTTTATGGAACCCGCAGGTTCATAACCGTGTTCACAAGAGCTCTCCAACGGTCTCTATCCTGAGCCACATCAATCCAATCCATACGATCCCATCCATTGAGACGTCGCAAGGCCGCTACCCAACACAAACACAGAATGACCACAGATATTTATGTCTTGATTGGGACTTGAACCCACCATCCAACTGTTTGAGCGGTCGAAGACAGTTCATGCCTCATACCGCGCGCGGCGATACTAAGAAGTTAGTCGATACGAATTCTGGCTAAGTTACCTGTTATGACAGATTTAATTGGATTTACTGATAGACGATTACTGGAATAGTGCCTTCAAATAGACCACAATCGCTCCATCTAAATTACGTATTATATGCTTATCTCTCCGCTGAATCTGGCATCTGCGACGTCAGTACTGCGGAGTCAACCGAATTCTGCGTACAACAGCACAACAGCGTACCCTTCAGACGTGTCAAACGCGGAGGGTAAAAAAAAAGAAAAAAAAGTAAAGCTATCCCTGTACCAGGCCGTGAGACGTTGAGGGTCCCACATTATCTAGACAATCGGCTTAAAGATGGCGGTAACGTTGTCAGCCTTACGCGCCGGCCGCGCTTTAATCCCCAGGAAAATTATTTAATTCCTGGTACTCATTTCTGTTAGAGGCTGAGTCGACCCCAGGGCCACAGTGCGGCTGGAAGGATTAGGTAAATTGAAAAAGATCCAGTGACTTCATTAGGACTTTAACCCGCGACCTTCCGGCTTTTAGCATAGCCAATCAACCAACTACGCTACCGCGAGGGCACAGGCTTAAATCTATCCAATTTGCAATCTAAAACCCCCGTCAACAGTCATCCATAAACCGTTACAACACTGCCTCCATCTTCAGAGTTAAACTGAAGATAGACGCAGTATGTGCTTCCATAACCTCGATAACCTTCTACCTTACCAGAAGGCTTCGCGCCACAGAACATGGTAATCTTCAGTCATGACTGGAAGAAACTTAAACCCTTTATGCGTGAAGAAACTTTTTTTTTTCAAATCTCCGGTATTAGAACCTGTTGGAACCGGTTATCGCTCACACATACTTCTTCGATTCATCTTGAGTCGGTTCCATCCAGTTTACAGACTCATAAGCAGTTCCCTCGCAAATTATTTCAACACGATTGTCCTGTGCGTGTAATCATACGAGAACTTACGGAGACAACTGCCGGCTTCTACATACCGCACACCACCGAAGCCTCTTAAGTGTTCTCATTCCACCCCACAGAAGTGTGTGAACATGGTCAGAAACACGCAGGAAAGAAACTTGACACTAAAGAGTCTTTCTTATGGGACATAATGCCGTGCAGTCCATTAAAATTTATCCGACGTTTCGGAGACACATATCACCTCCATTATCAAGGTCGAAATGTAAGCCAAGTAAGAAACCAGCAGGTAACAAGCAGAGCTTCAACTATTAACAGACTCCACGGCGTTATATCCCAGAAGATAAAGACTATTCATAACCACCGCTGTGAGAGCCTCAAATCCTACAGAGTCTAGCAGTTTACCGACGTTTCGGAGGGGTGTAGTGTCTCCATCTGCAGAGGGTAGAAAAGTAAACCGAGAAGTGAAGCAGCAATCAGATATCCAAGATAAAGGACATAAACAAGGAACAGGTTAAGTCAAATCGGAGAAAAGAAGTAAAACACTGAAGAATGCAATCTTCCGATCCGACATAGGCCTGTATTCCTACTGAGGCCTGGGAAGACAACTCTCAGTGGCTGTATAATCCTTTGAAGACCGAGTCAGAGTTGCTTTACCGCCAATCAGTTCGTCTTGACGCAATGCCCCTTGAGACTCACGACCAGTTCAATTCGTACCTCACAGGAAACACATTACGTCTCAGCTACAGAGACCAACCGGTTAATGCTCTTTAGAAAAACAATCGCTGCTGTTTACTGTGAGAACCGTATGAAACACTCTGTGGTTGAGTTAAAGTGAGTGGTACATATAGTAACCACTGTCATACAG
The DNA here is from genome assembly GCF_002891405.2 of Cryptotermes secundus. Taxonomy (NCBI): domain Eukaryota; kingdom Metazoa; phylum Arthropoda; class Insecta; order Blattodea; family Kalotermitidae; genus Cryptotermes; species Cryptotermes secundus. The sequence goes on along the minus strand of NW_019737090.1, from coordinate 496,970 downwards.
GAACTAAGTTTTCATGCAGCTTATCAGAAAAGACCTCGCGTGCTGATGTGGCCGTAAGCGGTCCGTAACGACGTTACGGCCTGCTTCTGTTTCCAGCAAATCGGTCGCCCACTGTCTCAGTATGCCAAGTTCTTTTCCGTCGGAGTTGAGGATTTTCCGCAGATCAGTCACCCCGGCCGTAATGGCGTTCCGGTCACTGATCCGAGCATGTTACGGCACAACGCGTCCCCACTCACAGCTCAACATCATACAGTTCTCCTTATAATGAATTATGTGTAACTTGCGAATAAAACAGCAGCATTACCAGACTCGCATAAAAGGTGGGAGGTAAAGTTGTCTTTTACCCATGCATCACCGCGTCAAGACGCGTTAGGGAGACCCACATATTTCAGACGTCGGACTGGATGGAAACCGTGGCTAACATCAAGCTCTGGAAAATTTACTCCCCTACTTGCAGATCAAAACTATAATTTCTCCTGTAGTTTGGTATGGGTGTGAAACTTGATATCTTTGACATTAAAGGAAGAACACAGACTAAGGGTGAAGAATGCCGTATTCTGGGATGTGGCGCCGTGTAGATATTGTGTAAAACGAAGTTTCGGAGGAACGCATCGTCTCCATCTTCAGGGTATAAAAATCCGCGAGCGAGGAATCAGCGTAAGCAGCTGTGTTTTGGACATCATCGATCGTCCTTTTTTACTTAAAACCCAATACTTCGGAGACTAAATTCTGTCTCCTTCTTCAAGTGGTACCTACTCAGTTGGACCCACTCGAGAGGGCTAGTCCCTTACTCCGGACACCAGCCCCAGCATAATATAGGATATATAAACCAAGCACAGCATAAACCATCTGTAAGAGTTAAGACAAATATTAAAAACATTTAAAATATTACACACACATGAGGCCTAGCACCTACGCCACTGCACTATTTCACGGTTACTGTTGTTAAAATCAGAGTACTGTCAGAACAGAAGTCATCACTAAAGAGACAAATTCTCTGTATGATACCAACATAACACAATTTTCACACATGATCTACGCTGAACGGAGAAGTACTTTTCTGACGTCTGCTGCGATAAAGGGAGTGCAGATTGGGGAGATGTCGAAGCTGGGTTGACTGATCGGATGGTCTGTCAGAGACATGTGGGCGGATTCCTTGTATTTCCTGTACGTGGTGTTTGGTTCAATTTGCAAGACCTTCGCTTCTTTCAAATATATTTTGTGACGTTCGTATGCATGTTGAGCTAATTTTGATTTTTAGGTCGCTGGGTAGCCTTTCATTGCCTAAAGAAACTCCCTTAATTGATGGAGGCGAAGGAGATAATTAAAATGTAAAATTATTATTAAAATTAAGCTCAAGGAACTTGCTCGAAATCTCAATCAATACAGACAAAAATTCTAACCCAGTACCTCCACGATACAAATGAGGCAGACAGTTTACCGTTATAGAAACTTGCTCCGTGGCGTGCCTGGATTGGGGAAGACGAAGGTAAATGGCCTTTATAGAGAAGGCCATTTTGATTATTGAACTTTAATCCAAAAGATAATTTGTCACATCTCATGGACTGTAATTAAATAGACACCAATATTTACGCTTTGATTTGAATCAGAGCCAAGATCGCAGTCTTGAACTGAATTACTGATCTTGTCGCCTTACTATCTCTGCAACCACTCTAGCACAGGTCTGTGACAAATCAGAGTGGATACATTATGCCTTGGGTGGGCAAACATGTGTTCTTGTGGATGTTCTGGTTCTCAGACGGCATTGAATATTAAGACTACGATCATATGTGGTGTAACACCGTGTAGCTTGGTACGTATATGCAAAAGTTTTGATGGAATATTCTGTCTGCATGTTCAGGGGAAGAACACTTTTATCCTGAATGCAAACGTTTGTACCTATCTACCAAATATCACAGTAGACCGTACTTTTAACGTAAATTATTGATTAGTGACCGTGAAGTCCAGTGGCGACTGTCCCATAACTCAGGCGCCTCGGGTTCGATCGCAGGTTAGGTCATATGGGATTTGTGGTGGACGAAGTGGTACTGGAGATTTTCTCCGAATACTTCAGTTTCCCCTGCAAATTCTCATTCTACCAAATAGTCTATATTCATCAATCTTCTGGGGTGGTACAAATGCGTACCAAGTGGGCTCAGTCTCACCCCAGCCACGCAATTAAAACAAAGTCCTCTGGTTGATGGAGTGACGACTCTAGGCCAGTGCTGTCCAACGTTCTTATGTACTCGGGCACAATTCACTGATGCCTATGGAGGTGTGGGCGCCACCACACACTACTACTTCTACTACTACTACTGCTACTACTACTACTAATTCAATTCAATTCTTTATTNAATAATAATAATAATAATAATAAACAATACTAATAATAAAATTTTGCGAAAATATTTAACAGTACTCAGACGTCAAAAATGTCTCTTGTCTTACAATTTGAATTAATATTAAAAATCGGCTCAATTATATGTGGTTACGGAGGGCGCCGCGTTGGACAGGGCTGCTCTAGGCTTTCCCATGCTCTGTCTACTGCTGTACTCTCCTATGGCCTATGTCAACAAATTCAAAGAGCTTGTCGCTAGCGAACAGCATACGTCTGAGCAGAATGGCTATGCGAGAGGGCCCGAATTTAGGGAGGTACAGAGAAGGGGAACCATACCGGCTAGAGGGATGATGGGGGGGGGGTTGTCAATCCATAGGGCTTCTTTCCGTGGCTTCAGTATAGTTTCTTTGCGATAATGATCTGTTCCTGGTAGCAATATGTACAGTATGTTCGTCAATGTCTATTTCCGTAGAATTTGAGGTCATATTAGTGGTGAATATTACGGTCTTTGTGGGAAGTGACGTAATGTAATCTTACAGATATGAACGTTGGTATTTACCAAACTACACGACGTCACATCCCAGAAGCTTACGACCTTCAACTCGTAAGAATACTGTATGCGAGAATTATTTACTCTCGTTCGAATGAGATTACTTCCTGAATAGAATATTTCTTTACGGCACAAAGTCGCGTGTTTTGCCCATAAATGCGAATATGCGCTACAGCACGCAGCGCTGATAACGCGACCGCGTCACAGACTTTGTTATCAGCCATCATTTTTATTCCGTCTTATCACTCTTTATGTCTAACACATATAAACACACATTGGGCAGCAGATATCTGTTCTTGTTTCCTATTTATATAGACCTGTGTTCATATCTCGTTGCTTGAATCAGAATAAAATCATACTGTGCTGTATAGACCCTTCGCTAAGCGGTGACTTTGTAAACAGCGGCCGTTGCTAGGTAACGCCCGAAACATACATGAGCGCAACAATAGAAGAACGGCGTTTTCTGTGGTCCGCGCCTCGGGCTGTTTCTGGGCAACACCTCGGAAAACACGGTCTTCGTACTAACGGACACGAATTGTGTAGCCCGTGTCGAGATGTTATAAGCAAGCGACAAAGGTAGGCTGTGAAAATAGGACTCGAGTGCGTGTTGTCAAAGATCTCCACTGTTAGAAGCCGTTGCCCGGAAACGGCTAGTGAAAACACAGGAGGCTGGAAAATGTTTACAGGGTTCTGTGTTTATTTGTGAATCGTCGAGATTAATGGTGACGCTGTATTGCTTGTATTTCCCAGTTGTTTGTATAAGTGGGTCAATAAATCCACTCAACAATCGAAACCCCGTCTATAGTCACCCTTACACATGAAAATATTACATCGATGGCCAGTAAATTCCTTTGAAATGTGAGTCAGTTATTATAATACGAGATCTTTACCTTAAATTTTATAATTGTTACGGAACAAGACAGCCATTAACTGTAATTAACAACAGTGAAATGATGAGTTCGATATGTTATAATGTTAAATGTGTTAATCTGTTTGAGAATCAGAATTTTCTTTCACGAAGAAGTTCGCAGCTAATTAGATTAAGGAAAACGCTTTCTCACGTCCAGTTCAGAATCGTTTGCTTCCAGTGTCTTCTCAGAAAACACGAATATTAACATACAACACCCTGTTCTCAAACATCCTCAGTCTATGTTCCTCCCTTAATGTCGGAGATCCGAAGGCAAAATTATAGTTTTGTATATTCTAATTTTTATGTTTTTAGACAGCAGACGAGAATACAAAAGGTTCTGGATAGAAGGGTAAGCAAGTATTATCAGAAATTAATCTCCTCTTAATTTCCTCCTGAATTACCGTTTTGATTTGGTACTGTCATTCCCAGCTACTGGAACACTGCCATATTTTCAAAACATCTGTTAGCCATCTTTATATCATGATTTTGTCCTGCATCCTAGTGAGGAGACAGCAACATATACTTAGTTGTCTCTGTGTTTATTTCTAAATATAACGGGGTAAAAGGCAAGAGGCGGTCACGGTAGCCGAGCGGTCTAGGGCATGTACTGTCTTCGCTCGCTTGGAAACCGGGATCGTGGGTTCGAATCCCACTCAGGGCATGGATGTTTGTGTGCGTTTTTCTGTGTTTATGTACAGATAGAGGCCTTGCGACGAACTGATCACCCGCCCAAGGAGTCCTACCGTATGTGTAAGATCTAGAAAAACCGAAGTGAACAGAGAAGTTCATGGAGGTAGGCCTAGGCCCACTGGGGCTGTAGTGCCAAGGAAAAAAAAAAAAGATAGAAAGATAAAGCTGTCCCTGTGCTTAACAAATTAAGTACTATGCCATGACGGCGTATGGGAGGTGAGTGGCAGCTTCACTCCCCGACCGCCTTGCCCCCGGGGAAAGAGCTCCCGGTACCCATTGGATAGGAGGTTGGGTGGATCCCAGAGCCGGTCTGGACGACTTGGAGAAGAGAAAATTCTTGACCCTACCGTGAGTAGAACTCCAAACGCTCGGTCGTGCAGCTCGTAGCCAATCGCTATACAGACTACAATATCCGGCTGTAAATATAACACGGTGGAAATAATAAAAGATTGAAGGAAATTACACAATGAAAAGCTTCGCAATTTGTACCTCGAGGGAAGGGAAACAAACTGCCATTTGTGGGCAATTAGGCCCATAAAGTAACCCATGGACCACCGGTTGTGAAACGTTGATTTATAAGTCGACCTTCAGTAATTGAAAGCTAACGTAAAATAACAGTGCTTAACATTTCCTATCATTTCTCACATTTCCGGTTGAAATTCGCATTGTCACTTGCCCGAGCACTGACGTCCAACGAGAGACAAAAAACAACTGAGAACAGTCAGGAAGCAGTTCAGTGCCCGGCGTAAAAGGACGAATATCTCTCTCATGCGTTCCGAATCGCTGCCAACTCATATAATTAGTTCATACTTCCTACTGCCCGCGCCACGTCTGGCGCAGACGCGCATTGTGGTGAGAGGCCACTGAGCCTTGACGGGAGCTGGTGCCCCGCTCAGCCTCCAGCCGAAGGACCGCAGTGCGCATGTTCGTACCGTTCCCGAAGCTACAAATTAATTACAACCTAACGATCTTGGGGAAACGTTATTACCTGCGAGCGATTCAAATTACTGAAGCAGTGGGCCTTGGTTTATAGCAGAATTATCTTGTCTGAGAACGACATATTAACCTTGTATCTTGAATGGAGGTGGGAAATCCAGCAACCGCAGGTACCCTGTCGGACTTCCCGACGTGGCCCAAGGGCTAATTTCCATCACTTCATTCTTTGGATTCAAATAAGGGCATATTAAATTCGGCTAATGCTTGTTACCATTCAGTTCAGAAGCTTTTGTCTTATCATCTGCTGTCTAAAATCGTAAAAATTAATTTTTTTTGGGGGGGGGGTGACTTGTAGACGGCTTTTGGATTGGATGATTGGATTTATTAACAACTTGAACACAACACTCAGATATTATTATATTTCAGCATCCTGTTGCTCTGTGGTATAACTTATAGTTTTCTTTTCCGTCCATAGTGCAACAATATTAATTTAATAACATTAATTCAGGAACATTTAGTGAATTAATGTTGTTAAATTAATATTGTTGCATTACAAACAGAAAAATACTATAAATAGTTGTTACAGCACTCAGAACTACAAGCAATCAAAGCGTTATCGCTAATCTCCGCACTTTACACTTCACTGCTCAAAACACGCTAGGATTCTCAGTCTTCACTAGTCGTGTCCTGACAACGGATTTATAACATTTTTTTTTTATTTCATACATCTTGCCGTCTCACTGTAACTTCATATGACACAGGAAGTTCTCTTTGCAGAGTCAGAGTCAGAGTTACTTCACGACTGGCGATTTACCGCCAATCAGTTCGTCTTGGCGTCAGGCCCCTTGAGGCCCACGACCAGATTTTTTTTTCCCCAGCTGAACTCTTGCGGTAATAGTCCTTATGTAACACCGCTCCCTCCATTCACTGCTGCAGAGATGTGTTTATCCAGCCGCACTATGGCCCTAGGGTCGACTCAGCCTCTAACAGAAATGAGTACTAGGAATTTTCCTGGTCGTAAAGGGCGGCATGCGCGTAAGGCTGACAACCTCACCGCCATCTGTGATCCGATTGTCTAGAAAACGTGGAAGCCTCAACGTCTCTTGGACCCCCAAACCTTGTTACAGGGATAGATTTACCTTTTACCTCTTACGTAAAGTGTCTAAATTGTGTCTAAAGTGTCTAAGTTGCAGAAATTGCCGAATTCATGAAAACATTTTAAGACCATGCAATGAAATGGGGAAGGCAGACGGACGAAGATTACTCTTAACTGTTGACCTGCGTAGCAAAGAGTATGACGGGAACCAAGGAGACATTAATCGTATTTAGAGGCCGGTACAAGCATTAAGCATCAGAAATCTTTAAGACAAAAATAACAGGCTCTTACAAAAAGAGAATAAAATGTGAAACGAAAGAGCACTGAATACAATCGCACAGAACTGAAAACCTTTAGGAGTCAACAAGGGGGGAAAAAATGGCTCCTTTTGATACCACATCACAAGGTCACTTCCGATAACGACAACATTCTGACGTCACCGTGAACATCCGATGAAGAGGAAACTGTATGTTGCTGCTTTATCATTTAGAACCATCTGCAGACTATAGAGGCCTGCGCCTTTTGACAGCTCTTCCTATAGAACCCCCGCCCCTAAAAAGAGGGTCATTTAATACGTCACACACAGATGTTTAGTAATGCCGCGAGATGCGTCACTACGCAAGGACGCAATCATTTTGGCGAGAATGCGAATTGTGAGAAATCTGAAGAGGTAGCAAACGGTTATGTGATGATTACATTAATGTAACAGGCGCGTCAGGTTCGCGTGTAAGCCAGAAAACAGTGCGACCGCCCTCACACGAGAAAATCAGTAAAGAAAAGTTTCTCTTTCAAAACTGAATACGTCATTTTGTTCTGAGAGTTGTAGGAAATATATTTATTCCACAGGGCTCCAAAATAAGGCTGCCCCTATATCTAAGAAGCAGTATTTGGAAAAAAAAAAAACCTTGCTTTATATTTGGGATAACTTAATTAAGCACTACGCCATGAAGGCGTATGAGGGAGTGGATGTATAAATCCACATTTTCTTGACCTCGGCACTATCTGGAGGTGAGTGGTCAGCTTCACGCCTCTGCCGCTTTATCCCCAGTGGAAAGATCCCCGTTACACATTGATTAGGAGGTTGCATGGACCCCAGAGCCGGTCTGGACGATATGGATAAATGAAAGTTCTTGTCCCTACCGGGACTCGAACTCCGATCCCTCGGTCGTCCAGCCAGAGGCCTATCGTTATACCGACTGAGCTATCGCGGTTCTTATATTTGGGCTAACACTGTACGAATTATATGGATCTATCAGATTTTGTAGGTCACGAATTTCTGTATAAACTCAAGGCTGAATCAGATCATTTGCCAAGTTTACAGAAGAACAGAAGTAAGGTGGCCGGGGCGTGTGTCTACATTCAAGTAGCGCCGTCCGTAATAATGAATGGAGCTATGCCTCCATGGACTGGTGCTTACTGTAGCATTGAGACAACTTTGCCGTCAACCTACAGGTATATTTCATGCCTGCTGTGCATTGAAGTCACCTTCGATTGGACTGACAATACAGCTTAAATGTTTGATACGGATCTTGAGAAGAATTACTCTATAGTTTCTTGCTTCGTGTGAATAAAAACAGCAAATAATTTACAGTATTTTTCACTACAATTGGCGGTGGAAGCATTCAGCAGTCACATGTACTGTGGTTTGGAAGGAAGTAAAGGAGGGTCGAGGAAGCAAGGAAACGTAGAACATAAGCGGTACCAAATGTAATATTTAAACTCACCTCAGTCGCCAGTTCTCATAAGAAACAGTATATTTTTATTGCTAGTGGGGTGGGACTAAGTCCCTTGTGCTGCGGCCACTTCTGGCCTATTGTACCAGCCCCAGATGATAGGTGAGGGTGACTGTGGAGCAATTGGTGGAATTAAGATTGGCAGGGGAAACCGAAGTACTCGGAGAAAAACCCGCCCCAGCGCCACTTTGTCCACCACAAATCCCGCTTGACCAGACCCGGGCTGGAACCCGGGCCGCCGCGGTGGGAAGCCAGCGACTAACCGCTTGAGCTATGGCGCGGACACCACAGTCTCCCTGCTACGGTAACCCATCAAGGGAGTTAACGTGGCCTGTCCGTAAAAGCAATTTAGAACATTAACTTGAGACGATGCCTCGCCTCAGCTTTCACAACTCCTGCCAATTTGGCCTTCGGAGACCGTATCAGTTCTTCAGTCATTCGGTTAAAAAAAATCAAACAGGAGCTCAATCGTGAAACTTCTGTTTTTTCTTCTTTTTGGTCATGGGACTACTTCCGTTTTCGGGTTTTCCCCTCATCCGAGGTCATGTGATGAAATTTATGCAACCTGACAATGATCATTTTATTTTCACAAGATTCTTTGCTGGATTACGTCGATCTCTGATGATTCTAAAGCAGACATTTTGACGATGATCTATTTCTATTTGGACCAGTCGGGACGGCTCAGTCGATATGGCGGTGGGCTACGAACTCGATGACCGGGACGCGATTTCCGGCAGAGGAAAGAGACATACGTCCGCACCAGCCCTGGGTCCCATCCATCTAAACAGTTCTTTCGGAAGAGGGGGTTAGGCACGTGTCACTGAGATACCGAGAAATCAGCAGTTTCAGAGCAGAACAGTACTATCTTCTGGGATAAGACGTCGTGTAATCTGGTGTATGTTGACCGACGTTTCGGAGAGATATACTTGGCCCGCAACGTCGGTAAACATATACTACATAAACAGCCATGAGAATATAAAGTTCAGTCTCTAGAGCGTTTCACATTAATTACTGAAGATTTATTATTTTTGTCGTGCCCATTAGTCTGTCCATCCCTCTTGGCCCCATAATCTGTCTATGGTGCTACAGCCCTTTGTGGGACCTTGGACGCTTTTCCAGTTTCTTGATCTTTCATACACTCCTCGGACGGGGGATCAGCCTGTCGCAAGGCCGCTACCTACACACAGGACAGCACAAACACAGTATAAACGCTCAGAGACATCCATGCCTCAAGTGGGATTCGAACACACGAAATCAGTGTTTGAGCGGGAGAAGACAGTTCGTGCCTTAGACCGCGCGTCCACTGTGATGGGCTTTCACCCAATGATACCATTCTAAATTGCTTTATTTACTTTAATTTAGTATTTTTAATCATTATTAAAGTATAATATTAACAATTACAACATCTAAACCTGTTGGAATTGAGGTTCTCACAGTGGTACCTATGAAGAGTACTTTCTTAAAACAGCTATTTGCTTCATGTTTGTTTGAATGGCTTACTCTTTGACTCTGAAGATGAAAGACGAACTTTCCTCCGAAACGCCAGCAAACACGACGTCGCATTCCAGACGACAGTACTTTTCGTCTTAAACATGGGCAAAAAGTAATTACGATATTCAAGGGTCGGTTAATTAGTTCACTTCCTAAATAATGTAGTTAAGTGTTACTTGTTTTACAAATACAGTCCAGGGTATAAGGCAGAGTTCTGTTTGTCCAACAGTTTCATCCAGCAGGATGACGCTGCCTTCACTCGATGCGGCTCGGAGATCGCAGCGGCCATACCGCTACGGAATGATCTTGTTGTGTGTGGGAGCGCTCATAAACTGGCTCGGTCTCGCAGAGAACTACGTGGAGCCCGTCCGGTATATTGGAGTGGCCTGCATAATTGCGGGAGCCTTGCTCATATGCGCGGCTATGTGCTGCTGGTTGCAGAGACCCTCCCCTGACCATCCGGATAACATCAGTCAGGTAAAGCAACATTTCTCATGTTGAGAGGGCTACCATAATTTGCTGTTGTGTAGATGTAACATTGATGTGCGCTGAAAATAACTGTTGAAGATTCGTCAAAAAACATCCTCATAAATATTTGATGGATGTAATACCAAATTCGCCGGTCATTGTAGCCAAGCGGTCTAAGGCATGCACTGTCTTCGCTTGCTCGGAAGCCGGGATCGTGGGTTCGAATCCCACTCAGGGCATGGATGTTTGTGTGCGTTTTCCTGTGTTTGTGTACAGGTAGAGGCCTTGCGACGAGCTGATCACCCGCCCAAGGAGTCCTGCCGAATGTGTAAGATCTAGAAAAACCGAAGTGAACGGAGAAGTTCATGGAGGTAGGCCTAGGCCCACTGGGGCTGTAGTGCCAAGGGGGAAAAAAATACCGAATTCAATACTCAGAAGAAAATAAATTAATTCCCTGCAGTTCATATACGAGACTACAGGCTTACAAACTTAAAAAAGAAAATTATAATAAGACTGGATACATTTTCTATTAGAGCCAGAAGAACTACTTTCGTGTTTCCATTTTTCTATCGCTCTTTCTCTCTCCTTTTTGTTTCTTTCACGATATTCTCACTCTTTCGGTAAAAATAAGGTAAAGTTGTCCCTGTGTTTAACTAATTAAGCACTACGCCATTAAAGCGTATGGAGGGGTGGCTGTATAAATCCATATTTTCTTGACCTCGCCATTAGTTGGAGGTGAGTGGTCAGGTTCACGCCCCGGCCGCTTTACTCCCAGGGGAAACCCCGCGTACCCATTGGATAGGTTGGGTAGACCCCGCACCCGGTCTGGACGACGTGGAGAAGACAAAATTCTTGACTCTACCGGAATTCGAACTCCGACCCATCGGCCGTCCAGCCCGTAGCTAGTCGCTATACCGACTGAGCTGTCCCGGCACATATTCTCACTCTTTCTTTTTAATTATTTTTGTTTCTGTGTCTCTGGTGGCTCATTCAGTACAGTGACTAGGCTACGGGCTAGACGACCGAGGAAACTGGACCGATTCCCCGCAGTGACGAAGATGTTTATATTCTCTGCGCGTCTAGCCGGGCCCTGAAGCCCGTTCAGCCTCCTGTCCAACGGGTACATCGGCTCATTCGTAGGTAGTAAAGCAACCGGGGGCGTGAAACTGACCACTCACTTCCATCTAGTGCCGAGGTTAAGAAAGCTTGGAGTTGTTTCCTCGGAATGAGAGACCATGTTTCACATCTATACAGAACACGTGACAAAGAAGAAGAAGAAGAAGAAGAATGACATCTTCTGGGATGTGGCTCCTTGTAGATATTGTGTAAACCGACGTTTCGGAGGAACGTATCGCCTCCATCTTTAGGGTAGAAAAATCCGCGAGCGTGGAAACAGCGTAAGCAGGTGGCTGCAGACTGAGCCACCAGTCGAAAACACCCAGCTATATAAGAACAGGAAGAGAAGGAGAGTGAGCTATGTGAGAAATCAATAGAGAGGAGAGGACAGTGGAAAGAGTTATCGGAAAGTGGACAGAATGATTTTAGTCTCTAATTTTCATCTAATCTCGCCACACGTGTCATTCCCATCTGTTACTGCTGCTCCATGAATTGTAATTATGAAAATTTTTCGAATGATTTATAGTTGAAATTATGGACTGATTGTTTTATTTTTATTTCACTGTCTTCATATTAAGCCCAAATTCTTTCTTGGTCTATAAGCCTTTAAATTTTGTTTGCTTCAATGCCTCTTTAATTAGATACTAAGATATTTCGTTGCAAGATATCAACTACTCTGACTTTCAAAGCAGCTTTACACTCGAGGCTGAAACAGTTTTTCTGTCCTTCGCGTTTCCGAACTTAAACTTATAAAAGTGGCATTTTACCCGATGTGAGTTCTGTGACCCACATTCCTGAAAGTTCATTCACGTTCCATTCATAATTCGAACCGTTCTTCCTCTTCCGATGTCGTGACATCAAAACGGAGAAACGTCGCGAGACCCGGTTTCCGTTTCTGATATTCTATTCTTAGACTCATAAAATATACACTTGTGCTACACTGGCATATACTTTCGGAAGTTTGGATTGGTGAATAAATTTACTGACCACTTACAGGAAGTGACTACAAAAACTATAACATTATGACTATTTCAACACTTTACAGTTCGCTGGAGCACAAGGTCTAATGTTCTCAGTCTGTTACTAGACGTTTCCTGGTAACGGCTTCAACAATGGCTATTCCTCTACATCAGGGCTCAAGTCCTGTCTTCGCAGATTCCCGTACAGAATTGAAATATCAACTCAAAGTCAAAGTCACATTTCACACTGCGACTGACGGTCAGTCAGTCAGTAAGTCTTGGGATCGAGCTCCATCTGGGGCTCACGACCAGATATTTATTACTATTTAACAATTACAGTCTTGTTTTTTTTTTGTGGGGGGGCCCTCTCTGACAAGAGGACGGGTCTGTCTTTTGTATATGCTGCTGGCCCTTGCCACCGCAGTCTCTCTCGGGTCCAAGTCCTTTGGGATTCGCGACCACATTTTACTGTCTCAGATTTGAGACTTCTCTTTTCGTAGCCACCAACGATTTGAAATCTACTGACCTTATCCCTTGCTTATAACAACTCGGCACGGACGACATAGAAAAGACAGCTCATTTATTGTGTTATTCCAATTGTTGCATTATTAAGAATCTGCTGTCTAACTAAGGGAACGTGTTTAACGAGCCGTTACTCAGAAACGGCCGCTGTATACAGGGTCACCGCTCAGCAACGGAGCTATACGCCATAATATTAAAACTACTTTGTATTTACTTCTTGGGCACTATTTCGTTCGTGGAAGAATAAGGATGGCCGACATTTTATACAACTATTCGCTTTTAAAGAGTATTACGTTTCAAAGTCAACCGACGTTTCGGAGGAACATGTCGCCTCCATTTTCAGGCCCAAAAAACTGATCAATATACCAGCGTGAAAGCAGATGGCAAGCAGAATTGTTATGAAGGCTACTCTTCTTAGAACTACAGAGTTTTAGTTGAGAATACTGCTGTACTTAAATAAGAACTAAAATTTCATATGATCGTCGTGTTTACGCACACATTAGCGTGTCATTACACAGGATGTTCTGACACAAAGCGAAGTGTATAACTTTTCCATGATAAAATTGCTTTACAAACCCTAATCACGGCGAAGCACAAGCTTTAGACTGGAACGTCACGAAAACAGACAAACCAGTCATTTTAAACCAAATTTCAAACACGTTTTTCTTTTTAAAGTTTGTAGGCCTGATTTAACATGAATATCCCCTCTTTACACAATTCGTTACTGAGCGCGTGAGAGCAGGAGCAGAACGGCACAGCGTTAAGGCACTGGACGTGTTACCGTCAATCACAGTGAGGAATCACTTTCACTGGCGGGGAAATTTCACCAGTGTAGGAAGGCTCGACAGTCCACATATCTTTATCAATTTTCGCTCCAATTTTCCCAATTGTACGCACTTTTTTATAGTTTTTTTGGAGTGGGGGCGAGACTCCACTTGGTACGTCGACCACTAGTTGGCCTATTGTACCAGCCCCGGATGGTAGATGATGAGTGGGAAGCAGTCGCTGGAATGATAATTGGCAGGGGAACCCGAATTACTCGAACAAAACCTGCCCCAATACCACTTTGTCCACCACAAATCCCACATGACCTGGGCTCGAACCCGGTCCGCCGCGGTGGGAAACCTGTGCCATGACACGGCCTATTGTACGTACTTATTTTCTTACTTATTCCTTGGCTCTACGGCCTTATAGGAACCTTGATATTCTTTACGACGCATGCGCATTATTCTCTATTATCTGTCTCTTGCCCTTTTTTCCCCCTTGGCACTACAGCCCCAGTGGACCTAGGCCTTCCTCCATGAACTTCTCCGTTCACTTCGGTTTTTCTATAACTTACACATTCGGTAGGACTCCTTGGGCGGGTGATCAGCTCGTCGCAAGGCCTCTACCTGTACACAAACACAGAAAAACGCAGACACACTAACTAAACATCCATGCCCTGAGTGCGATTAGAACCCAAGATCCCGGTTTCCAAGCGGACGAAGACAGTACATGCCTTAGACCGCTCGGCTACCGTGACCGGCCTCTTGCCTTTTACCTCTCCTAAATCATTCTGTGTATCATCCAGCCTTCTCAGTCTACGTTGCCGTTTCTTTCCAAGCTGAAGCAGAACCTTCCGACGTCCACGGCCACCTCCCACCTTACTCATCCATCATCAGTTTTAGAATATTTTCGTAACAAGCTTATTTTTATGGTGAGGAGGTGTTAGCCCCACACCCAACGCGACTGCTTATTCAGTACATTCGCAGCTTTCATGAAGTGTGCCGTGTTCTGGGTTGTAACTGTGTAGTTCGCTAAAGCCCGACGTTTCGGAGGAACACAACGCTTCCATCTCCAGGGCGGAAGTGTAAGACAAGCAAGAAATAGGTTGTTTGATGAACGGCAATTGAGCCCAGAAAACTTTATTCCTCATGACGTGTTCCTGAGAGTTCTTGTCGAAACGTCGAAATAGGATTCGTCATCCGGCTTCATGGTCTCGCTTTGCGGCTTGTATGCTACCATTATGACAATATCCTGAACCTTCAGTAGCCGGTCGGATTCTCGACATAACTGATCAGATTATATCTCGCTCTCCGTCTCGCTTTACTGCCTAACGAGACAATGACGGCCTCTTGGCGACTTCCTTCTTTAGCCCTTTCTCTTTTTTGTACCATTTCCTTTTCTGCATATCCCATTTTATTTCTCGCTTTCATTTTTTTCTGTTATCTTCTGCCATTCTGTATTTACGTCTCTGTTCCCTCCTAAGTATCCCGAAACGTTCTGTCGACGCTCGGGCCGAATTCTCTTCGCGCCTGTAACAGGAATGTCTCCTCAGATAAAACAAAGGAGACAATACACAGGAAACTAATAGCTCTAACTTGTGTTGTATTCTTGGGGAATACCCGCTATTGATATAAAATAACAGTCACGTGTTCTTCAAATGTAAAAAAGAATCTTATCCTCATCTAAGCAGTTTCTAATATGTTTAGAATTTCAAAGCGAAGAGGCCGCAGTTACGGATATTCCTCTTGTTCAAAACGTGTATAATGAACATTGATAACTCTTCTATAGAAATGAGGGTGAGCCGGGGTAGCGTAATCGGTAGTATATACGGAAAATCGAAGTTCGATTCCGAGAAAGGGCAGAGATTTCCCTCTTATCCACTGAGTACAGTCTCTGACGCTTATCCTGACACCTGTTAATGGGGACCGGAAGGCCGATTCCCAGAGGTCGAAGGGTGAAGCTGACCATTCCCATCTAGTGCCGAGGTTAAGAATGCGCGGAGCTGTAAGCTTACATCCGCTCTCCCACACACACTGTTATGGCGTGATGTTTAATTTAGCACAGGGACAACTAGACTTTTTTCAGTTAAATTATTTTTTTCTCTTTTTTTGCATTAAATATATTCCGTATATAGAGATACTTTTATGCTAAACTTGATTCTCTGTTTTAGGATAAGATGTGTTTTCCGGTATAAACAGGTGTCCGCTTAATGCTGGGTCCTTTCTAACGAGGTTTCAGTCTAGTCTCATTCGTTCATATCCCTGTTGCTCCCACTTGAAGCATAGGGCATCCGTGAAACGCTTCATTTCACTTGTTTCTTAATCTTAGACAGTTGGTAGGACTCCTTGGACGAGGGATCAGCCCGTCGCAAGGCCGCTACCTACACACAGAAATCCATACCTCGAGTGAGATTCGAACCCACGACCCCAGTGTTCGAGCGGGCGAAGAGAGTTTATGCCTTAGACCGCGAAGCCACTGTGACTGGCATTCTACAGTCTACACGGTTCTGAATCTCACCATGAATGTGCTTCGCCTTGTCGGGCATGTAGGCCTATACGTACAGGCACGCGCGCACACACATATAACCTTAAATATCACCAATATTATAAGGGTCCATCAAGTGAGTCATCGAAAGTGTTGCCCGTCTTCTTACTGTCGACCTCCCACGTTAACTCATATCCATTCGATATAAAACACACAGCACACCCTAGATAACAGACAGACGCCGTGTTTAATCGAAACGTGCATCTATTTGTACCTGTTCTCGTTGTGTTGCAGCTGCTTTCAACAGCATCTAAATACGTGTAGCTGAGGAACAAATATAAGAGGAACTGCTTGGCTGTAAATATCGTAGCTGTGAAACCCAGTTTACATAGCTTTATTATTGTGTTTAAGAATTCTGCCTCCTAACACGATATATGAATTCCCGAAACGAACGTGGTTTATGTAGTTTATACTGTCTGAACCAACTTGACTGTCGACTTTAATTATCAACGTCTTTGGAACTTTATATTGCTGTTTGGCTTCAGGTAAATACGGATATATTGACCCTATAAGCTGTTCCAATCATCCAGTCGTACTGGGACCCTTGAACCAATGCATCTGTGCAGTATTAAACCTGAAACCCTCCTGTGAGGAAGCCGAATAGCGCAGTCGGTACAGCGACTGGCTACGGGCTGGATGACTGGGGGGTCGGAGTTCGAGTCCCGGTAGGGTCAAGAATTTTCTCTTCTCCAAGTCGTCCACACCGGCTCTGGGGTCCACCCAACGCTTTGTTGCTTAGAATGACCAATACTGTGAGCCCCCAGATTACTGACCTTTCCTCCTGGGACACCCTGTATAGGACAGATTCTAATACTCCGCTTATACCTGTTTCACTATGGTTCCTTGCTTGACTTATTCTTCGACCCTGAAGATAGAGGCAACATGTACCTCCGAAACGTCAATTAACTTTCAACGGACTACGCGGCGTTATATCCCAGAAGATATAACACAACTTCTTATAACCACGGCTATGAAAACCTCAAATCCTATATATTTTTCTTGCTGAATTATATTTTCCCAAACACGTCTTCACATCACGAAAACTGAATGATTGACCTCCTGTAAACACGCTTAATATGACAAATTACGAAGGATTTATTTCTGCTTAGAAACAAAAGTTATGCTTTAATTATAAATGTAATGTCGACAACTTCTGGCGGGCAAAGGGAAGTAATATGAAGTGTAGTTACGGAGTTGTTACCAGACGTGCGCCTGCTGGTAATACAGCAGTGATTCGATTCCAATATAGAAATATTTTAAACTTTTAGAACATGTTACGAGCCTGTGAAATGTTCCCCTCCCTATTACAAGTTTTAACTTCATTTAATTATCGAAGCAAAGGCTGTCTCCGTCTGAACTGAAATAAATTTAATTTCCTCTCTCTCTCTCTCTCCATCACCCGCCCTCCCCCCCCCAAGTACGATTTCAACACCGACCCAGTATAACAGATTTTAGCATGAACTTCACAATCAGATGTCCTTGCTTCAGATCCTGTATCCGGCCGACTTAGGATGTTTCTCTTCGAGGTCTGATGCGACAACGACGGATGTTACGAAACCTCGAACTGGTAACGACGGACTCCTACCAAATTGCAGGCTATCCTGACTGAGTTTCTTTGCGGTTGTATTCCGTCTCTTCAAGTGAATCTCTTCAATATCCTTCGCAATATTTTCTTTCTTACCTTCCATAATCAGCGTGTCTGTCGAGAATATAGTAAAACAGCTGTTAAATAGGCTAAAACTCAAACTGTCTTCGGCTTTTAACCAATGAAACGTCAGCTCTTTGGAAAATAATCGTAAGGTAAGGTAAAGTTGTTCCTGTGCTTAACAACGCCACGAAGACATATGGGGGAATGGATGTACAGATCCATGTATTCCTGAATTCAACAGTGGTTGGCGGTGAGTGAACAACTTAACGCCTCAGCCCCTTTACCCCTGTGTGGGCCTCACAACCGGTCTGGACGACGTGGAGAGCAGGAAGCCTTGCCCCTAACGGGACTCGAAAGCCGTGCCATAGCTAAGGTCATCAGTCGGCGGGATCCCATCGCGGCGACCGGGGTTCGATCCAAGTTCAGGTCACGTGGAATTTATGGTGGCAGGTTCTCTCAAGGTACTTCAGTTTCCCCTGCCAATTGTCATCCCACCGACTGCTCCACAATCATCTTATCATCGCGGGCTGGTACAATAAGCCAAATAGTGGCTGACATACCAAGCGGACTCAGTCTCACCCCACCCCACTCAAAGGAAATAGTAAAAAATACTGGGGCTCGAACTTCGACCTCTCGGCAGTCGCCATCGCGGCTTCCCCTGGAAGATGATAATGTTTTTTGTAAAATGAAGACACAAACTGAAATCATTCAACGTGAGGGAGGCGGGTCAGTATATGAAGAGTAGCGCGCTGAAGGAGAAGTTCTGTCACATTTTAACGCCCTGACCTCGAGCTGGTAACAAAGTTGTACTATTGTGGAGCGATGAGTCTTCATTCTCCTTAAAAAAAGAATACTATTTCCTGTTTTTTCTTCTTTATTCTTGCGTATTCATTGGTTTTGGTTCCTCATTTTGCTTCATTTCCTTTCCAACTGTCCTTCACGTGTTTCGACCATGATCGTGTTTAATGTTTATCGTTGTTGTTGCTGTTGTCTCACATTTCCTTGTTTCTTTCATTTCCCCCCGTTTTATATCTGTCCGCGTTCTAAATTTCAAATAATGTGTTTCCTCGATTTATTTACATTTTTTTACTGCTTGACTTCTAGTTTTAACGAAGTTTTTGTTTGTTACTTGGGGTGGGGTGAGACTGAGTTTACTTGGTACGTCGGTCACTAACTTGCCTATTGTACCAGCCCCAGATGATAGATGATGAGTGTGGAGTAGTCGGTAGAATGAGAATTGGTAGGGGAAACCGAAGTACTCTGAGAAAACCTGCCCCAGTGCCGCTTAGCTCACCACAAATGCCCCACATGACCTGACGTGGGCTCGAACCCAGGCTGCCGTGGTGGGAAGTTGGCGACCAACCGCCTGAGCTATGGCACTCTTAGCTACCTTAACCTACCTTACTCTTTCCCCATCACTTCCAAAATCAGATTTGGATTGTTACCACATCTCATTCATATTCGAAATGTCGTGGTTTCGAGTCCCGACTTATATACGGCCTGCCATTTTACGCTGCGCACATGACAAGCACTTGCATAAACGTCGCCACACAAACAACGTTTAAAATGTTTCTCACCGAAAGTCGTGGTTGAATGGGTACGTGTCAGTTTCATATCCGGGACGTCCGGGGTTGCAGTCCTGGTCCGGTGTCCTGACAGGTACCCGGGGGGGAACTCTCCCCCGTCCCTCCATGCAGGCTTCGTTACAGAACCTCAAAGTAGACCACGACCTCTTCCCTCCACCTGTTTTCCAGTTCGCTAATCATTCTGTCATGGAACACTACATAATCACAGCTGCTGGTGGCGTTTCTAAATCAAGCAATAACAAGTAAAATACGTGGTGCACTCGGTAGCGTAGTTGGTTGAGGCACTATGCTGTAAGCTGGAAGGTCGCGAGTTCGCTTCCCGATGTCACTGGATTCTTCAATTGACCTAACCCTTCCAGCCGCATTATGGGGTCGACTCAGCCTCTAACACAAATGAGTACCACGAATCTTCCTGGGGGGTAAAGGGCGGCATTATCTGCATTCATAAATATTTCGACGTCCCTGTTGGACGAATGTACTGCGCATGAGAAATGCCAGGTGCAGCTCACATTTCGCTCAGTATACACAGCTACATCGCTATAGACTGATTCAGTCCAAATGTTCTACAGCGCTTCATTAACCAACAAAATTGACAATCGTTGTATTTGTTGTTCCGGGTTCATAAAAAATATATTTCCGCTTATGTTGGCAGCAGTGGCCCAGATATCTTTAAGTTTGTTATGTTTCCCATACTGGTGTAAGTTCTGATGTATTTATAGTACCTGGCCTTCTTGTTATTTGCGTCATACGGATCTGAACGCTACAGCAGATTAACCAAATTTATATAAAGAAAACTGTGTTTCTAAGGAATTCCGTTATTCAATTGTCCGTTATTCTTCCACTGATGAGCTAAATTCAGTTTCTGAGTCAGCAATGCTGAAGTGAAGGAAGTATACTATTCATTGCGAAAACATGTGCTGCATGTCGCGTGGGATAATTAATTAATCAATGTATTTATTAACTTCGTCTTCTTAACTGGCGCTACGACCCTGTGTGGGTCTGGGCCCCCTCCATATATCTCTGGAGGTTTCGTAACAGTAGATTTTTCCGGAACTGAGTTGTTTGGTCCACGCATAACCCCCAACCTCAAGGACCAGTGACTTACACTGCGTCTAACGCCTACCTGCATGGCATGGGTGGCTCTACCAGGAACTTATGCTTCCGCCAGCATAACTCTCCGGGTTACTAGGGCACGCAAACCTCCTCTCAATGATAATGCTGTAGTCCTTGAGGGGGACTGATTAAGTTCTATGCATATATATTTACTCTCTTATAATTTATTTACTTAATGAGTCTATATCATATTTGATAGCGTAATCGGTATACCGACTGGCCACGGGCTGGAAAAGAGGGGTCGGAGTTCGAGTCCCGGTAGGGTCAAGAATTGTATCTTCTCCACGCCGTCCAGACCGGCTCTGGGGCCCACAGCCTCCTATCCAATAGGTACCGGGGCCTCTTAACCCAGGAGTAAAGCGGCAGGGGCATGAAGCTGACCACTCACCTCCAACTAATGACGAGGTCAAAAAAATGTGCATCTATACATCCACTCCCCCATACGCCTTTACATTATCAGAATTGACACAGCCACTTGAAGAGAGGAAATGAAAAGAGTTTTTTTCAGAATGAATTGTATCATTAATGGTTTAAATTCAGCTCTCTCCTTGCTGCATTTGTGTAACGTCATCACGCATGTCGAACGCCTCACAAAGACGGAAATAATGTAAAGGGACATCAGCAGGAATTAACTGTTAGCAGTAGTGGCATGCGTGGCTTCAGAGGCGCCTCAACCAACTGGTAGCAGCCGTTCCCAGTCTCTTCTTGTTCACTGACCGACAAAATAGAACTAGGTTTTCAAATGGACCAGCATCACTTCATAAGTCGGAATACCTCAGTCGGTACAGCGAAGGTATTCGGGATAAATGGCCGGGGTTCGATTCCCGACAGGGGCCAGTGATTTCTCTCTACTTCACAGCGTCCAGACCGACTCTGAGGCCCACCAAACCTCCTATCCAATTAGTGCCGGGGGCTCCTTCCCCGGGGGCAAAGCGACGCGTGAAGCTGACCACTCCCATCTAGTGCAGAGGTATAAAGTGACGCTATACCTCCACTCCCCCATACGCCTTCATAGCGTGGTGCTTAATACACTAAACAAAAGGATTAATTTACCTTTTTACTGTCCCCTTTAACATTTCTGCTTCATGTTTGCAAATATTCTGCAAATTAAGTTACTACTATCACGTTTAAACTTGTGAAGGACAACCGCCTGTCAGCTATCCGCGATTGTTTATTTGATATATTTAGACCTACGATCCATATCTGGGGACCGTCACACACAATTTAAGAACTCGCCGCGCCTCGACGAGAAAGAATCCACTTAACATTGATAATACTTGACTATATAAAGTAAAAAAAAAAAAAAGTTAAGCTATCCCTGTAACAGGCCGTGGACGCCCATACGGTTGTGAGACGTCGAGGCTCCCACATTTTCTCTAGATAATCGGCGCACAGATGGAGGTAAAGTTGTCAGCCTTACGGGCCGACCGCCCTTTACCCCCAGGAAGATTCCTGGTACTCATTTCTGTTAGAGGCTGGAAGGATTAGGTCAGTACTTGATTATATAGATCGGAAAATTCGTTTTGCATTGTTCTTTTTTCTCGTCTTGCTCCATGGCTCTCGGTTTAATCCCAGAAGCATAGTATAATAGAGGGTGATTCGAAATTATTGTCGGGGTTTCCATAGCCGATTTTTAAACCTGACACAACAAAATAAAACTGCTTACGGAATACGAAAGTGTAAATAAAAAGTTTAAAAGAGTAAAAATAAAACTTTTTGAGTTACACTTTCATATTCCATAAGCAGTTTTATTTTGTTGTTTCATTTTGAAAATGATAGGCCACGAAAACCCCGACAATAATTTCGAATCACACTGCATATACGAAACACACTAAGAACTTCAAATAGATTCTGCAAGGTTCTGGCAATGGTGTGTGACACTCGGGGTTACTGAGTTTTTGGACTTTGTCCGTCATAAAGTATTCTAAAGAACACTAAAGAACAAACGTTTCGGAAACAAATCCAGTTGTGTTCTTTAGTGTTCTTTAGAATACTGGACAATGGAAAAACTCCAAAATCCTAGTAATCCTAAAAACTTCAAAATTATGGACATTTCCTCCAAATATTTCTCCGTTATCCAGTAAAAATACAATGCAGTGCATGTGACATGCAGTCACATCATCATCATCATCATCATCAATAATCTGTCAGACGACAGGTCCACAGTCTCTTCCAAAATAATTCCTCCATTTAATGCGATCTAGAGCTATACAGTTTTTTTATAAAGATCGAAATTTCCGACTTGTGGCACTTCAAGGGTTAAAATAAAGTTTTACGCGGAGAATTATTAATATTAATTGCAAATCACGTCATGCAAACAACGTAAAATTATGCGTCTCGGCAGATTTCCGCCTGAACACCAGAAAATTAGCATAAATAAGTTAACAATTCCGTATGTTGGTGGAGGGGAGGTTGGAAAATCCCAACTGAAAGCCGCACGACGCGTGATCTCCAAGGAAAGATACATATATCGTAACATTAATACATAGTTTATGAGGCTACATCCACGTAATGTACCTCTGTTAATGGGAAATCGATGATACAGAGGTCGTTAATAACGTCAGATCTGTAAATGTACGCGCTTGGAACGGTTTTATGGTATCGACGCTGGTGGGCTTTGCCTGACAAACAGGTTCAGCTCAAATCACAATATAATGTACACATCGTAGAGCATAATACAAGAGCAAACGTTTAAAACAATAATCCTGCTAGGTACAAAAAAAAATTTATTTTTTATCTTACGAGGAAGAAAAGGATATTCTTTCAAAGTACAGTACTTTTTTGTATTGCTAGTGGTGTGGGACTAAGTCCCTTGTACTGCGGCCACTTCTGGCCTATTGTACCAGCCCCAGATGATAGGTGAAGCAATTGGTGGAATGAAGATTGGCAGGTGAAACCGAAGTACTCGGAGAAAACATGCCCCAGCGCCACTACAAATCCCACTTGACCAGCCCGGGATCGAACTCGGGCCGCCGCGGTAGGAAGCCAGGGAGTAACCGCTTGAGCTATGGCGCGGCCAAATACAGTACTTACTTACTTACTTACTTACTCACGGAGCTCAGCCCTTCTTGAGAAGCCGCCAATTCTTCAGCTACTCAAAAATTTCCCCGCATTTTATGGAACCCAAAGATCCATTACCGTGTTCACAAGAGCCCTCCACTGGTTCCTATCCAGAGCCAGATCAATTCAATCCATACCATCCCATCCTATGTCTCTAAGATCCCTTTTAATATTGTCCACCCACCTACGCCTTGGTCTTCCCAGTGGTGTCCTTCCTTCTGGATGTCCCACCAATATCCTATATGCATTCCTCTTAGTACACGTATAAACTGAGCTGCCAATATTCTAGTAGTGGTAACGTCGAAAGTTATTTATCATTGAAGAACTTAATACTTTAAAAAACTAATTTTGAAGAAAACGTATCAAATTCCTCAATTTTCTTCTTCCGCCTCCTCTTTGTCCTGTACTCCTCCTCCTCTGTCTTCTCTTCATCTTCACTTCCTCCTCAGCTTTCGTGGATTAAGCTCTGTGACCTTTCTTGATTCAGAATTCATTCTGCAGAAACACTTCACGCATTTCTTAGTATTTCGAGTCTGTCAGCACAGAACACGAAACAAAATCGCAAGCATCCACTGAGCCCCGGGACGGGATTCTGACACGCGATCCCGCTGTTTGAGCTGTACAGGAGACTCAAAACTGCGTGACCATTAGCGCGCAGTAAAGTCGCCCATTTACACGGTGTTTGTGTCAGTGATCTTACAGTAAAGTTATTCTTAATAATATTGATGCTTCCTGCAGTGGAGGTTACCGCTCTGACCCAGATGTGACGAAATATGAATTCCCATGTCAAAATTAGACGACCACGTGACACGTAGACAGGTCGACGAATAGAAATGATGTATTAAATCTTAAATAAAGGCTCAAGTCTTATATTTTATACACATTAACTCGTTTTAAAATAGTTTTTGCGGGTGGTGAGCAATCTGTACATTTCCTGCAGGACTTCGGGGTGAACCGGGAAGCAAATTTCATCAAAAAAAAACCTCAAACGTACAAGTTCCTATATACTGTACTAAGTAATAGACAAGTAGGTAGTAGTAGCAACTTATACATTAATATTCCCTTATCCAAGCAATTGAAAATGTAAATCCTAGGAATACTGTGACGCATTGCCAGGCAACTGCTCAGTAAACACGTTAACCCATGCGCGGTGACGTCACGCAGCAGTAGAGGAAATGTGCTTTCTGTGTGGTCTGCGCCACGCAACGATAGAGTAGCTGTGTTTTCTGTGCGTGGTCCGTGCCGAGAGGATATAAGAGAATACGGGAATGGGACTTCACTTTAGTCCCAAGGGAACAGCAATAGTGTTATAATTAATTGTAATTACAACTAGTGAATATCTAATAAATAGATTCGCCATTCCAAACCCGCGTTATTAGTCACTAATACACGTGATATCATATTAATTTATAGCGTTTAATATAGTATGCACACCTATTATTTATATATTCACTAACTGAACTAAGGATTCGCTCTATCAGTTGGGCCCAACTGAATAGATTTTTACCTGAAGACGGAGAGAGAATCGAATCTCCGAAACGCTGTGTTTTGAAATATAAACAGGACAGTGTTTTAGATAAAGACAGGATGGTAGATAATGTTCAGAAACATAATAGTTGTTAAGTATGGAAATGTTGAACTGTTAAAGAAGAGATAACGTGCAGACATCTGATTGGATGACACTCTCCAGAGGTCTATCTACCGGCCAATTAACGCCTAACGATTAAGTCACCGTTAAGGTTCGGCCACACAGAGCGCTACGCTATACTCGCTACGTACGCTGTGCACACTCTGCGACGCAGGTAACATGGGGAACATAGCGTACGTAGCGTACGGAAGTCTGTGTGGCCAGTCACATTGGCAATAAAAGGAGATATTTTCTGTTCGTATAGCGAACATAGCGTACGTAGCGTGCGTCGCGTACGTAGCGCTCTGTGTGGCCAAACCTTAAGTCACTTACATGTACGACAGTTTTGCTCATTTCCTTCCCATAGCAACGTATATCATTTCGAAAGGGACTTCTTAAAAGCATTTTCTAACTCTGTAATGTGTGGTCAGGGACGGCAAACGAGGCGGAAATGGAGCAGCAAGGTCAGCGATAAGTTCGGCATTTGTTCTGTGTGAACAGTTAAGATTTAGTAGGCGGTGACTGAAGGCTGTGCGCCTCGTCTGAGCTGAGCTGTGTTCTGGTTAGTGGGGCAGTACAGGATGTAGCGTAAATACCGAGGCAAAATGTAAAATAGAATGGCCCTTGGCCGAGCTTGTCGTATGTGTCTGACGGACAACTGCTACCGTGTTCCGGTACAAACAGGAGTAACCACTCTCTTGCTTTGTGAGAGAAATTGGGTTACTTGCTGTTACCTGTCACTGCGCAAGCGTCGTTCAATTCGCATCAGTTTTCTCTCCAAGCCCGAAAATCGCGAGTTCGATTCCCAATGAGGCCATTGGTTTTACTCTTCTATCTAGTAGATTGAGGCAATTCGTTAGTCCGAAACGTCGGTGAACCTTTTTACGGGGCTACACGGCATCACAGCCCTAAAAGTACTCGCCACAGTCAACAGCAAATCTAACAAACCCGAGTTTTATGTCGTTTCTAGCATAAATTGTTGTTGGCCGTGCCATAGCTCAAGCGGTTAGTCGCTGGCTTCCCACCGCTGCGGCCCGGGTTCGGTCCCGGGTCAGGTCATGTGGGATTTGTGGTGGACAAAGTGGCACTGGGGCAGGTTTTCTCCGAGTTCTTCGGTTTCTCCTGCCAATCTTCATTCCACCAAACGCTCACCCATCATCTGGGGCTGGTACAATAGGCCAGAAGTGGCCGCAGTACCAAGTGGACTCAGTCTCACGCCACCGCACGAAACTAAAAATAAAAAAGCTAACCTACATTGTTCAGAAAAACCAGTCCCCAGGGTATTTCTGATGTCTTGCGCTTGAAAGGAATATTGAACCCAAGCACCGCATGCTTTTCTGCTTGCCTGATACTGCGACAGCCGGCTACGGTTTGACAAATTACCGTCAACTTGTAGGAACGAAATAAACGCAATACTCTGACACCGTAGTAGAAGCATCGATTTTTCTTATGAATATTTAACATTTGGTTCGGAAAGACATTTTCTTTCTCTTTCTCCTTTTTTTGTAGAGAAGAGAAATGGGAAAGTCAATAATTCACTTGCACACCAAACGGACTTGTACATTTCTGTTCAAGATTAAGTTTACCTTACGGAAAGGTAAATATCATCATGAATGAAGTGCTTTTAAATGTATGTCGAAACAGACAGCGGTAACAGAACATTTGTAGACTTCTCTCCCTCAACTGCGCCTCTCATAAATTTCGTAATTCAAATAGTAAAAACAAATATGTTGAATTGGGGAGGGGGGTTAGAACCGTCGAATGGTAGGTAAATGAGTCACTGAAAAAAAGATTTGGAACAAAGCGGTCATGGTCTAATTGAGATACTGTCCTGATATTTGCCTGGAGAAACTGGGGCAAACCACGTAAAGCCTCAGTAAGGATTGCCGGTGTACCGGCAAAGATTCAAACCAAGCACCTCACGGATACAGGTCTAGAGTATCACTGCAAGAGCGGTCTCGTCTGTTAAAGGATGTTGAAATAAATCAAATTTCTCGGCATGTCACAGCCCACACAGCCCACAGGGTGACAACTACTTTAACCTTCTTGTGAGGTAAGTCCTTCAGAACATACGGAGCAGCAAAATAGTCCGTATTACTATCGTACTATTCAACACTACTAATGTCGGCCATGAATCAGGGTCTCAGCAAGAGCTGGGTAGTAGCAAATAAACTGTAAACACTAGCCGAATCTCAAACAGTAGCGGCGCATTAGCGCATCAAATTTTAATGAATGTTGTTTCAAATAATGACCGAATGCTGGCACAGGAATTGTAATCAGTGACAAGATGCTGATCCGAACTGGCCGCATACTAGCAGAGTGGCATGGATACTAGCACAGAGAGGCAGCGATACTAGCATAGAGTGGCCGGCATACTTGCACAGAGTGGCCGGGATACTAGCACACAGATGCAGCGATACTAGCACAAAGTGGCAGAGATACTAGCGCAGAGTTGCCGGCATACTAGCACAGAGTGACCGGGGTACTAGCACAGACAGGCAGCGATACTAACACAGAGTGGCCGGCATACTAGCACAGAGGCAGCGATACTAGCACAGAGTGGCCTGGATACTAGCACACAGAGGCAGCGATACTAGCACAGAGTGGCAGAGATACTAGCACAGAGTGGCCGGCATACTAGCACAGAGTGGCCGGGATACTAGCACAGAGTGGCCGGGATACTAGCACAAAGTGGCAGA
>NW_019737090.1:425157-469085 GCF_002891405.2 Cryptotermes secundus | reverse complement strand
CATACTAGCACAGAGTGGCCGGCATACTAGCACAGAGTGGCCGGGATACCAGCACAAAGTGGCAGAGATACTAGCACAGAGACGCAGCGATACTAGCACAGAGAAGCAGCGATACTAGCACAGAGTGACCGGGGTACTAGCACAGAGACGCAGCGATACTAGCACAGAGTGGCCTGGATACTAGCACAGAGTGGCCGGATACTACTAACACGAAGTGACCGGATAATATTAGCACAAGAAATACAAGCAGCTACATGGCATCAGATATTACCTGGACACTAGCATAAGAACTGTAAACATCGATCGGATCTCAAAGAGTTGGCCGGTACTCAAGTTGTAAATGGTCGCTTGGTATCAAATATTACCTGGACACTGGCACAGAAGAGGTAAATAGGGACCGAATGCCAGCACAAATTGTGAAAAATTATCTGTTATCGAATATTACCCGAACACAAGAAAAGATTTTTGAACAGTGATCGTATCTCAAACAGTAGGCGGCTATTAGAACAGAAATTGTAAATTGTTGACTGGTTACCAGCACATCTTTTGTAAATACTGGAGCAAAACTGGCGCATAAATTGAAAATACTGCCAGAGTTTCAAACAACAGCCGTGAATCAGCACAGAAACTGTAAACAGCGGCTGAGTCTCGCAGTATCTACTGTCCGGAGGGTAGCTGGGAGGGCATCTTCTAAAATTCGTATTCTACAGAAGGAACCAAAAGAAAATCCTGATAGCCTATCTTGAGATGCCGGGCTTACTCTCACGTGCTGCGTATTGTAGCGTGTACACCGTTGCTATGCAACGATCGCGATGCGCGATTGCTTGGTAGCGGCGAGTAAACACGTCAACGATATCCTGGCTATCGCTATACTACTGCCCATAACAATATAAAAAATTGTTGAAGGCGGTGTTTTCTGTTGGGTCCTTCCCAAGGTTCTATAGCGAGGACCCCAGCTCGGCTATGTGAGTTCACCTGCGGGATATTCGCCGGAGAGTAACGACGTCAGCACAGAAGCTGGAGAATATTCATTGTTAAAATCCGTTACTAGGAAACGACTAGTGAAAGCAAACTGAGAAAGACTTGGCGTGTAGTGATTTGTGAAGTGTGTAGATCAGCGATAGCGTTTGAAGCGCTTGTAGTTCCGAGTCATGTGTATAAGTGCTCAATAAATCCATATTCCAAAGCGTTTATAGTCATTCATAAAAAGTAAAGTAAAAAGTAAAGCTATCCCTGTACCAGGCCGTGAAGCCCCATAGGGTTGTGAGACGTTGAGGGTCCCACATTTCCTACACAGTCGGCTCAAAGATGGCGGTTAGGTTGTCAGCCTCACGCGCCGGCCGCGCTTTACTCCCCAGGAAAATTATTTAATTAATTCCTGGTACTCATTTCTGTTAGAGGCTGAGTCAACCCCAGGGCGGCTGGAAGGATTAGGTCAATTGAAAAAATGCAACGACCTCATCGGGACTTGAACCCGCGACCTTCCGGCTTGTAGCATACTGCCTCGACGAACTACGCCCCCACCTTTCTCTAGACAAATAGGGCATTCAAGGCTGTGCAGTTACACGTGATTAAAAACCTCATGCATACAGTTTATGGCTCTTCGTTATGCAAACCGACGCCCTTCAGGACCACATTACCCAGGCAGTACCCGGCACCCGTTAAAACAAAATTATGTGAACTGCATTTAGACCACTAGACCACAAGGGCGGAAACTCAACATCACAAATATAAAAAAAAAATGCGACTGAACGAAATTCTGGTGTATTTCCGAGCACTCTCTTCATTAAAAAGTTTTCTGCATTTATTAATAGAACATAACGATATTACATTGGATTCATCTGGCTCAGGACAGAGGCTCTTGTGAACACGGTAATTAGCCTTGGGGTTCTATAAGAGGCTAATAATATCTCGACAACTGATGGACTGTCAGCCTGCAGCCTGTTAGATGGTTGGTTAGTCACCTTGTTATGAATTCAGTGACTTGAAGCTGTAGGTGCTCATAAAATATCCACGGGAGTAAAGACGCCGGAGCTTTAAGCTAATCACTCAACTCCTATTTCCGAGTTTAAGAGTGCTTGGACTATACCTCCATTCCCCATACATCTTCATGTCTCAGTGCTTAATTAAACACGTGACAATTTCACGCTTATCCGGCAAACAGAAATTCTCACAGCGTTGAATAACGAGATTAACGCCTTTGGCATGTGATAAGGTTCTAAAGTTTCTAGGAACATAGTGCCTACATCTTCAGAATTATACCAACCTACACTGTGTCACATCCCAGAGGACCGTTACCTTGATATGAACGTTGTGTGTTATACAGTATTTACGTGACGTCACTGATATCGGAAAGCTGATTTTAATTAACCTCTTGCTCATTTTTCGTGTGTTTTAAAGTGTTGATGTGCCCTGTCATTTCACATTGACCTTATATCTCCTCACGGGTGTGCTGTAGGCGTCAAATGCCCCGTGTGATTCACATGTACTGTATACGCAATTTTATTAAACGTCATCGGGCAGTATAGAAAACAAGATTTAAAGTGTTCTGCACACAGCAGATGATGCATCGCACGCAAATCGATGGATGTAATGAGGTACACGTGCCATGTAGTGGGTGTCAGGGGTATCAACTCACCCTGGTTGGAATTTTGCGTAATTCTGAGTCACCGTCAGGTACAGTAAAGCCCGACTGGAATTAGATGAATTAGATGCACAAGAGACTGCAGTTGTTTTCGTGAATCGTTACCAACTTTACGCTCTATGACCGAAATGGTCCTACAAGGCCGTCCCCCCTCCCCGCGTTACGGACTCTCGGCTTAGGGAATTTCGAACCTAAGGAATTTTAAAACATTGCCATTGCCATAGATTTCACGATTTGGACCACGGAAATTTGGAATAAATAATAATTTTTAAAATAAAACATGACCATAACTTTCACGATTCGCATCGCAGAAAATTTAAAACAAATTCAGCCAAAATTATTTGTAAGAACTTTAGACAGCTTAAGCGCATGCGTCTGTGACGTAACAGTATATGTAGGTGACCATTCTCTAGCGTATGCGCATGCGTCAGTGACGTAGCAGGATGTGTAGGTGACAACTGGCTGACGACGAGGATTGCATACAGGATATTAGTGAGAAAGCCAAAAGGAATGAGACCATTGGGATGGTAGGTGGCTGGACAATATCAAAATGGATCTTAAGAGAGACAGGATGGGATGGTATGGACTGGATAGATCTGGCTCAGGATAGGGACAAGTCGAGGGCTCTTTTGAACACGATAATGAACCTTGGGGTTCCATAAAATGCTGGGAAATTCTTGAGTAGCTGCAGAATTGGCGGCTCCTCAAGTAGGGCTCAGCTCCATGAGTAAGTAAGTATTAATATACATATTAATACCATGGAAGCGAACTTTGAGATCTTAAATATCTGCATATTTTACTGTTCCTGTTCTGTAAGTTGGAAAAACGACACGATATATTAAAGGCTTAAATATAACATCCAGTCATTCATATCGAGTAATAACTTAACAGGTTTTTCGAAACGCTGGTGAAATCGGTTTCAGAATTCACCAGAATACAAGCGAAATTGTCTTTACTGCGGAAAGAAACCGTGGAAACCAGATCGACATGCGTCCAACTGAGTGGAACCTCTCTAAAGCAAAAGCAACATTCAGCCCGCTTCTGATCAGTAGCCACATAATTAATCCAAATGTCTCAGCCATTGAGCCCACTTTTTTTATTGCTAGTGGGGTGGGACTAAGTCCCTTGTACTGCGGCCACTTCTGGCCTATTGTACCAGCCCCAGATGATAGGTGAGGGTGATTGTGGAGCAATTGGTAGAATGAAGATTGGCAGGGGAAACCGAAGTACTCGGAGAAAACCTGACCCAGCGCAACTTTGTCCACCACAAATCCCACTTGAGCAGACCCGGGATCGAACCCAGGCCGCCGCGGTGGGAAGCCAGCGACTAGCCCCTTGAGCTATGGCGCGGCCCTAGGCCCACTTTATCACACTATTTCGTATTTTTATTTCCTTTTTCTTCTTTAGACTACTTCACTTATTCTGAAAAATAGAGGCTTATGAGATCACCTTGCTGTCTGTGGGTCTTTCGTTTTCTATGCGGTCCGTGTGGTATCAAATAGAATTAAGAGATTACTTCTTCCCAGAACTTCTTGTTCTTTATATTTGTTCTCTCTGTTCCTTCCACTCCCTTCTTTTCTAGGGGTTTCCCCTTTGCCAAACCGAACAACCTCACTTAAGGAGTTAACAGTTTTGGCTCACATTCTGGAGGTTTATGGTTTGAATCTTGGCCGAAACGTCGACCATGATGCCTGGAGTTTCCCACAATTTCCTCAGATCCCCACGCAGATACTGGGATAGTACCTTAAATTAGGCACTGGCCTCTTCCTGCAACAAGAAGTCAGGATAGATCAGTCGGTTAAGCGACGGGCTACGGGCTGGACGATCAGGGATCGAATCCCGGAAGGGGCAAGAGATCTTTCCCCTCACAGCGTTCAGACCGGCTATGAGGCCCACCCAGCCTCCTATATAAAGGATATAGAGGGATTGTTTGCCTTGGGTAAAGCGGCCGGGACGTGAAGCTGACCCATCACCTCCATCCAGCACCGAGGTCAAGAAATGGAGATATACTACCATTCCCCCATACGTCTTCATGGCATGGTACTGACAACTTTTCCTTTTTGCCTTTAACCCTGCCTTCAACATTCATTCCAGTTCATTATTCACTGCCATCAAATCATTGGACTCTTATGTCACGTGAGCTACTGGCAGCTTCGTTGGACAGCTTACAAATCGAGAACCAAGTTTCGCTCTCGTGTGTGACGAAGCAAAACATGGCGTCCTCCAGACTAATGTACGGGACGCGGATTTCCCCCATAAAACCACTTAAACTGAGAAACCACCGCTTAGAAACATCCACAGCAGCAACCTGTAATGCGCCTGTTCAATGGAGCTTCACGTCTCGCTCGCCTTATTCAATTTCTTCTTTAAAAAAAATAATACTGCATTACGTCACACCCACCTCATGATTTAGTAATTAGTTTCACGCAAAGTTCAACTCACGCCCTCCTCACGAAGTGACGTCACTCAGTAATAGATTACTGTGTAGATAGAGTATGTTACGTCATACCACGTCAATCTTCGTGTCACGTGAACATTAAAGGTGTAAGACCCTGTAATATGTATATTCGGATTGGTTTGGACAATTACAGGGCATTGGTTAAATCGAAATAATTGATACGAAAATTATGCCATTTCTGTGGGGATGGCTTGAACGTCATGCTATTTTAGGTCATTTATATTTGCACTCTATCACGGGCTCTGGTAGTAGAAGTTACTTAACTTTACGGTTTCATTGACAGGGAGTGACACAGTTAGCTTAGTTAGATGGTTAATAGGCGTCGTTCATTCATCATCATAATTAACATGATAATTGGAAGCTCTAAGGTAACAAGAACACTAGCGCCACAATGTGTTAAAATCCTGAAATTTTGAAACGTAATAATCTTGAAAAGCCGGTCACGGTAGCCGAGCGGTCTAAGGCATGCACTGTCTTCGCTCGCTCGGAAGCCGGAATCGTGGGTTCGAATCCCACTCAGGGCATGGATGTTTGTGTGCGTTTTTCTGTGTTTGTCTATAAGTAGAGGCCTTGCGACGAGCTGATCACTCGCCCAAGGAGTCCTACCGAATGTGTAAGATCTAGAAAAAGCGAAGTGAACAGAGTTCATGGAGGTAGGCCTAGGCCCACTGGGGCTGTAGTGCCAAGGAAAAAAAATAATCTTGAAAATTATGGTAATTTTTGTCTTAAATGAAAAATAATATGTCAACCACTATAAATCTGTATTCATCATTCGAGCAGGAAAAATGATCTGATGTACGAATAAATGTTTATTTTACTGCCGGTAGCGCAGAATATAGAGTCAAATTTTATGATCAAAAATGTAAACCACACCATTAAGACATGCGGAGAATTGAAGGTGTAGCTCCACCATTCTTAATCCAGGCACTAGATGAAGGTGAGTTGTCAGCTTTACGCCCCGGTCGCTTTAGCCCAGAGAAAATCTCCCGCGGTACCCATTGGCTACGAGGCCGGGTGGGCCCAGATCTGTGGAGATGAGAAAAATCTTTCCATGTCGGGAATCGAATCCAGATCGTCCAGCTCGTAGCCTGCCGCTATACAGACTCCTCCTGAATTATGATTAGTGAAAATTGTAAAGCATATGTAAGGAAGCGGTCGTGGCCAAATTTGAGATATCCCTGTATTTGGGTGAGAAGTTCTGAGAAGTAGTGGGTCTGGAACGGGGTGCACTTAGCCTCGTGAGGATAATTGAGGAGCTATTTCAAGGAAACAGCGGCTCCGGTCTAGAAAATCGAAGTTAACGGCCGTGGGGATTCGTTGCGCTGACCACGCGACACCCTCTATCCGCAAAAGTTGGCACTAACTTCGCCGACAAGCGGCGGTCGCTCGGTCAGTATAGTTCGCTTGCGGACTAAAGCCATTTGGGTGAAGATACGTGGTCCAAGATCTGAGCCCGCAGGGAACTACCAAGTACGAATCTGTAATACTGACCATTTAACAGCGAAATTTGGTCCTATAGAATTGAATGTGTTACTCTTATACGTCATGTTTCATTTTTTGTTGCGTTGAAATGTACAAAGTTGAAACGAGTGATATCCTTTGAGCTCTGCGTTAACATGTATGAAGAAGATTATTGCCAGAAGTGTCAACCAACGCTGATCAATAAATTATACGGAATTATATTTATCTGTTCTAGAATGTCTTCTGTCTTACGCTCAGACAGAAACGTTTTCAACGTGTCTTAAATTCACATAAAAATAAATAACATTTTCTTTTCTATAAAGCACGAAAATACGTTTTCTGTATCAGAATAAATCTATTTTTCACAACATTAAAGGAAGCTTATGATTCGCCTTTCTGTCTGTGTATTCGTCTGTGTCTGCCAATCTCTCCGTATATCTGTATCTGAGTATCCCCCATAACTTTTGTTAGGAGGCTTATGAGATAATCTTGCTGTCTGTGTGTATCGCCCCTATTTTTCGTTTTCTGTACGTTCCATGTCATATTAAAGGAAAGTAGGCGATTAATTCTTCCCAGAACTTATTTTATTTTAGTTATTATGATGAAGTAATTTAGTGTCTTCATACTATCGTCACATGCACATACCTAGAGACTTTAATGTAAACTCAGAATTCACTAAGACATAAGACGCACGCTTTCCTGTTATGTATTACACAAGGATTTTACTCAAGAAATCTAGATGAAACTTTAAAAAGTTTTTTGTCTGTCCTGCATCTCAGGATTACGTAATAAACACTTTTCCTCTGTAGCATTAAGTATGGTTTATATTCTCTGTGGGTCAACTTTCGGACATAGGTTTCATAAGACCGAAACACTACAATCTACCCTACAAAATTGCATGATACCAGGGGCTGTTGTGGCGGTGGAGGTGGAGGGGTCGAACGCCTGGTATGCATTTGAGCAGAATCATTATTCGTCATTCAACATGCAAACACGTTTGGTCTATTCTAACTGCTCGTAACTGCATAGTTTATATTAAAACAAAAGCAATGATTCCTTCCTCAAAACTTCACATTGCACTCAGCCTTCCCTGCGGACTGCAGGTGATATCACCGGCTGCCCCGTTCAATTGTGCGGCGGTCTTTTCATTCAAGGCAGTGGGAAGCTCACAACAAATGGCTTTCTGAAACTTAACCGACGTCGGACTGGTCTTTAAATAGTTTGTCTGTTCATGATATTTCTGCATTCTGTTCATTACTCACTCACTCATGGAGCTGAGCCCTTCTTGAGAAGCCGCCACTTGTGCAGCTGTTGCAGTTGTAGTAGCAGAAGTGGTTGTGCTGTTGTTCCTGTTGCTGTTTCTGTTCTTGCTGCTGTTGCTGTTTCTGTTCTTTCTGTTGTTCTTGTTGCTCCTCTTTCTGTTCTTGCTGCTGCTGTTCTTGTTGTTTTTGCTGCTGTTGCTGTGCTTTCTGTTGTTCTTGTTGCTGCTGTTTCTGTTCTTTCTGTTG
The DNA here is from genome assembly GCF_002891405.2 of Cryptotermes secundus. Classification (NCBI taxonomy): domain Eukaryota; kingdom Metazoa; phylum Arthropoda; class Insecta; order Blattodea; family Kalotermitidae; genus Cryptotermes; species Cryptotermes secundus. Next base: position 461,014 of record NW_019737090.1, on the reverse strand, counting down.
TTCTTGTTGCTGCTCTTTCTGTTCTTGTTGCTGCTGTTCTTGCTGCTGTTGCTGTGCTTTCTGCTGTTCTTGTTGCTGCTGTTTCTGTTCTTTCTGTTGTTCTTGTTGCTGCTCTTTCTGTTCTTGCTGTTGTTCTTGTTGCTGTTATATTGGGATAATGAAACGCAGGAAGCTACGACGGGACCGGCATGAGCCTATCTGAAATGGAGAAGACAAGGAAAGCAAAAAAAAAAAAATCCTGAAGGAACCTCTTAAAGAAGTTCGCTTGGAAGACCAATAAATGTGTAGGGGGGGATATTAAGATGAATATGAGAGAGAGAGAGAAGTTACGAACATGAAAGATGGGTGGAACAAACTCGGAATCCTGTATAGTGGCGGATGTTGTTGTTATTAGTTGTACTGTTAACCACTCAACCGCAGCGTTCCGTTTATAGCATCTTAAAACGTATTAAACCGTTCATTTACAGAGTACTACAGTAAGTACAGATTTCAGTCTGCAAGTTGAGTGCCGTGGGAACAAACAGGATCATTTACAGATTCTGAACGCCCGATTGTACAAGTGAGAAATTATATAAGATGAAGAGACAAAAAAGAGAATAGAAGTAAGACAGAAAGAGGAGGTTAAAACGGGAAGAAGATGGAAAGAATGACTCAGGAGGATGGGAAAAAGACGAAGGTGTAGAAAATATAAAAATAGGTTACGCAGGAAATAGAAGGGGAGGATCATAAAGAAGGAGAAGGAAAAGAAGAAAAAAGAAGAAAAAGAGAAACGCCATTTAGTATATTAAAGTTTATCGACGTTTCGAAAGAACATATCTCCATAAGGTTCGAAGTGAGCCGAGTAAGTAAAACAACAAACACAAACAGTCGAACGTGGAACACTATGGTACGATACAGACAGTGCAAATCTGCTCGCTGCTTGCTTGCACTTCGACCCTGAAGATGGAGGCAATGTTCCTCCGAACTTCTATCAGACTACACAGTCATATCCCTGAAGGTATCCTTCATTAGTCACCGCCATGAGGACCTCAAACATCATAAGAAAGAAACTAAAAGTTCTACGAAGAACTAATCTCCTACTTTCCTTTGATACAAGGAGCGCACAGAAAACAATTAGTCCAACAATTGTCTTGCTGCGAGGTGTTTACCTAGCCGTTGCCTAGCAACGACAAGGTAGGATACACATACAGACACACAGGTCTCTTCTGGCTCCACTATTCCGGCTCTCAGGCGGGAGGGGATATACAGGCACACAGGTATCAATGCGATCTCATAAGCCTTCTTCCGATTTTTATTTCAAAGTTACGAAAGTAGGCTAATAATGCGTTACCTCCCCCCACTGTTCAGAAAACCATTACTCCACAGAACCCTATTTCTGAAATCAGCAACGCATGCCCGCAGCCGAGTCATGAGACTGTCCTTGCATTGTGCACGAAACTGCGGGTAGAAGCAACGTGATCTATCCAGGAAGCGAATTCTGATTATTCTTAGCCAGTTCTTTTGAGCAGGCTAAACCAGGACCCGTAATGCAAGAGCGAATCATCTCCACCGTAACTGAGGATTTTTTGTTGCGGTAACTGTAACCGAACTTAACAGTACAGTTAATTACGCTTATGATGAACAGTCTGAGCACATTTGGGCCCCATGAGGCTCATCTTGCATTCGTCATTCATGTAAAATACCTCGGTGTAATCTTCGAGAGTGCACATAGACGTGACAGAAGACAAGGCCTTAAGAACAGTTATTAGAATCTACTCCATATTCAGAAGTGAGCGTTTAAGCGCTAACATTAGACTAAACTTCCGTCAGATCAGCAATGACTTCTGCTTGTGTCGCCTGGGAATTAGCGGCAGACACCTACTCTTAAAATTGCAACGCGTGCAAAACAAGGTTCTCCGCACCGTTGGAAATCTTCCAAGATGCACACCGGTGCATGACTTGCACACGGCTGTCGACCTTCCGTATGTATATGATTATAAAACAAAATTACGCAGGCAACAAGCTGAAGCCACACAGAATCGTGAGAATGAACATGTTCACAGTATAGGACAAGGCGAAGCCAGACACAAAACATAAGTGCCTTAAACTTGGCGGCTGTCAAGTTTACGACCGTTCAAGTGACTAAGCTGCCGTTGTAGCATAAGATACGTAAGATAGGCATGATCTGCCTTGTAAAGCCTGTACTGCGAGAGAACTTGTATACAGTGCAGAAGGAAGAATTTTCAATAACATGCTCTAAGTGCAATACGTAAGCTTGACGAAGGCCAAGCATATTCATAGGAGAGGAAGTTACGTAACCACTATGATCGCAAGGGTTCAGTTGCCAAAAAAAGAAATGTCTGGTCGTGACCTCAAGGAAACGGACTTTAGATATATGTGGTGTCAAGGAGTAGGCTGAATGAAATTGACTCAGAACCCACTGACGTGCTCTTTTAGACGTAATAAAGTCTCTGGGATCCATAAAAGTAGATTCTGCTGGAGAACTGCTTTCTTCAGTATCAGAGTCTGAAGGCTCCCAGAACCGTTACACGGTAAAATATTGTCATAAGTCCCGGTGGGATTCACAACCAAGAATCTGGCGAAGGCCAGAATTTATTTAACAGTCAGTCAGCTCCATCCTTCAGTTCATGGTTCGAAATCGGGTGGGTTGACTGTGGGAATCAAGAAGTGGTGGCACAACACTTCATGAAATTCATAAGGAAGATTGTCTCCATATTTAATAGCTCCATAGAATATGGAAGTTTGAATATCTGTTCCTAACAAAAAGAAGCGATAAAAGTTTTCAGAGACTCCAATATTCATCTGTAACTCGTTTGCCAATTTCCGATATTGTAATGCAGAGTCCTTGTATCTGGAGCGGAAACTCCATCTGGAGAGGTCTTATGGAACTAATAAATAAATGGAAGAACTATTCAAAAGGGCAAAGGTTATGTTACGACGTTCCAGTCCATTTCATAGGGAAATTACATGGAACATCTGATTTAGAGAGACTCTTCTCGGGAAATGCTTTACCTCTTGTTCCAGCGAGGCACCGCACACAAACTGGGAGAGTTAATAAACATTTCAAAGCACTTTTTCCCTTCTGTGGTAGGATATTTCATGACGCTATCAATGTTGAAGTCTATATGATGTCGAGCGGTAGAATGATTGATGATTTGGAAAAATGATTTCGAATTAAGGGGTCGAGACCAAATGGAGGTAATATCCCTACATTTTCCTGGATTGACTGAGGAATGCAACGAATAATCTGACATGATATCCAGTATATCGGTCGAGATTCGAATACAGCGCCTGCCGAATAAAAGTCTAAAGCAGTGTTTCTCAACCGCCGGGCCGCGGCCCAGTACCGGCCCCTAACATCAATTATACTGGGCCCTCGTCTTATAGTAAAAAGAATTTACCGGGCCGCGGTCTGACAAAGCTTGAAAACCACTGGTCTAAAGCATTAGCTCTAGATCAGTCTATTCGATACGCACGTCGTAATGTCTGCATAAGCGACTATAAGCAATAGTTTCTTACGTCACGCGTCTAGTGGTGCGGCGATTCGAGGAAACAAAATAGTAATTCATAGTGAGACGTTCAACACCGTGCCAAGAAAAATGTGTGTAAGCGGCATTTCAGTAGCGATTGCATAAGAGATCAGCGGCTCAGAAATACAGGATGATTCTACATTATTGTCGGTGTTTCCGTATCTTATAAACGGAAACTCCGACAATAATTTAGAATCGTATTGTATATAACAACCAATGGTGGAATTAGTAACTAATTAAAAATGTATGTTGATAAAGCGTGGCCTGGTTCAATAAAATACTGAGGAAAACCTCGAAAATCCTCAGAATAGGCGGTATCCGGAGGAGATTTGGAACGAGAGCCCATAGAATGCAAAGCAGGAGTGACAAACAGTGGGCCGCGACTTGCTTTGGTTACTTATTTAACACTCAGTCAGTCGGGGAGTTGCATAGGACTTCCAGAATCATGACACAAAATATGGTCATGAGTCCCACAGGACTCGGAAACAAGAATGACTGTGCTGGCGAAACCATCAACAATTTACCAGACAGTCATTACCAGTTTACTGCAAAGATCGTAGTCAGTGAAATGGATATCTGCTGAACAACGATTACGTAACGAGAACATTGCAGTAACGCTCGACTTAGCAAAATAAAAGGCAGAGTGAACTGGGGTAAGAAACGCGACGAAAGAGCTCTCTTTTCATTCCAACTCGGATTTCAATTCATGGCCGTCACGGTTAGCAAAAGCTTCGCTCCAGTTCCACGTACGTCGCCAGATTAGGAAGGAAGGACAAATCAGGTTTCGAACCCCGTCCTTTCTTATTCTGTCCCACTACTGCGTATGTCACAGGTTATGTTTATGCCTTGCACCTCGCTTCTCCACTTTGTAATCTGTCCCCCTGATTACTCACAGTTGTGATGTTCCCAGACGTTTAAACGGGAAGTAAAGTATTACGGATAATTCATCAGGTAAGGTAAGGTAAGGTTGTTCCTGTGCTTGATTTATTAAGCACAACATCATGAAGACATATGGAGGAGTGGTGGTATAGCCCCACTAGTCGTGGTCTCGGCATTAGATGGAGGTGAGTGGTCAGCTTCACGCCCCAGCCGCTTTACTCCCAGGGAAAGAGAACCCGGTATCCATTGGATACGAGACTGGGTGAGCCTCAGTGTCTGTCTGGACGCTATAGAGAAGAGAAAAATCTTGCCTCTATCGGGAATCGAGCCCGTAGCCCGTCGCTATAACGACTGAGGTATCCCGACTCATAACTGACGGTAGAAATGGTAAAGTTCCGTTCTTAATGTACAATCAGAAAGTGAATAAATTGCCTAGACTACAAGAAACATTCTTCTTAACTGGCGCTACGACCAAGAGTGAGTTTTGGGTTCCTCTGGAAGTTCCGTAACAGTAAATTTTTTGGGGTGGAGTAAAAAGCCCCAAGCCCAATCCCCAACCTGGAGGACTAGAGACTATACTTCGTCTGGCCCGGGTGGCCCTACCAGGAGCTTACGCTCCCGCCAGCATAGCTCTCCGGGTCAATGGCGCACGCAGATATACTCTCCTAGTTAACGCTGTAGTCCTCGAGGAGGCTTCTGAACTATACTAACCTACATTTTCTACTGAGGAATTAAAACACATACAAAAAGGGTCTAAGCAACTCAAGATTCCGCTCCACAATGAGACATTCCCCGCTTCCTCCCCAATCAAAACGAGATCAACTTCCTCAGAGCATCGTCACAACTGATAACAAAAATTTCCAATGCGTTGAGAACCATCACTGGTTTCGTGACATGTTTATACTGCTGCCAATTAATGGTCGGGTTATGAACAGAAGCAGAATTTTTTATTTTCACTTAACAAATAACAAAGAAGAAAATGGTCTATGGAATGCCGTCTCGCATCGGACCGCCGCTTGGATAGCCCTTACTGTCGCGCCAGTCATGAATACGTGTTACTTCTAAAGACAAAAGTAAAAGTAAAGCTATCCCTGTAAGAGGCCATGAAGGCCCATAGGGTTGTGAGACGTTGAGGGTCCCACATTATCTAGAACAGGCATGTCAAACTCAACTTGTACAGAGGGCCACCTCAGCCCTATAAATAATAGTCTAGGGCCGCACTTCAAACTAGAAATATACATTAGATTTTGATACAAGGAAATTTAATTCTATTTATTATTTAGGAATAATTTCAATATAATTACCTAAAGTCACATATCTTAGAGTTTTAAAAAGCAAGAGAATGTCATTTTTTGACAAGTATTAAACAGCTTTTCAATATGTAAAAAGAGAGATTACACAAGAAATTATGTTAGAAATAGCAAAACATTGGATTTCCTGCAGCCTGCTAATTTATGTCTGCGTGAGACTTCTTGTCTTCTGGTGTGTTGGAAAATTGTCTTTACAAAAAATATTTCTACTAAAATTTTAATATTGATTTTAATATCAATTAGCTCTAAAAGTTGAGGGGCCGCATGTTTTACATGGCTGATCTAGACAATCGGCTCAAAGATGGCGGTAAGGCTGTCAGCCCTTCACGCCGCTTTACTCCACAGGAAAATTATTTAATTAATTCCTGGTACTCATTTCGGTTAGAGGCTGAGTAAAACCCAGGGCCATAGTGAGGCTGGAAGGATTCTACCAATTTTAAATCTTACCCTAATCCAGCATGGTAACACATAATTACAATGATCAAGTTAGGGCGAAAGGTGGGCAAGGTATGTAGCACGCACTGGGACAGAGATACAGGGTTTTGATGGGAAAGTCAGAAGGAAAGAGACTACTGGGAAGTCTCAGACGTAGGTAGGAGGGTAATATTATGATGGATCTTAGAGAAATAAAACAGGATTCATCTGGCTCAGAATAGGGACCATTGGAGGGCTCTGGCGAACACGGTATTTAAACTTCGGGTTCCATCAGTTGTTGCGAACTTGTTCAGTAGCTGCAGTATTTGTGGGTTCTCAAGAAGGGTTAGTTAACATACAGATAGAGTAGATTGCCGTAATCCATCCCGTTTATGTTACTGCCTCCCTGGATAATAGTTTAAAACACGTATCACCATGTCCTTTCAGACCAGCAGCTAAAATGTATAAAAATTTTGTGATAAATAATTGTGACAAGACCCACCACCATCATCCCATTTTGTGTGTCGTTTAAAATGTTATCACGTGTTTTTGTTGTTTGATGGCGTTTGATTGTCAGGTCGGTAGGTTAATAATAAGCTCTACAATGAACTCGTGACGTTGGCAAGAGAGAAATGCGTCATCAAGGGGGAAAAAAAGAGCAGCCAACTCTGCATTTCAGGGGGTGGGGAGGGATGATGCGTGCCACAATTATAAATCGATATGACGTGAAATTAATTTGTAGTTATCAGTTTTCAGAATCGAGGAGATATGCATAATATTAATAATTTATTTGCAAGAAAATATTCCTGTTATTTTTCTGTTTCATTTAAAATCTTCTATACAGAGCATTGCGATCTCGCAATGAACACTGATATTTCATATTTGTAAAGTTCCGGGTTCGAATCTTGATCAGAGAACATTCCGTCCTGACTTCTACTTCAATATTATGATACTTAATTTAGGCTTTATCCTTTGTCTAATTAAAAACATAAAATTCTCATTAATTAAACTCCAAATTAAGATCCAGAATATTTTTTTTAATTCGCTTAGTGGGGGGTGGAGTCAAACTGGGTCCACTCGGCACGGCGGCAACTGATTGGCATATTGTAGACTGATTATGATGATGGATAATTTGGTAGAATGAAGATTGGCACGGGAAACCGAAGTACTCGGAGAAAACCCGCCCCAGCGCCACTTTGTCCACCACAAATCCCACTTGAACAGACCCGGGCTCGAACCCGGGCCGCCGCGGTGGGAAGCCAGTGACTAACAGCTTGAGCTATGGCGCGGTCTACTAGATACATACATACATAAATATGCAGTATTTGAGGTTCTCACAGAGGTAGTTATGAAGAGTACCATCTTCTGGGATATAACCCCGCATAGTGCGTTGAAAGTCAATGAAGTTTCGCAAGCACATATCGCCTTCATCTTCAGGGTAGAATGATCTGAGCAAGATACCAGCGTTAAAACAGGTAGCAAAGCGGAGTAAGCTCGCTCGTTTGCCACCTGCTTTCAAAATTGTTTCTTACTTGACTCTTCGATACTGAAGATGGATGCGACATATTCCTCCGAAACGTCGGTTGACTTTCAACGCACTACATGGCGTTATATACCAGAAGATGGTACTCTTCAGATATATTTTAAAATAAGCCGAAAATAATTTATTAAACATTTTTCTCACTTTACTGCAGTTTACACTCATTCTGCGCTTCGACGCATAACCTACAAAAAAAAACTCCGTGGCCTGTAGCCCGCAAGCGAGCTATACCGACCGAGCGACCGCCGCTTGTCGGCGAAGTTAGTGCCAACTTCAGCGGATAGAGGGTGTCGCGTGGTCAGCGCAACGGTTTCCCACGGCCGTTAATTTCGATTTTCTAGACCGGAGCCGCTATTTCCTTGAAATAGCTCCTCAATTATCCTCACGAGGCTGAGTGGACCCCGTTCCAGACCCACTACTTCTGAGAAAAGCCTACGCAGTTCAAAAAGCATCGTTAAATAAGCAAATATATAAAAAAAGAGCATATGATGGTGAAGTTCTACATTTTCCTCGTAAATAAATAAACAAACTGACCTGGATCAAGATCGGAGAGTACTGCATAAAACTTATAGAAAAGAGAACTAAATTATGCACGAACCACAGTAAGTCAACACGACAGCATTCTTCTCGTGTTTGCATTGTAACCGTTGTCAGCTCCAGGGAAATGTGAAATTATTCATAGCCTAAAGCTGTGTATACTCTTGGGTTCAATTATCATGTATAAACCCACATTACGGTTAAGTTCGAAGCTGGCTAATGTTAATACCGGTAAACTAATACCAACCTCAGAACAGGCGTCTAAGATTCTAAACAGGTTGGTATTCCTAACATTACGAGCTGCTGAAATGGTCTCTAATGTCCAACATGAAAGAATGTAGTGATGTAATTATGGGTAAGACAGCGAATTAAAGATTTAAGTTCGATGAGTTTATGTAACATGCCGATCGCAGTGACGGCTCTTTCTAAGGTATGAACCGTCTCCGCCCACTCGAACACTGTGATCGTTGGTTCGAATCCCACTCTAGGCATGGATGCGTCTGTGCGTTTATTCTGTGTCTATGTTGTCCTGTGTGTAGGTAGCGGCCTTGTGACGGGCTGATCCCCCCGTCCAAGGAGCCCTACCGTCTGTGTGTGAGTTAAGAAACTGAAAAATCGGCTAAGGGCCACGAATGCTGTAGAGCCAATACAGACTGAGTCTATATTAAGCCTGATTTATATTTAGATAAAAAATAAAGTGAGTAAAAGTAAAGCTATCCCTGTAACAGGCCGTGGAGGTCCATAGGATTGTGAGACGTCGAGGCTCCCACATTTTCTAGACAATCGGCTCATAGATTGCGTAAGGTTGTCAGCCCTACGCGCCGGCCGCCCTTTATTACCAGGAAAATTCCTGGTACTTATTTCTGTTAGAGGCTGAGTCGACCCCAGGGTCATAGTGCGGCTGAAATGATTAGGTAAATTGAAAAAATCCATCTCATTAGGATTCGATCCCGCGACCTTCCGGCTTGTAGCACAGTGCCTCAACCAACTGCGCTACTGCGTGCCCCTTTATATTTGGATAAGGTAAGTTAATCTTGGCCGGTCACGGTAGCCGAGAGGTCTAAGGCATGCACTGTCTTCGCTCGCTCGGAAACCGAGATCATGGGTTCGAATGCAACTCAGGGCATGGATGTTTGTGTGCGTTTTTCTGTGTTTGTCTACAAGTAGAGGCCTTGCGACGAGCTGATCACTCGCCCAAGGAGTCCTACCGAATGTGTAAGATGTAGTAAACCGAAGTGAAACGGAGAGTTTCATGGAGGTAGGCCTAGGCCCAAATTGGGGCTGTAGCACCACAAAAAAAAAAAAAAGTTAATCTTAAACAGATCAGAGAGGAAACAGCCTCCATGCTTGGCTTCAGCCATGATTAATATAAGTATCAGCCGGCTGAACTATCCATATGTTCGTTACTATTCCTGTGTATAATCCAGAGAACCTGGCTAATGTCGCCATTATCCGGAGTATGTTAACATGAGCCTGATTTCGGACTTCGGCCATAGTAACATTTATGCAATTCTTAACCTGTTTACTGATTTTGAGTGCGCGATTTCCTGGTCATTTAACGCCAGGCTTCACACAGTCTAGAAGCGAGAATGGTTTATCTATTCCGAGGCAGTTGGCCTCCTTTCTTGTCACGTAGACGCAACCTACAATTCTATTGACGTAATGTGCGCGTCTGTTGCACATAACGCATGGACTGCCGCGTGCAGAAAAATACTGCAACCCGTAACACAGAAATCTTGCTAGGTAACATAACTGTAAACGTGGGTCCACTTGAAACAGTAGCGTAGTTATAAATATCGCCAATTTTTAGCCTACTTTCCTTACAAGTAGGCTTATGAGATCACCATGCTGTCTGTGCTTATATATCCCCCCGGTAAACATTTGAATTGCTGAACCAATCTTTATGAAACTTGGTATGTATATCATGGCACCTGAGCTCATCTGAACGGCGTACCTCATAAATCCTTCCCATCTTTGTATCTATGTTTATACCGGTACCCTTACTAGGCAAAGGCTTGGTACAAACGTTACCGCGGCAAAAAATACGCATGCAGTAGCCTAATAACAGTCGGAAACGTCGTTTTCAATGCGGTCAGTGTTGTATCAAATGAAAGTATATTATGTATTTAAACTGCAAATGGGTTTTTGCCCGGTAGCAGTGGTACTACAATAAGACACAACACACAAATAACACACATCACACAAAACTACGCAAACAAAGGACACACTAGCACACACTAAATAAAATGAAAATACACTTACAACTATAACAAATACAATTACAATTATTTAAATTAATGTTAATACAAGAATAAGTATATTATACACTAAACAGTAAGTAGGAAATAAATTCTTCCCAGAACTTCTTGTTTATCTTGTATTCCGATGTAAGCGCCTTATACGGAAAGGGCTTCCCCGTGTACATGATATGATCTCGCACGGTCCACCGATCGAGACTAAATTAGCGTTTTCACCGATCGAGACTAAATTAGCGTTTTCTAAAGGGCCAAATTCAGTAGGAATATCTTCATTCCATTACAGTGGGATTCGAACCCACGATGCCAGCGTTCCTGCTCGCGGACAGTTGATGCCTCAGACGACGCGGAACTCGATGCGTTAGAGGCCACAGTGGAACTAGGAGTGGACTCAGCATGTTCATCACTGCTCTGTGCCTTCTGTCTGCACGCTAGTATGGTAACTGCCTGCCTGGAATGCTGGATATTGCTGAGCTGCACCATAAGGAAAACCGAAGCCACATGAAGAGTGCTCTCTCACAAAAACTCAACGGTGTTGAGGCACTATGCTACAAGCCGGAAGGGCGCGGGTTCAAGTGCCGATGAGGTCATTGGATTAGTTTCAATTGACCTAATCCTTCCAGCCGCACTATGGCCCTGGGGTCGACTCAGCCTCTGACAGAAATAAGTACCAGGAATATTCTTGGGGTTAAAGGGCGGCCGGCGCGTAGGGCTGACAACCTTACCGCCATCTATGAGCCGATTGTCTAGAAAATGTGGGAACCTCAACATCTCACAACCCTCTGGGCCTCCACGGCCTGTTACAGGGATACCTTTACTTTACTTTACTTTACTTTACTTACTTAATGAATCAGCGGTGTACGCTGAGGGCACGTGAACTAACTTTGTGTACTGAAATGACTGATATTACTCGTATGCTAATAAAACGACTTCTTCCTGCTACTAGAAACACACAAGCATGTCGCGACTTCATTTTCTTCTGTCTCTTTCCTTCCTTCCTTTCATTTGTTTTTATTTATTTCTATTTCTCTCTTTAGCATGTCGTTTCCTTTTCTCTGTGTGTGTCTTTGTTTATATCGGTCGGCTTTGTCTCTTTCTTTTCTTATTTATTCCTTTTGTCCGTCTTATTCTCTGTTTCTTCTTCCATTCTATTATATACAACCAGGAGCAACGCGGTAGCATAGTGAGTTGAGGCACTATGTGGGTTCGGTTCCCAATGAGGTAACTGGATTTTTCAATTGATCTGATAATTCCAGCCGCACTATGGCCCTGGGGTCGATTCAGCATCTAATAGAATTGAGCACGAGGAATATACGTGGAGGTAAAGGGCGGTCAGCACGTTAGGCTGTCTAGAAAATGTGGGAGCCTCGACGTCTCACAACCCTGTGGCCATCCACGGCTTGTTACAGGGATAGCTTTAACTTTTTTTTTTTAACCTTATACAACCAATTTCTTCTCCCTGTCTTCTTCTATTTATTTCTTTCCTTTTGTCTTATTTTCTCTCTTTTGCCTTTATTTTCTTTCTGGTGCTCAGTCCAGCAGCGAATGTAAGGCCAGGAGTATTAGAAATTATTAGAAATTCAGTTCCAGCTCGCTTCAAGGGAAAGGCGCAACAAATTTCGGACGGCTTGCAAGGTTCGCTGTGTCATTTATTTCATAAGCTCTTCATTTTGAAATAAAAACGTTTTCAACTAAATACGTGAAAAAGTAGCAGTATGAATCTCATAAATGCTAACAATATATGAGGCCGTGTTGGAGGTAGACAGCCCAGAATTCTGATAAGTTTATTATTAACCGTGGCATCTGGTTAGTGGGAGATTTGTTAGCGTGGTCTCATTGTTTCTTTCATTCCATGGGCTGCCGTGGAAATGGGCATTTTAGTAACTAGAAAATACGTTTCGGAAACTGGATCTGTTTCCATCCTCGGGTGAGGGGCGACACTGGATTGAGGTTAGTTCTTTCTAAGGGACACAACAGAGAAGTGTCTCCCCCTCCTCCCTTATCTTGAGGACGGAAAGAGATCCAGTTTCCGAAACGTTGTGTTTTCTAGTTTCTAGAATACCGGACGATGAACAAAATTGGGAAACCCCAGCAATTCCGGAGACGTTTCCTGATAAGCAGAATACATTAACGCATTTGACGTTGCTACCTGTCTCCTTGTGCACGACCTTCAGGAGTGAGTGCCTTTAGGCATTCCCGCTTTTCCTGCATTTATACACCGGGTAGTTTTCCATTCCATCATAGTCCACACAGACCCACTGGTATCACGTGTTCGAATCCCACTTCGGTAGTTACACATAGTAATATCCACATAACACAAATATAAAGGTAAAAGTAAAACTGTCCTTATGCTTAATTAATTAAGAACCACTATATGAAGACGTATGGCGGAGTGGAGGTACAGCTCCACCCTTGGAACTAGACGGAGTTGAGTAGTCAGCGTCACGCCCGGCGGCTTTATCCCCGGGGAAAGAGCCACTGGCACCCATTAGATGAGTCTGGGTGGGCCCCAGAGTCTATCTGGATGCTGTGGAATAAAGAAAAATCTCTTGCCCCTGCCGGGAATCGAATCCTGGCCGTTCTGCCCGTAGCCCGTCGCTATACCGACTGAGCTATCATACTGGTAACAGGAAACCTAAGAGCATGTAGATATTACAGTTTCTCTTCTGTACCATTGTACTTCATTACTTTCGTTAGGTCTTATGTATTTTGATATACAAGTATCAATTCCCATCAAAATATATGTCAAAGAATTCAAAGGATATTGGTAAAACTGGATTTATTCACAAAGTAAAATTTCCCTTGAGAATCACTCCCGGGGAAAGAGGCTGGGGCATGGGGAGACGAGCCCCACGTTTCCATTGGATAGGAAGTGGGTGGACCCCAGAGCCGTTGTGGACCCTGTGGAAAAGATAAATATGTCTGCCTCTGTCGGGAAACGATTCTCAATCCCACTGCTCTCGAGTTAAAGCCCGTCGCTATACTGACTGAGCCATTAACTTGACTTAATTTAATACCTGAGCAAGCTAAAACATAAACAGACAAAAGTATTCTCTATCGATTCACACGCCTGTGATATCGATACTGAATTCTATATCGAATTATATCGAATAATTTCTGCATAAATGTTGGTGGCGTTACATTGCACAGTAATTATTGCACTACTACAAATCTCGCCTCCCTTTTGAGAGTATATAACACATGAATTAGCAGTGAAAATTTATTGCAAAAGTAACTAGATGACATTTTCAATAAAAGTAAAAAAAAAAAAGTAAAGGTATTCCTGTAACAGGCCGTGAAGGCCCATAGGGTTGTGAGATGATGTTCCCACATTTTCTAGAGAATCAGCTCAAAGATGGCGGTAAGGGTGTTAGCCTTACGCACCGGCCGCGCTTTACTCCCCAGGAAATTATTTAATTAGTAGTTGGTTGAGGCACTATTCTACAAGCCGGAAGGTCGGGGGTTCAAGTCCCGATGAGGTCATGGGATTTTTTCAATTGACCTAATCCTTCCACCCGCGTTATGGCCTTGGGGTCGACCCAGCCTCTAACAGAAATGAGTACCAGGACATTTTAAATAAGGTAGTAAGAAGAGAAAACCAATTAACTAATTTGCGTTTCACGCATTGCACCGTATTAGAATGACGAAATAGGTCGAAACATGCAGAGGATATAAAAATAAAATGTTATGTATCCAAAACAGTCATCTTCCGATTTGCTACTGATAAATAATGAACCAGTGGAGATACATGCGCGAAATATGGCAACAAACACAGGCTTTCACTAACATACACGTATTTTGTTAGCATGTGATGATATCGTCTGAAAGTTTCTGTATTGGAACTCTATACTGACAGCAGTCTCTCTTGAAACACGGACTACCAGACTACACGTTGTCACATCCCGGAAAGTAGTCAAAAGAAATAAGTAAAGGTATCCCTGTAACAGGCCGTGGAGACCGATAGGGTTGTGAGATGTTGACGTTCCCACATTTTCTAGACAACTGGCTCATAGATGGCGGCAAGGTTGTCAGCCTTTCGCGCCTGCCGCTCTTTACCCCCAAGAATATTTCAAGAATATTCATGGTACTCATTTCTGTTAGAGGCTGAGTCGACCCCAGGGCCATAGTGCGGCTGGAATAATTAGGTCTATTCAAAAATAAATCCAATGACCTCATCGGGACTTGAACCCGCGACCTTACAGCTTGTAGCATAATGCCCCTTCCCGGAAAGCAGTTAGCGTAAGAATCGGTTACTCCCACCGGCATTCATTTGTGTTTATGAAGTTTGCACGGAACGCCCGTGTTTCTGCCTCATAATTCATCACCAATAATTGACATATCAGTCGCAAACATTCGGTTACTAGGAAGTTATAATGTGTTTTCTTTCTGTTACCAAGGTCGCGCTGTCTATACAAGTATAAGCAAGAGTGAGGTATAGAACTTGTTTCAGTTTACAGTGCGTTTCGTAACGAAGTGAAAGCATGGTCCACATATCGCCCTATAAGACATTCGTTAACGAGCACTGATTTTTAATTAAAGTGTAACTTGGCTTTCGGGGTTTCGTCGCGTCGTAACCTCCCTGAAGCTGTTGCAACGTTTCCACGTACACTACAGACGCCCAGAAGAGGGGAGATAGACTGAAATGTGCCCGTAAACTTTAGGCACGGATATTAGTGTGCGTTATGTTCTGTGTCTGTGCTGTCTTGTGTGTAGGTAATGGCTATGCGACGGGCTGGTCCCCCGCCTAAGGAGTCCTATCGACTGTGTACAGGAATACGAAACTGAAAAAGCGGCCATGGCGCAACAAAGGGCTGTAGATAGACAGACTGGATGTGTGGGCGGAAGGATAGCTATACATGGACTGCATCATATTTTTATGGTCTAATAATAATCTTAGCCGGTCACGGTAGCCCAGCGGTCTAAGGCATGTATTGTCCTCGCTCGCTTGAAAACCGGGATCGTGGATTCGAATCCCACTCAGGGCATGGATGTTTAGTTTGTGTGTGTGCGTTTTTCTGTGTTTGTGTGTAAGTAGAGGCCTTGCGACGAGCTGATCACCCGCCCAAGGAGTCCTGCCGAATGTGTAAAATCTAGAAAAACCGAAGTGAACGGAGAAGTTGAAGGAGGTAGGCCTAGGCCCACTGGGGCTGTAGTGCCAAGGAAAAAAATAATAGTCTTGATCCTTTGAAAAGTGTTCTGATGTCTAGCAGCTGATTAGAGACTAAGTACAGAGAAGAGCCTTGCTCTAGAAGTTTGTCAGTCGGCATGGGCACCGCAGATCGCTTTCATATCAACATGGATTCCCTGGAATGTTCAGTTCGCTCTGCTTCCGGACAGACGTTACTTCCATTAATTACATTTCAGAATCTAGTTGTGCGGCAAATAAATGCTGAATTGAGAAGAGGGACGGTGCGTTCCATCGCTCTGTTAAATATCTTATGGATACATTTCACTTTGTTCCTTCAATTAACGTTATTTGGTACAGTCATCAGCATTGTTTTCCTGCATATATTATCAACATTATTTCAAGGAAATCCAATGTGAAAACATGGCGCCTTTTACTGCTGTTAAGTTTACTAAACTGATGGATTCTACAAATGTTTTTGTTTTATTTAACGACAACTTAAGGGGGGTGAAATTGTATGGGGTTCGAGAAAATTGTGTAATGAGGAGCTTCATAACCTGTACTCTTCGCCAGACATAATCAGAATGATTAAGTCAAGAACGATGTGATGGAAATGGCATGTAGCATGCATTGGGAGAATAGGAATACATACAGGATTCTGGTGGGAAAGCCAGAAGGAAAGAGACCAGTAGGAAGACCTAGATGTACGTCCCTCGGGGTAAATGCCGGGATATTACATCGGTTAGGTCACAACCACTTCCAGCTCTTTTCAAATTCATTTATCTACCATCATACTATCCAACGCAAAGTATTCTCGATACTGAATAACCGTCGTTAAACAGCCCACGAGAAATTTCGCGCAGATGCCATGTTAGTGCTACTGATAACAGGAAATTAGAAAGTGCAAACGCGGGGTGGCCTATACAGTCCTTTCTTGGACCCTGGCGGCTTTTTCAGTTTCGTATTCCTGTACACAGTCGATAGGACTCCTTAGGCGGGGGACCAGCCCGTCGCAAGGCCGCTACCTACACAAACACACCCATGCCTCGAGTGGGATTCGAACCCACGAGCCCAGTGTTGAAGTGGGCGGAGACAGTTCATGCCTTAGACCGAGCCGCCACTGTCATCGGATGAGTGACCTCCAGTGGCATGATATTCATACCAAATTCCATGAAAATTAATTGGTTCCCAAGTTACTAGAGGAGAGGGATAAATATCCCGTTTGGGCCCAGAGCTGGTCTGGGTCGCTTTTGGTTTCAGCATTCCTCGAGTTAATAAATTACGCTGATCTTTAGATGAGGCGAAGTGGAACCGGCCCACATATCGGGTAAACAAGTATTTTATTACATCAACAAGGCCGTGATCTCAAGCGGTCTGTTTATAAGTTGCGGCTGTGTTCGTGTCTGACAAGTTCGACTCGCTTCGTTCTGTACGTCATATCGCGTCTCCACTCCTGTTTCAAGGAGGATGAGGTGGGCAGGTCATGTAACACGAATGGGGAGACGAGGAATGCATATAGGATATTGGTGGGAGCGCCAGAAGGAAAGAGACCATTGGGAAGACCAAGGCGTAGGTGGATGAACAATATTAAAATGGACATTAGGGAGATAGGATGGGATGGTGTGGATTGGATTGATCTGGCTCAGGATAGGGAGCATTGGAGGGCTCTTGTGAACACGGTAATGAACCTTCGGGTTCCATAAAATGCAGGAAATTCTTGAGTAGCTGCAGAATTGGTGGCTCCTCCAGAAGGGCTCAGCTCCAGGATAAGTAATTCTAGCAGTACAAATTTAAATTATTTTCAAATAAGCTCGCTGGCTCAAGTCGCAGTGGTAGGTAAACCTTCTGACTGAGATCCCTGATTCGAATTTCTGTTGTAACACCTAGTGCAGTGAAGATGGCTCCTTCGTGCGTTTCTTCAGCACCTAGAGGAAAATCCGGGAATGTTAACTAAATTAGGCTACAACCCTTTACAATTCATTATTCACACCAATAATTCTACCATTACATGTTATATACGTGTACTCGTAAATATGTAAATAATCGGGGTACTGTGCTACAAGCCGAAAGTCGCGGGTTCGATTCCCGATGAGGTCATTTGATTTTTCATTTACCTAGTCCTTCCAGGTGCATTATGGCCCTGGGTTGACTCAGCCTCTAACAGAGATAAGTACCAGGAATCTTCCTGGGGGATAAAGGGCGGCCGGCCCGTAACGCTGACAACCTCACCGCCATCTGTGAGCCGACTGTCTAGAGAAAATGTGGGAGCCTCGACGTCTCACAACCCTATGGGCCTCCACGGCCTGTTACAGGAATAGCTTTACCTTACCTTTTACTATAACAGTATTCTAAGACATAAGGCCGCGCCATAACTCAAGAGGTTAGTCGCTGGCTTCCCACCGCGGCTGCCCTGGTTCGATCCCGGGTCTGGTCAAATGGGATTTGTGGTGGGCAAAGTGGCGCTGGGGAGAGTCTTCTTCGAGTACTTCGGTTTCCCTTGCCAATCTTCATTCCACCAATTGCTCCACAATCACCCTCACCTATCATCTGGGGCTGGTACAATAGGCCAGAAGTGGCCGCAGTACAAGGAACTTAGTCCCACCCCTTTTTTTCCCCTTGGCACTACAGCCCCAGTGGGCCTAGGCCTACCTCCATGAACTCCGTTCACTTCGGTTTTTCTAGATCTTACACATTCGGTAGGACTCCTTGGGCGAGTGATCAGCTCGTCGCAAGGCCTCTAGCTGTAGACAAACACAGAAAAACGCACACAAACATCCATGTCCTGAGTGGGATTCGAACCCACGATCTCGGCTTCCGAGCGAGCGAAGACAGTGCATGCCTTACACCGCTCGGCTACCGTGACCGGCTAGTCCCACCATACTAGCAATAAAAAAAATTCTAAGAGATAATATTAACAATTTCGGGTAAAAACNATACGTCGAGAATTTATTTGTCGCGATATACGCCCGATATGCGACACTATTTACAAATATTTAAGCACCCAGCGATATAATTATGTCACAATGAAGCAAATTGCCTGTTCTCCATAACTCGGAATTTCTGTGCGTCGTTGGAAAGGGCTTATGCTTGCTTGAACCTGCATAGAAATCATACAGTCTGCTGTCCTCATTTCGACATGCCGGTTCAATAAAACCTACGCCTGCTCTGCTGGTAGTAAGGAGGGATCATTAATTATTCAGTGACATAACGAAATCAATTTTCACCAAACTATCGTTGCATCAGGCCTAACTTTAAATATTCGCACTGGTAACATTCTCACATTCGTGTTAGGGGCACATCAGATCGATTCCCTTTTAAATGACTTCCTGGTACAAAATTAAATTTTAATTCATGGGCTGGAGAAGAATATTAAAAATCAGAAGTTCTGGGAAGAACTAATCGCCTATTTTCCTTTGATACGACACGAACTGCATAAAAAAATGTGGCGTCCAACAGTTATTGTACTGTTGCGTGTGTATTCGTTGGCGCGGTAACGTTTCTACTGAGCAGTTGCCTAGCAACGCTACGGGGATACACAGACTGATGCGAGATATTTAAAAGAATGCCGTTGAAATGGAGTTGATAGGAGGGGACACACAGATACATCATCATCATCATCATCATCATCATCATCACCACCACCATTGGCAAAACAGCCCTTTCTGAGTCACAGCCTTCCTTAGGAGATTCTGTGAAACTGCATCCGGTTTTCACGTCTTTGGACTTCACAACAATATTTTTTTTACAGAGCAATATGGTCAGCCGAGCGTCCAAACCCCATCCCAACCTGGAGGACCAGGTCCTTGTATTTATGTCCCCCAGTGACAGTGTAGTCCAGTTATAACCCCAGGCACCGGGTTCCATTTTCATCGCCTCCTACAACTCGTAGAACTGGGGTGGAGGTATTCTAACCTGCCTCCAGCCGGGAACCGAAAAGAATTGTGCGCGGAATTTTACCTCAATGCAACCTGTTCGTCTCCATGACGTAATGCGCAGGTTCAAGGAAAACTTGACCTCTTGAGATTTAGCTTCAGTCTGCATATCTGGGATCTATTCCGTCCGCCAGCGACCAGGGGTCGAACATGCCCACTTTACACTTGCCCTTTGAAAGTTCATCGTTTCGTGACGCACGGCAGTGCCAAAAACCCGTCACTTACGGCACTAGTCGCGTGTCGCCGAGTGGCGCCCACTCACGGCTTGCGTGCATACTACGCCCAACTGTTCCCTCCGTCCACTGATTTATTACAGACTACTTTCCTTGCTTTTAAAAAAATAAAAGTAGGCTTATGCGATCTCAGTGCTGTGTGTCTGTGTACGAGTAACCCCCCCCCCAACTTTTGAATGCCTGAACCAATTATCATGAAACTTAGTATGCATATCATGACACCCGAGCCCATCTCAACGGCATACTTCACAAATCCCTCCTACCGCTGCTAGGCAACGGATCGGTAAACACGTTTCCGCTGCACGAATACACGCAGCAATAGAATAATTGTTGGATGCGTGTGTCTGTATGTGCCCTGTGGTTGCTTGGTAACAACTCGTAAAGACGTTACCATAGTAACAAAGTATTGTTGGAGGCGTCGTTTTCTGCGCGATCCGTGTCGTATCAAAAGGAAGTAGGCGATTACTTCTTCCAAGAACTTCTTGTTTACAATCACATTTATTGGGTTTTCCCAGACAGCCTTGTTTACTGTACACCTTCCTATTCTAGTTGTCCTATGTTTCTAAGGCAAGGTAGATCATAGTATTAAAATTATATATATCTGTGCTACTAGTTACCACACATGTGCTGGTTCTGTAACTGGCCTTGTAGCTGTTGACTCCGTGCATAAATAACAGCGAATTGATCTGTATTATCACGCACCACCCAGATGGGATGTTCCTTTTCCAAGTTTACATTGGCTCTTAATTCTTCCACTTGCGTCTGTAAGCCGTTGGTTCCTACTCGATGCTTCACAAAACTGTTTTCTTCAATGTACAGGGTTGGTTCTAAAAATTGAAGAAATACATTCCTCCGAAAACGTCAGTATATCAGGCGAACCTGCTTTTGATACGAGAAGATAGTATTCCTTCAGAAACCTTGAGCTATATAGGATAAGGGTCATATAGGAATAAACTCTATTTCTGCCGAAATATCAAAGTACAGACGAACTTAACTTTACGTCTGACATAACATGCAAAGGTTTCGTCACGGAGTTCATAAATAAGGAGAAACCCAGCAGGCAGGTGAGCTCCTAGTTCGACTATATCAGATTCAATCCTCACCCGCAATAAAGCCTAGCGTCAAACTTTCCGCTCTCACATTTTCTCTAGACAATCGGCTCACAGATGGCGGTGAGGTTGTCAGTCTTACGCGCCGCCCGCGCTTTACCCACCAGGAAGATTCCTGGTACTCATTTCTGTTAGAGACTGAATCGAACTCAGTGCCATTTTTTTATTGCTGGTGGGGTGGGACTGAGTCCCTTGTACTGCGGCCACTTCTGGCGTATTGTACCAGCCCCAGATGAAAGGTGAGGGTGATTGTGGAACAATTGGTGGAATGAAGATTGTCAGGGGAAACCGAAGTACCCGGAGAGAACCTGCCCCAGAGCCGCTTTGTCCACCACAAATCCCACTTGACCAGACCCGGGATCGAACCCAGGCCGCCGCGGTGGGAAGCCAGCGACTAACCGCTTGAGCTATGGCGCGGCCTACCTCAATGCCATAGTGAGGCTGGAAGAATTAGGTAAATGAGTACCAGGAATCTTCATGGGAGTAGAGGGCGGCCGGCGCATAAGGCTGACAACCTCACCGTCTTCTGT
Organism: Cryptotermes secundus; assembly: GCF_002891405.2. Taxonomy (NCBI): domain Eukaryota; kingdom Metazoa; phylum Arthropoda; class Insecta; order Blattodea; family Kalotermitidae; genus Cryptotermes; species Cryptotermes secundus. The sequence continues at coordinate 439,620 of NW_019737090.1, read as the reverse complement.
AAGCCGATTGTCTAGAAAATGTGAGAACCTCAACATCTCACAACCGTATGGACCTCCACGGCCCGTTACAGGGATAGCTTTACCTTACCTTACTGAATAATTAATGGAAAATACGTAAATGGATTTATTCGTGGCGAATGAGGAAACTCAAATGGAACCTCAATCAGGATACTCTGTCTCCAGACCGAGACTTAAACTCACAATTTCCTAAATGCGAGCCAGAAGTCCTAATCTCTCGACAACGATTTTTTTTTTTTTACTCAGTTGAGTTTTATGAAATTTGATTTCCTCTATATATTTTTGATGAACCAAATTTTAGTCCTTAATCTCGCACGTCGTAACCAGCCAAGTGCCAAGACAGATATAACGCCCCCCCCCACCAGCTTAAAGACCGTGGTTGTGATAATGTGCTGCCTGCTCAAGGCTATCACATACCTCAAGCGTCGATAATAACACGAGTATTGGAGCAATGACGGAATGTTGATTAGAAGAGGAAAATCACAGAAAACTCAGAGAAAACCCTGCTACAGTTTCATTTTATCCACAACGAACCTCATAAGGAGATATCCCGGGATTCGAATCTGAGGCTGCGTGGTAAGAAGCCAGCGTATAATCCGTTAAATTAAGGCGCTGCCTAATTTTGGTCCTTATTGGTCCAATATGCTTCTAACTTTACATAAGAATCAGAATTCTGAATTCACTCCTGCTGGGCCAACTCACGACCGTGACGTGTGATAACATGGTTGGTAGGGTCAGACGAGCAGACTCATTCGTCCGAATTATTGGCGGGCATATTGTCTGTCTGGAGAAAAGCAAAATAAGCTGCTTCGAAAGAAACAGTCCACAATGTCACTTTATCCACCAAATGCTCACTACTATCCAAAGATTTGAATTTATTTATGTATTTACAGTATTTACAAAGAAACTTTACTTACCTGAAGACTACACAACGTCGAATGGTAGGATGATACATGAATTATGAACTTGAAAGGAGATGGAAGGAAACGGTCATTGACTAATTTAAGGTACTATCCCAGCATCTGCCTACAGCGAAGAGTAAAACAACATTACATAACATAATTCCGATAATATACGTTACATCTACCAGAAGGACAAACTGTCACTGCCTGGGAACCTTCAAAATCAGAGATACAGTTCTCCCCCCTCCCCCTCAAATGTAGTCTCTCTATGTCTCTGTCTCTATCCTCAGTGACAAGCGGCCTCCGTAGTCTAGGGGTAACGTTCCCACCTCATGACTCAAGGTACGCGGGTTCAAACCCGGCGGAAGTCGTGGAATTTTTAAGGGCGGAAAAATTCAGGGAACAAGTCTTCGGGGAGGGACTTTAAGCCGTGGGTCCCGTGTCCTAGATTTACGGCACGTAAAAGAACCTCATGTCTCTAGGAGACCTCTGAGCTAAATTTGGCAAAACGTTTCCCGCCCAAAGTAGTTTCCAATGCCTCCGGTAGATGGGGAAGTATTAGGTACCACTGCCAGAGGAGGGGGGACCTCTCTGACAGAAAGGGACTAACTATTAGATACCACTGTCAGTAGAAGGTTGGAACCTCGCTGGCAGAAAGGGGCTAAGAGCGAGCACCAGTACCGGTAGGGTATGGAGACAGTAGAAATTAAAAAGGGGGACGCACAATGGACCAATAACTGGTCTAAGTGCATGGGGAAACCCACCCCCTCTATACTCAATACTCAGTCCTCAGCGACAAGTGTTCTGAAGGTTCCCAGAGTCGTCAGACAGGAAAATATGGTCGAGTGTGGTGGCACTCGGAACCAAGAATCACTGTGCTGGCGAGGACCAGCAGCAGTTTAGCAGTCAGTCTTTAAAGGGTCAATTAATGTCTGTCTGTTGCAGGTATCCGAGCTGGACCACCAGATACACGTTATCGAGGTGCCATGTTCGTTGGAACCAAGTGTCATCCAGCAAAAACCCCCAGACTACGATACAGTGGCGGACGCACCACCCTGCTATGAAGACGCTATTAAACTCAGCCCATCTCTGCTCCTGGCAAATCCCACGGGTGGCAACTCACATCGTGACCAATCACAGCCCTCCACGCCATCTACATCAGCAACTAGCTCAGCTAGCCGTAATGCAGTACGTGTAGAAATCAGTTCGGAAATCGGTCTAGCGGGTAATTCCGAATCCACGTCAAATGTTAGCTCAGCGTGTAGTTCATGCAGTAGGCAAACCATCAGCAGACTTCAGCCAGTCACTGTTGATAGACATGGTGTTCCTGGTACTCCCCCGCCGCCGTACGCAGCAGCGAGGTGATTGGTTAGGAAGCCCCAGAACCTGCCCTTAGCTGAAACGTAACGCGATAAACCTCAAGAAGGTGTCTTCAGTAGATCCAGCTAAATGTGTCACTGTTTACACGCCCTCAAACTTGTAGCACTAAAACCCACTTCTGGATGACGAATTTCTACTGCAGCCGTCAACTGTGTGTGTATTCTGTGCACACTCGCGAGAGGCATCGTACCGTCATCAGCCTCGCCAGGGTGGCTGTGACGTCTGAGAAATTCCAGCGTCCATGAAGCAAAGAGCTGCCGTGTTGTATGTAATTACACGTCGACTACCTGGTGTTAAAGTGACGTCACCATAGCAACATTTCATGTAAATGGTGATCATGCCCTCCATTAAAGGCATGCATTATAAAGACTGAACAAATTATGTGACTAAAAGAAAATCTGCGTGTGATACCGAAGTTAACCATAGCGACTATGTTCTTACGTACGTCCAAATCATTCTAAAATGTTCTTGATCTCTATAAAAGTGTTCGTATGCTGGAATATGTGTTGTATTTTAGCAGTGGCAGTGTTACTGTCCACATACTTCAAGTACATGTTCGAGTTTATTATAGAGAATGAACGTGGTGAATATTGTCATCTAGAATGTGACGCCGTGTAGTCCAGTAAATTTTTTTACCAATGGTTCCGAAGGACTTGTCTCCATATTCAGGATCGAAAATATGCTTAACGAGCAATATCACTCAGATTACTGGTTTCATGCTCGTTGCTTGCTAACCTGGAACTGAAGATGGAGGCAGTACATTTCTCCGAAACGTGAACTTTTACCAGACTTTATGGCGTCACATCTCCGACTATTGCATCGTACATAGTCACCGCTATGAGGTCCTCACATTTAACTATGTGATGTTCTTGACATTCTATTGGACTGAGTTTCATGGACACTGCAGATGTGTCTTAATGCACGTAAAGGCTACTATGACCTATCGCACCAAGAGCTGTGTCATAAAGATACAGAATGGGAAAAGTTCATACTGAAATTTGAATCAAGAACTTTTGTGTGCAATGGTGTACGAATTAGTGTTCAGAAAGTACAGCTGTGAGACAGATCTTAAAGAAACATGGTTTAATAAACGCCTAAGAAGAATTTTGTGACTTCTTGTACTGTCTTCACTCCGTGTATCTGTATTCTTCGTATGTACAAGAAAAAAAGACGTGCGATTTCATGAATTTGCCAGTCCATATTTTACATTTTCGTGATATTAAAATTTTTCAGTGAAGTAGAAGAAGATGTAGCAAAAGAGACTTGGGTACTGTACTCAGAAGACAGCAACCATACAAAATATTTAAAATTGTCATTAATTAATTAATTAATTTACTGGCTCAAATTCTTGAGTTTACTAAAATTGTTTTGGAATGTGTTATATTTAATACTAAAAAAAAAAACTAAAATACAGAGTGATTCTAAATTATTGTCGGAGTTTTCGTGGCCTATAATTTTGAAACCTTGTGTGCCACGAAAGGCACGCATGTTGAAGTTGTTTAGCATTCAACAGTATTGATTCTGTAAGTGATAAAACTTTTTGAGTTACATTTTCAAATTCTGTAAGAGGTTTTATTTTGTTGATTTCGGTTTGAAAATTATAGGCCACCGAAACCCCGACAATAATTTAGAATCACTCTGTATTTGTATCATTTGATGATATATGCCCACTATTATTCAGTTACCAAATTATCCTCGCAACCCTAACTTTAATGTCTGTATCTCCGGAAAATGAATGCGATGTAATGTGATTCCATAATTCCACAAAATTAATAAATAAAAATTACAGTAGTACAACGGAATAATCCAAAAAGCGAACATGGATGAAGTTTATATTTCAGACGAATGAAATAACTGGTTTGTTCACGAATATCGGAACGGGGAATTCCATAAAGTACCCATTTATTTTGTGGTGATTACGACGTTTGATACTATGAAAACAATAAGCTATCAGAAGTCCGCATAATAACACTACATTCCAATATCTTCATCTGTAATCAACTGCAAACCCATTGTGATTTCATTAGCCCTTATCCATTCTTTGTGTGTCTTGACAAGTCTAGCGCGAGCGGAAGAATATAGCACTGTTGTCACACTCTTAATTGAGTCTCAGACGGCACTATATGCTGTCGAAAGCTCAAACGGTCAGAGTACAGCTATGGATATCGTGGTAGAACATACAAGTAAAACATACAACTCATGAAGCAGCTGGGAAACACGTGACTGTCAGCCAATGCTGTTTCGAAGCGGATGACGCTGATAGATGAGAAATTATCAAATCCCGACCGGACTGTAGTTCTCACATATCGTGTAGTGTTTGTTATTATTCCGAATATACGTTCGTGGCTCAATATGATATAACAGACCTGTTGGTACTTAGCTCTTTCCATTTGTGTGACAGATATATCGTGTTTAGAAGTACAGCTTCTTGTCTGGATGTGTTCGATATTTGAAAATATCAGCGAAATAAGCGTCTTCTGCCATTTCTAAAAAGTTAACAGTTAACTGGACAATTAAAATTACAGCAGAATATATAAAAAATCACCTACGAAATCCGTGTATACTAACAGGAGAAACTTTATTTGATCCTAAGATCTGTCATGGAAGTGGTTAACAGGGCCTCACGGATCATAAAGTTACAACAATAATTTTCTCATGTACCTTCTTTTGTTAGGTGATTTCTTCTTGAAAGTGTGTGGACTCTCGAACGATTTTCCTGTCAAGTCCGGTTGACCCCCAATACGTCATTCACGGCTGTTCTGGGTAGAAAACAACTCTCAGTAGCTGCCGAGTTACTGACATGTATGAGAATGTTGTACAAAGTAGTTGTGTCTAGTCATGACATGATTCGGAATAATCATGTACAGAGTCTACTTTTATTTGGTTATTTAGCAGCGCTGTATCATTTACCGAGGTTATACGTCAACTTACAATACTGGAAAACGAGATTTAACGAAGGAGCTGAAATAAATTCAGACATAAAACAAATTCCGTAGCTTGAGTCCGCAAGCGAACTATACCGACCGAGCGACCGCCGCTTGTCGGCGAAATTATTGCCAACTTTAGCGGATAGAGGGTGTCACGTGGTCAGCGCAACGCAGGAAACATCGCCTAATGTATGGCATAATAATACTGACCACAATATAAGGTTGCCCCTACGCCTAAGCACCACATTAGGAAGAGAAAGCTCCAGGCTATGCAGAGGAGAATGGCAGATTTCACGCTCCGTCCACAGTAACCACCGAGTAAATGTTTTGATAGACCTCAGAGCCCGTCCGGATGTGGTCCTGATGACAAGTACGAGTATATGTCCGATCCTGCAGGCAACGGACCATGGGAACCTCAGGTCTTCTGGGGTTCTAACTCTCCTTGTAGGGGCTACTCAACTGTTTGTGCCTATATCTCGCTCCAATGCCACAAGATTATTCAATTTTACATACAGATATCTACAATAAAATTCATATTTTCGTTCCAAATCTGCATAACATGAGATACTGTATTATATGGTGCCCACATTTCAAAATTGTTTGCAACCGCCATTTTTGTGTCACTGAATAAATATATTAATGCGAACGCGACACAGTCCAGTTGTATGATATTCTTTCGAAGTTTCGTTAAATCGGCCAGCCAACTGATTAAAGTTATCAGCAATTGGCATAGGTCGACCAGAATACTTTCCGACATTTCGTTCACACCGATTTCCTCCGTCTGACCTCAGTTCCTGCCCAGTGACATGGTAGTAAGGTCTAGGAATTGTTAACTGGATGGATCTAAAACCTCAAATCCCTCAAAATTAAACTTCAAAGATTAATTTCTACGTAAATAGTTCTGTCGAAGCCTCCAGTAAAATGCATTTAAAATAGTACTGTAAAGTACAAAATGTTTTGCTGTGTGTGAAACGGCTTGTATGTGTGTGTGTGTGTGTGTGTGTGTGTGTGTGTGTGTGTGTGAGGTTTTCCACAAGGCTGCACAGAGCAATTTATGTACATAAATAATTAATTTAATTTTCTTATAAGAGAAAGTGCAGTCTAAGCAATTATAAGAACTTCTAAATTCTTTGTGTCTTTTCTCAAGAAACAGCTTGGAACGCTCTTTACAGGCACCTGCAATATCGAATCGGCGTTTATTTACTGAGTTTTGTACATTATAACTGTTACTCAAAGATGGCAGATGTCCACTTTTATTTATAAATAAACATTACTAAACAGTGATCCAAATTACTTTTCCTGAATACCTAACCACAGATGATACCGAACGAAATCTTGATCCTGAACAACTCCTCTATTTTCTCAAGAGAATCCCTTCATAAATGTTTTGGAACAAAAGTCTTTATTATACATTTAAAACGGGTTTTGGTATTTTATGTATTGTAGCATGTAAACCCGTTGCTAAGTAATGACTCTGTAAACAACGCCCACTGCTAGGCAACAGATTCATAACAAGCAACAGAGGAACGGTGTTTTCTGTGCGGTCCGTGTCGAGATATAAGCAGGACAATTAGTGAGAGTCAGTGCAGGNCAGACAAATCCAACCCGTGCCTTTATAACCCAGTTCTTTACGATCACTTTAAATACAATCTTCCAGCCAAGCTTAGACCCACCTAGATTTTCCAACTAAAACACTCGGTCAATATTCTCGAAAACAGATTTGAAAAACATGCAGATGAAATTATACTCCTGTATATTTTAACATGTTCTCAGATATTATTTTCTTAATATAAAAATAAAGATTAAGTGGCCATAAAATATTTCGTTTGTTCCAACAATGTAGCAGAGAGGCACGTGCTTCGGAAGTTGCCACTGCGTACGTAGTCAGTCTTGCGCCAACAGAGCACACCATCGCAACAATGAACAGCTGAAGACCATGAGCCGGAAGTATAACAATCAGGCGGCGGCGGTCAGTTTTAATGGCCGCTCTTGGAGACCGTTATTTCTTGGCCGTTGCAATGTGTCATAAAGGCTCAGCATACTTTTCAACTATTATAATAATATTCGTGTCAGTCACGCACTTAGGTACATCCTCTCAGCTGTTGCGCCTTTGTTCACGACATCCTTTCTTGTGACAACAAGTTCCGCATGAGTGCAACTGTATGGGGAAGGTAGAAGTAAAGCCGTCCCTGCGACAGGCCGTCGAGGCTCCCACATTATCCAGACAATCGGCTCACAGATTGCGGTGAGGTGGTCAGCCTTACACTCCGGCCTTTACACCCAGGAAGATTCCTGTTACTCATTTATGTTAGAGGCTGTGTCGACCCCAGGGTCACAATGTGGCTGAAGGATTAGGTTAATTGAAAAATCAAATGATCTCATCGGGAATCGAATCCGCGACCTTTCGGCTTGTAGCATAGTGCCTCAACCAAGTACGCTACTGCGTGCCCCCGTAATTGTATGAACGTGAAACTTAATTCTAACATTACGCCTAAAATACAGGATTATGTTAAATATGTTTGGAACAGACTCTCAGGAGAATGTACTGTGCTTGGACCTAATGAGAAATAAATTCACGCTAAAGAATATTATATAATAAGCAGTTTCATAACTTGTGAACCTCTGAAAATATTATTAGCAAGGTGAACGAGGTGGAATGGGCACGTAGCATATGTGGATATAGGTAAAGGTGTCACCATGACATGAATAAGCATGGGGGAGTGGAGGCACAGTTCCACAGTTCTTCACTTGGGCACTAAATGAAAGTGAGTGGTCAGCTTCGCGTCTCGACCGCTTTGCCCCCCGGAGGAAAGAGCCCCAATCCATCGGATATGAGACTGGGTGACCTCCAGAGCTGGTCTGGACGCTGTGGAGAAGGGAAATATCTCTTACCCTTGCCGGGAATCGATCCCTGGCCGTCCTGCCCGTAGCTCGTCGCTACACCGACTGAGCTATTACGGATCCTAGCATGTATGGGAGATATCAGAAATGCATACAGATTTCTGATAAGGGAATCTGAAGAGAACTGATCGCTTAGAGCTCCTTGGCTTAGATAGAAAGATGGCCGAATGTGGATTGAATTAATCTGGCTCAGGATAGATAGCAGTAGCAGGTTCATGGCAACATGGTAATCACCTTTCGGGTTCCATAGAAGGCCAGAAATATGTTAGATATAAAGTGGGACAGTCTACACAACAATACCATGTAATTCTGAGACGAAACAGGCACTACTGTGTCAGCATTTGTTTTTATTAGCTGTTGGTGGTAACACTGCATGTTTCGAACCTTTTCTTGAGTCAATTTCAGGCGTACAAGGATACTGGCTACTTGAACTGCGTCACTGATCAATATGAATTCATACTATGTGTGTAGGAATGTTGAAACAATAGTGTCTATTTTGTCTCTTTCAGAAATACTGTTGTGTAGACTATTTTTCCTATGGCACACAACAGGATAAATACTATAAAGGTACTAGGTGCTCAAATTACTTAGTCTGCTATTCATGAGCGAATTTTTCATCGACGAAGATGGAGAAAACTATATAAAAATGTCAGCATTATTACTCCAGGCGCCTTCATGACGTGGTACTTCTTACAGAGATAATACCAAGACGTAGGTGGGTGGATAATATTAAAATGGATGTTAGAGAGATAGCATGATGGTGGTATGGACTGGATTGATCTGGCTCGGGATTGGTACTAGTGGAGGGATTTTGTGAACACGGTAATGAACCTTCTGGTTCCATAAAATGCTGGGAATTTCTTAAGTACCTGCACAACTGAAGGCTTCTCTAGTATGGCACAGTTCTATTATGTTAGTTACAGCAAAAAAAAAATGTATCCGTTTGTTGATAATCAACATGCTAATTCGCTCCACGTGTTTACCCCAGTTTAGCTAAGCTGATGTTTCCCACTTCGAATGGAAACAAGACAACACGTATGGCCCCCACCGTCACCGTACCGAGACCCTTTAATCAATATGCTTGAAGCTCCCAAGAGTCAATGACCTCGCGTTACTAAAAAAAGAGCACCCATTTAGTCATTCACTAATCACGAAAACAGCGGGTGAACATCTCAACCAATTTCAGAGGTGATAAAACTTGTGGATGGCAGTAAAAATAAGTAATGAAGTTTTTTTTATGTACAGTTTGTCTTTCTTCTTCCGCGTTCGTTGCACCTGGTTCTGAAGCTATCAGTCAACGTAACCCATTTCCGACAAGACTGTCTTTTGGTTAATAACTGAAAGGGTCTGTGATAAATATAGACATGTCTAAACATCACGGGTAATTGGTTAGTGCCGTGTTTACACGCAATGCCTGCTCAAAATTCACTGTGAACTATACAGGTTTGCCCAGGATAGTAGCACACGCCCATTTAGCTTGTTATTTTTTAAGTTGGTTGTTTAACGATGCTGTCAGTATCGAGAATACTGCCATATTATGTAGGGCAGATCGAATATACTAATGGTTCTTCAATTTCTGCATCTCACTTCCCATTCTAAACCTCCAAAATCTCCTAACATCCCCTTCTAACCTCAGAAATTTATTCTCTTACATATTTAACTTCCTGCAACGAGAATTATTGGGCTAACAGACTGAAATCTTTATTTCAACAACGTCACTGTCATATCTTAGGTTGAACATCTGACTAGAGCAGTACAGAAACAAGATATATGACACCGGAAGGTCTTGTCTTCTCGTCTGCTGTCTACAAACGTAAAAATTAGAATACAAAAGCACTATAATTTTGCCTGTGGTTTTGAATGGACGTAAAATTTTGTCTCTGACATTAAGAGCGGAACACGGACTGAGGGTGTTTGAGAACAGGGTGCTGAAGAGAATATTTGGACCGAAGAGCAGACCCACTACTTCTCAGAAAATCTGGTGGCGCCCGGAATCAAATCCGGGACCTCTGGATCTGTAGCCAGGAACTCTGACCACTCGACCACAGAAGCGGTAAGGAACTCGATTAGAACGTCACCCACAGTACCAGATACAGCGACAGGATTTTCGAGGTTTTCCTCAGTTCTGTCAAATTCCGTAGTAAGACTTGGAAACAGGCAATGGCTATTTCCGCGCTGATCACTGTTCATCAACCATTCCATCGTATTCCACGCCGTTTAACTTACGTAACCGCAACCGCGTCCCAATTAACCTAAGAATCAACCGGTCCTCCTCTTCCTCTGATGATGCAATCAGGGGCACAACAGCAGATAACAAAATCCGTCCAGAAGCACATGTGAGTTTGATGAGACTGCTTATCACGAACGTGACAAAAGGAACTCAGTGCTGTCATATCTGGTGCATAATTGCCCTGAACGTCACGCATGTGGAATCATCTGCAGAAGAAACAGTAAGAAGCGTGCTCCAGCAGACGACTACGAGATCAGTGATCGTGTATCAACGAAGGGAAAATGAACAAGTGAGGTGAGGTGAAAGCCAATCGCCCAACCCAACATCGTCGGTCTTAAAATCGTGCAAGAGAGCTGAGGGGGCCGCAAGACTTCATAATGAAGTGCTTCTCAACTCACACGCTTCACAAAATACTGTTTTTTTTTCTTTGGCGCTAAGGCCCCAATTTGGGCATTGGCCTACCTCCATGAAACTCTCCGTTTCACTTCTGTTTGCTGGATCTTAGACATTCGGTAGGACTCCTTGTGCGGGTGATCAGCTCGTCGCAAGGCCTCTACCTGTACACAGACACAGAAAAACGCACGAACACAAACACTAAACACCCATACCCTGAGTGGGATTTGAATCCAAGATCCCGGCTCCTGGGCGAACAAAGACAGTGCATGTCTTAGACCGCTCAGCTATCATGACCGGCGTGATCAAATCAGGGAGAATGAGATCGGCAGGGCATGTAGAACGCTGTGGAGAGAGATAAGAAATATAATATGGCCTATGGTATTTTAGTCCCAAAACCTGAAAGGAAAAGACAATTTGGGCCACCTAGCCGTACCCTTGTACCATGTTAAACATCAAGCAATGAAAACGTATGGGGGAATGCAGATACGGCTCCGCGCATTCTTAGGTAAGCCGCACACCGACATGCGTCAAGACATATAACAGTCAAGCCACGACTTCTGCGACATGACGCAACGAAATGAACACATTTGAAACGAATGAGATCATGAAAACCACCGCACACCGGTCTGAGTCATGAAGCTGACGTCAGCTTCATGCTGACGAATGACGAATGTAGCAAGACTGCGTCTTTTGTCTCATGTCTTGATACTTGTCTTGACGCAGTTGAGTGCGGCCGTCCTTAACCTTGGCACTAGATGGAGGTGAGTGGTTAACATCACGCCCGGGCCGTTTTATCCCTGGAAAACAACACCTGGTACCCAGTGCAAGGAAGGCTGGATGGACCCCAAGGCCTGCCCAGCGGACGTAAGATGTTCCTCCAAAACGTCGGTATCAACCTATAAGACTGCACGGTGTCACAAATCAGTTAACAATCTTAACAATCACGCCTGTGAGGAGGTCAAAACTCTGTGTGAATTTAAACACAGACCAGAGCAAAAAAATGAATCTCATTTGTTAAGAGTAATTTCCCACTGTCAACGAAATCATAAAGTCGCCTTAATGCACTCTACTGACTTCCCGTGCGTGCGAGCAGACGGTCAGACTGAAGCCAAAGAGACCTTAACTACACCAAGTGTTAATATAAGCATTTCACAAGGTCTCAGAAACTTTCTACTCTTTCAAGCAGTCGACTTGGCGCCGTAATTATTCAAATTATATTCAGGTTACTTCGACCTTCGGTGCAACGCTGGAGTCTACTTCCCGGAGATGTCGCTTATTCGTTACACCTTGGCCATTTCAACTGCCTGCTCCTGATACAAAAACGTCTTTAACTGGATGATTACCTACCGCTAGGCGCTACATCGGTGGGTGAGTCTTGGTCTCCTCTACAATCGGTCTCCACTTCTCTCTACTCATCTTCTGTATCCATCCTTTCACCTTCATCTTCTTCAGGTCGTTCTCAACATTGTCTAGCCATCTCATCCTGGGTCTTCCTTTTCTTCTTTTGGAATTAACTTTCTCTTTGGCATTGCATTATCTTCCATTCTTTCGACATGTCCCAACTATCTTATTCTCTGGGCCGCGCCATAGCTCAAGCGGTTAGTCGCTGGCTTCCCACCGCGGCGGCCCGGGTTTGATCCCGGGTCTGGTCAAGTGGGATTTGTGGTGGACAAAGTGGCGCTGGGGCAGGTTTTCTCCGAGTACTTAGGTTTCCCCTGCCAATCTTCATTCCACCAATTGCTCCACAATCACCCTCACCTATCATCTGGGGCTGGTACAATAGGCCAGAAGTGGCCGCAGTACAAGGGACTTGGTCCCAACCCACTAGCAATAAAAAATAAATCTTATTCTCTGTGACTTGATACATCTTCCTATATCTTCTCCTCTCAGTACTGTGTTTATCTCTTATTGTCCTCCATATATTATTTTCCATCACTGGTACGTACATTTTGCGTATTGTTTTTCTCTCAAACATTCTCAGTGCATTCTCTTCTGTTACTATTAAGGTCCATGTTCCTGCCCCGTATGTAGCAACAGGTCTTATTGTTTTGTATACTTGTAGTTTTTAACTGGATTCCTTTCATTTAATCAAACAACAGTTTATCCTCTGCTTAGCTCATGATATTCATGGAATAGACATCGAAAAGGAAAATTGAAAAGTATAGTTCGCAGTGCGTCAACGGTTGAAACAACTGAGTTACGAAATTCGAAATGTCACTCGTCATAACTAACCACCATTCACTAACCTAAAGGCAACGAAACATTCATTAAGAGGCTATATAGTGTTGCTTACATACTATGACGTCTGCATCCTGAAAAGTATATCATGCCAAATTAATTTGTACTAAATTGAACTGTGGCTTAATCGCAGAGAATACTCTGTTCAACGACGGCCAGAGAGCTAGAAACAAAATGGCCGTGACGGAAGTTACGCTATGCTCGTTCTGTTGCCTTACTCACTTCCTGAATGCGTATTCTTCTGCCGTGACAGTCAGGAGACATGACGGTTTAGGATTATTGAGTTCCATGAACTCTATCCATTGTCCAATATTCCGAGCACAACACAACGTAGATTTTAAAGGGTTCCGACGATGGTCGATGACACACAGAATTACTGGGATTTTGGACTTTTCCCATCGTCCGGAATTCTAGTTAATAGAGGACACAACGTTTCGGAAACTGGATCTGTTTCTGTCTTCAGGTGAGAAAGGAAGACACCTACTCAGTTGGGCCCCTTAGAAAGAGCTAATCTCTTTGTGATTGTGGTCCAGTGATTGAAATTAGCTCTTTCTAAGGGGCCCAACTGAGTAGGTATCTTCCTTTTTTCTCATCTGAAGACGGAAACAGAACCAGTTTCCGAAATGTTGTGTCCTCTATTACCTAGAATTCCGGACGATGAAAAAATCCAAAACCCCTGTAATTCTGTGCAAAAAAAAACACAACGTTCAGAAGAAAGATGGAACTCTTCCATTGCTCAGGTGGAAAGGTGGAGATGCGCCCGAGATTAGGACCTCTACAGAGGAAGGACAGACGTAAATTTGGCAATACACAAATCACTAACCTCCTCTGGGGCCTCTTGATGGCCATATGAGATCATCTCAGGAAAACGGGGAAACAGTACAAATATTGGTACTGTAAAAATATTGTCTAACGAGCGTATATTTGACAAATAAGGATAATAGAAACCTCACGTGGTTTAGGCTTTGCGTACGTTTAATTTGCACAGAAAGCAGACAACTGATGTTACAAACTCTAATGCTTATAACGTATCTTAGTTTGTTTGCATCCTTCCATCGAACTGTCTCATTTTTCGAGTTCTTCCTGCTCATTAAAGATTTTAAAGCTACTTCTATACGTAAATAAACATTCTGAAAATAATGCTAATGAGTTGTTTTCTTCTTCTAGCCGCACTATGACCCTGAGGTCGACTCACGTCACTAACAGAAATGGGTACCAGGAATCTTCCTGGGGGTAACGGGCGGCTGGTGCATAAGGCTGACAACATTATGCCATCTTTGAGCCGATTGTCTAGAAAAATGTGGACGTCTCGACGTCTCACAACCCTATGCGCCACCATAGCCTATTAGAGGGATAGCTTTATCGTTTCTTTATAACTGATCCGGTGGAGCTGAGATATTCTCGAGAAGCTAAGCGACTGAAGAAAATTCCCGCTTTTTATTGAAAGCAGAAGAGCAATTATAAGAAGGTT
>NW_019737090.1:243220-425148 GCF_002891405.2 Cryptotermes secundus | reverse complement strand
GCTTGAGCTATGGCGCGGCCTGTTCAATGAGTAAGTTTCCCTAGGCGAAACTGAGCCATAGCTCAAGCGGTTAGTCGCCGGCTTCCCACCACGGCGGCCAGAGTTCGATCCAAGATCGGGTCACGCGGGATTTGTGGTGGGCAAAGCGGCACTTGAGCAGATTTACTCCGAATATTTCGGGTCCCCCTGTCAATTCTCATTCCACCAAATGTTCCATACTCATCTATCATCCGGGGCTGGTACAATAGGCCAAATCGTGGTCTCGGTCTCACCCCACCCCATAAACTTAATACATACTTAGCTTATGTAAATCTAACGAGGATACATCGCAATGCTAAATGTAGCTCATATATTCCTTGGGAGGATCAGTATTGTTCAACACAATCTCCGAGCACACTGATGCATTTGTCTGAACTTGGCACGGGTTTAAAAATTCCGTCGCGATAGAAATTGGGCTCTTGTATTCGCAGTGGTTCTCAAACAGCACGTTTCCCTTCTTTAGTACCGCGGTTTCCGCGACCTTTCAAGTGTAAAGGTACAGTTGTCCTTGGGCTTAACTAATTAAACACTACGCCATGAAGGCGTATGGGGCAGTCGGCAGTCTTGACCTCGGCTCTAGTTGGAGGGGAGTGGTCAGCTTCATGGCCCGGCCGCTTTACCCCGGGTACCCATTGGATAGGAGGTTGACTGAACCCCAGAGCCGGTCTGGACGACATGGAGAAAATTCTTATCGGGACTCGAACTGCGACCCCTCACTCACCTAGCCCGTAGCCAGTCGGTATACAGACTGCGTTATCCGGGCTCACACTTCTCTAGTGTAGTCATCGGAAGGAGAAAATGCTTGATTACCACAAACGTTACATGTACATTCCTCGTACATACCAGCGGTGTATGTGTCGGAGCCCCGCTATTCTCCATTATCGGCCTTCAATTCTCAGCCCAGTTCCTTGTTCACAAGGGCCCATTGAATTCAGACCACGCCCAATTTCAATATCCATACAGCCTCATATTCAATGGGTACCGAGTTCCCTTCTCCTGGGCTTTAAGTGGCCGAAGTGGAAAACTGATCACTAGCATCAAGGTAAAACTTTCTTGGAGCTTTAACTCCACTCCCTCTTACGTCTAGTGGCTCTATAGGCACCATCTCATTTAACATAGTAAAACTCTGCATTTTGCCCCATACTGTGTGTTTCGTGTGTTCCAGAGGTCCTGGGTTCGAGTCCCGGCGCTACCAGATTTCCTGAGAAGTAGTGGGTCTGGAACGGGGTCCACTCAGCCTCGTGAGGACAACTGATGAGCTATTTGAAGGGAAAAGTGGCGGCTCCGGTCTAGAAACCCGAAATTAACGGCCGTGGGGTTTCGTTGCGTTGACCTCTTGAAACCCTCTATCCGCAAAAGTTGGCACTAACTTCGCCGACAAGCGGCGGTGGCTCGGTCGGTATAGTTTGCTTGCGACTACAGGCTACGGAGCGTTTTTCGTAAGGTTCTCACAGTAAACAGCGTTAACCGGTTGTTCTCTGTAGTGGACATCATGTGCCCACTTCACGTAAACAGAGGGGTAGAAGGGAGGACTGGGTTTCTATTAATAATACAAAACGTACGGTCCTTTACCCAGGTTTTAAGTGGGACATAATCACTGATGCTTGTCCCTAAACACTTCCAGTTCTGCATTTAAAACTCTGTACTCACCTTGAGGAGCGGATCCTTCTGTGTCTCCCGCGCGATGCGAACAGAAGTGGCCCATCAGTTTCCACACAACACCACATGTTATCACTGAACTGCACAACACTGCATCACAACTTACACAAACACGATCAATCACGACAAGATTACGGGAACAGGAGCAGCAGCTGTCTTATATTCAGGTGGTACGCGGTTCAAATCTCGGCAGGACCTGCAAGAGTGGCCGAGTGTATTTTTGTGGTTTTCCCAGTCCCTCCAAGCAAACTTTAAAATAGAATGTGCCTGTTTCCCCTCTCAGTTCAACACCCATGATTCGACTTGCCTAATCTTTTCAATTTATATACAGTCAAGCACCCCCACGTTGGTGTCTCCACCTTATCGTGGTGAGGGGGTTTGAGTATGACAAGGACCCTGAAAAACTGATGCAGAAAACAGCGTCATCAGCAGCGACTAGAAGCACAGAGCAAATGATGCTCGAGATGGTTCAAGTTCGTATAGCAACAGGCTTGACCAGAGTGGTTTGAACGGCTGTTGTACTGCGATGTGGAAAGCAAATGGAAAAACTACCACATTATCACTTTTCCTGGATAGTCTCTTTCAAAAAAAAAGGGATACCATGTATACGAAGATAGACGGGCGGATAGAAGTGACCAGAAGACGAGGAAGAAGGCGTAAGAAGATGCTGGATGACCTTGGGGACAGAAATGGATATTCTCATTTGAAGGAGAAAGCTCTAGATCGCATCAAGTGGAGGAACAGTTTTGGAAGAGACTGTGGACCTGTCGTCTGACAGATTACTGATGAATGAATGATGACTGAATAGTCAAGCTCCTCTACAAACCGGAGCGGAGATAGCATAGTCGGGATAGCGACTGGTTACGGGCTGGACGACCGAGGGGTCGGAGTTCGAGTCCCGCTGGGGGTAAGAATTGTCCAGCTCGGTTGTGGGGTTCACCCAACCTCCTATCCAATGGGTAGCGGGGGCTATTTCCTAGGGGGTAAAGCGGCCGGGGCGTGAAGCTGACCACTCACCTCCAACTAGTGCCGAGGTCAAGAAAATGTGGATCTATACATCCACTCCCCCATACGCCTTCATGGCGTAGTGCTTAATTAGTTAAGCACAAGGACAAATTTATCTCTACAAACCAGTGCGTGCAGGCAACCTCGTGTTTTAATTTCCCACCGAAGAAGCATGAAAATCATAAGCTTATAGAAAACACGATCTAATACCTTTCTAACGATGATGCACCGGCCTACGTCAGACCCACTGCTAGGCAACGACTCAGTACACACATTCCCGCGGGAGCCAACGCGCGCAACAATAGGACTTTTATTGCTGGGCAACGGATCAGTAAACACGCCAAAAAAACGGGACAATAGAAGATGGCGTTTTCCGTCAGGCCCGCCCCGAGAAGAATGAGAAGTTCCAAGGGAACAGTTTTCAGAAGTTGAGAGAGTTCAGTTGAAGAGTTCATATGTGTTGGTTGTTGTCGAGAATTGGGTCGAGTTCTGGAGATGGCAAGTCTAAGGTGACTGAGAAGAAATGGCAAGAAAGCGGTTAGGCTGTGAAAAGAAGACTTCATGTGTTATTTGAAGTTACAGTGATACTATGATAAATACGTTGCCAGGATACGACTAGTGAAGACTGAGAACCCTAGTGCGTGTTTAACGGTGAACTGTGAAGTGTGCAGAGCAGAGGTAGCGCTGGAATTTCCTGTAGCCCCAGTTGTGTAAATAAGATGTCAATAAATTCAATCATCCAATCCAAAACCCGTCTTATAAATCAAGCGCAAACCCCCCTACACGTGATAATATAAACACCCGGTATTCACTGTCAAATTAATCACACGTTATACTACTACAGATTTTCTTTGATTTTTTGCTTCCTTTTGGCCACTGAATTTATGCTGAGCATTACTAATTGCTCCTCTCCCAATTTTCCGAAGGTCAGTGGCGTGACTTGCTGAATGGCGAGAGAGGGAGAGAGACAATATTGAATTCTGGTGCCAGCCGCGGCGTCCCTCAGAAACATGACGGGACCCTTACCCTTGCATCCGAATGTCAGACAAATCATTTTGAACCGCGAGCATTAAACGTGAAATACACGTAGTTACGAGGCGTCAAGTTTTGAAAGTGTTCATTTTTATACCCCAAATGAACACGTTCTGATGTGCTAATAATACTTAGATTTATAAACTGCGCGAGACAGCCTACCGGCCCTTGTAAGAGCACTGCAGTTGTATGGGTTCTCGATTCTGAAAATATATCGAATGATTATTCATTAGTTAAAAACTCCGTGGAGTCTAGTTCGCAAGCGAACTATGCCGACCGAGCGACCGCCGCTTGTCGGCGAAGTTAGTGCCAACTTTTGAGGATAGAGGGCGTCGCGTGGTCAGCGCAACGGATCCCCACGGCCGTTAATCTCGGTTTTCTAGACGGGAGCTGCTATTTCCTTGAACTGACTCCTCAATTAACCTCACGAGGCTGAGTGGACCTAGTTCCAGACCCACTACTTCTCATAAAATGTGGTGGCGCCGGGAATCGAAACCGGACCACTGGATCTGTAACCAAGAACTCTGACCACTAGAGCACAGAAGCTGTGTCATCATTCTAACGTTAAACAGAAAGTACGTTATGAGTGTGGTATGTTACCGTCTCACAGCAAAATTAGTAGAAAGCGGTTACATTAAAATGTTACTGGTATGTCCGTGCAGACAAATAAGCACTACGAACATTGGACATATATTTTTATTGCTAGTGGGGTGGGACTAAGTCCCTTGTACTGTGGCCACTTCTGTCCTATCTGAGGGTGATTTTGGAGCAATTGGTGGAATGAAGATTGGCAGGGGAAACCGAAGTACTCGGAGAAAACCTGCCCCAGCGCCACTTTGTCCACCACAAATCCCACTTGACCAGACCCGGGATCGAACCCGGACCGCCGCGGTGGGAAGCCAGCGGCTAAATAACACGGGTTACCAAGAACACAAATGAAGAATCTGGGGTTATGAACAGTTCTGTCTTCTGAGTTATAACGCCACCTGCTTTGCCGCTGGTTACTTGCTCTGTTTACTCTCAGACCCTGAAGAAGCGCTGGCACTGTCAATTCACTTCAGCTTGGCTTACTAAGTTGCGTACTGCAATACGAGTCTCTCGCGTTAGCGTCAATTTTGTTGTGTGTGTGGGGTGGGGAGTTACGGACAGATAACGCTACGGAACTGAAATCAATGAGGGTACTTCTGTATGCCTCGCGCTGCACTTAACAGCTGTTGTTATGCAAACCATTAATAATGTACCAGTGGGTCGAAATTTGAGTAAAATGGGGGATGCGTGAAAGCGGTTATGAAACATACTGTAAGGTACCTTCCTCGTATTCATCTGTATGGTTTCTGAAAGCGACAAAACAAGCCCTGTTCTTGCTCGGTATTTGATCTCGAGCCCTACGTGCAATGAAGGAATGCCCTGGTGTAGTGGTCAACACTCGTGCTTCATATGCGTAAGGTTCCCATTCCAAAATGTGCCTGGATGTTTCCATTTGACCAAGAAAATGCTGACATATCCTTACCCTGCTATCATAATTCTTCAGCGCTATATAACCTATATACACAGCTCACAAACTGTGGTTAAATACAGAATTAAAATACGTCAATAAAGTATATAAAATTAATATGCGAATTCAGCCCCAGGTAGTGCAGAGGTCAAGAAAATGTGGATCTATACGTCCACTCCCTCATACGCTTTCATGAAATAGTGCTTAATTAGTTAGGCACAGGGACAACTTTTTTCCCCCCCTTGGCACTACAGCCCCAGTGGGCCTAGGCCTGCATCCTTGGGCGGGTGATCAGCTCGTCGCAAGGCCTCTACCTGTACACATATACAGAAAAACGTACACACACAAACTCTGAGTGGGATTCGAACCCACGATCCAGGTTTCCAAGCGAGCGAAGACAGTACATGCCTTAGACCGCTCGGCTACCGTAACCGGCAGGGACAACTTTACCCTACCTTACTTCGAGAAGTATCCATTTCATTTAATATGTACGCTCATTTTGACTATCGAGAACGGACTGGTGTTGCGGTTAAAGCTCAGATTTTTATTCCGACCGGGGTACACAATTTCATGACAGGTTTAACGCATCAATCTCATCCGTGGTAGTAAAAGTAAAGGCAAAGTTGTGCTTAATTACGCACCATGCCACGAATACGTACGAGGAAATTGAAAGTATTACTCCGCGCATTCTTATCTCTGCACTCGATGCAGGTGGGTGGTCAAATTCACGTCCCAGCCGCTTTATCCCCCTACTATCCATCGGATAGAGGCTGGGTGCACATGAGAACCGGTCTAGATACTGTGTTTGCCACAAAAATCTGTCCCTAACGAGAATCTAACTCCTACTCTCAGGCCATCAGCTCGTGACCTTGTCACTTTCAAATTAAGAAATAATGTACAAATCCTTACCTAACTGTCATTCGTAACATAACCCAGATATTATTCAACTCCTTGGTTACCTGGAATCATATATTACCTACTAGATACAAGTCAGATGCAAGTAAATTCACTGGGAAAAAACAATTTGTACACAGAATGCAACGAACATTGACTAGGGGGGAGAAATTGTGGTATCCCATATCCATGAATATATACATGATCTCAACAACTACTAACTTTGTTTACAAAACAATAATACCTTCATCAACTACTCATTACAAATTATCTGTCCAAATTTGTTTCCTACCACCATACACCGAAACAAAAGCAGCTGCATTACTCCTTCGACCCGATCACTAAACATAGCAATGATTATAGGTTAGCCGAACCGCGGACCGGATGGCTGAAGCGACTGGAAGGAGCGGGAAACGGATGACACTATTCACAGGACTGATAACAGTACTGACGTTATTTTCCCTCCGCAAAAGAAAGAATTTCTCTCCAGCTTTATTTCTTTTTGTATTATTTTATAATCTAAAAAGTGTCACTGATTAAATCACCTTACGTGCAACGTGTCTTTATACAGCTAATTCAAAACTTTCTCCATATCACACTACATGTGTAGTCCCATCTATGCGCCGATCACAGTGGCCGCGAGGTCTTAAGGCCGAGGGTACACCAAGGAAACTGGCAACCGCAACGCAACCGCAATTACCGGAAATTGTTATCAGCCTAGGTTGAACACATGTTACATGTGCTCAACTCAAGCTTATAACAATTCTCATAATTGAAGTGGCCAATTTCCTTGGTGTTCCCTCGGCCTAAGGCATGAACCGTCTTCGCCCGCTCAAACCCTGTGATCGTGGGTTCGAATCCCAGTCGAGGCATCGACATCTGTGTTTATTCTGCGTTTGTGTTGCTCTGCGTGTAGGTAACGGCCTTGCAACAGGCTGATCCCCTGTCCAAGGAGTCCTACCAACTGTGTATAGATTAAGAAATTGATAAAGCTACCAAGGTCCACAAGGGCTGTACAGCCATAGATACAGAAACAGACAGTCCCATCTATGCACTCGTGTATTCCATGGTGCTGTGCAGTCCTTGTGTTGTGCACCTTCAGTATGAGTGTTGATATTTGTTGAATAATAGTTGATGTGCGACAGGATGCTACAATATAAAATTGTCAGTTAAAATTAATCAGCATATTATTCTGACAGTAGGTTGGGGTGGTATGGACTGCATTCATTTGGCTCAGGATGGGGGTCAATGACAGGTTCTTATGAATAATGTAATGAACCTTCGGATTTCATGAAATGATGGGAAGTTCCCGAGTAACAGACTGGTAGCTTCTCAAGGACTCAGTTCCATGGAGTTATTCTGACAAAATGAGTGCCTTTCATAAAACAAATCAAATTTAATACTCAATGTGCTTATGCTATACAGTCCAGATATTGAAAGCATAAATACTTAAGGACCAAAGAGTACTCAAACAAGGATTTTGTCTTGCAAACTTTTCACTGTCTTCCTATTTTCTCCAGTTCTATCAGTTCCTAATGACAACATTGCACACCTATATAGGTTCTCCTGTATGACAAAGAACAGTAATTTTTCAGAATGTTAATC
Organism: Cryptotermes secundus; assembly: GCF_002891405.2. Taxonomy (NCBI): domain Eukaryota; kingdom Metazoa; phylum Arthropoda; class Insecta; order Blattodea; family Kalotermitidae; genus Cryptotermes; species Cryptotermes secundus. The sequence continues at coordinate 417,419 of NW_019737090.1, read as the reverse complement.
TCTTATGTGTTCTCCCAAGGCTTCTCTTTCCTGTAGGAAATACATATCTTGTTATTCTGAGAGAAATGGGATACACAATTATTACACCCATTTAGCTGGTAAGACAATACTGAAATGGCTCCTAAAGAAACAGAGTGATAGGGTGTGGACTGTATTGATTTCATTCAGGATTGAGACCAATAGCACACTTTTCTTTAATGTAGTAATATACCTTTGGGTTACACAGAATACTTTAAATTTATTTACTAGCTGAGCAGCTATTAAAATGTTTGGATTTTAGAAACCTTTATTCTGTTCCTAATGTTCAGTATTTTTTCTTAAGAAAAAAGCTTGATTATATTCAGTTGAAAATATGTTTTCCATTCACTGTGTTCTCATTTTTAATCCTCATAAAAATGTAAACTGAAACGGTAGGGAATAGGTAATCAGTCTTTGTCCATGAAGACAAAGATGTGACCAAGAGAAAATGACTGAGAACCCACTCTAAGTGATATATTTCACTATTTCTTGGACTTATTCTTGAAATCAAATTTTCTTGCATGAATACTGCATTTAATACAATTTATACATACATAACTTGGTCAATTTCATTCCATTCCCTGCAAGAAATTGTAACACAAAAATTATCACACACTTAAAATTTCTATTAATTAGGTTTCACATGCGGAGCTTGTCATGAGGCACATATGAAGACTACACACAAATTCAAGAATTTCTGGGATTAAGGATTCATTAACTGCCATAATTCAGTATTTCAATGATTCAACACTGTTTAGATGTCCAATTGCTCCACAAACTACAATTTGTGCGTGTGTTTGCACACGTGCCCAAACAAAAAAATAAAGGGTCAAGGGATATTAAACTCAGGAAAACAGGGCTGTCTCTCCCCCCTTTCAGTAATCTAGCAATTTTTCATTTACAGCAGCAGGAACACAGCTGCATGTCGACAATTTCATCAGAAGACTTCAGTTTCCTCTTCTTCCATGTTGCAGAAAACTGAAAATTTATGAAGATATCCTGGTAAATAAACTCCATTATTGCAGCTCAGAGAAAATTAAAGATGTTTGGACTGATAAGAAATATTATCTTGATGCAAAGCATGAGGCACAAATGTGAATCACTGCTTACATAAATTCTAAGCATGTTATCACCATCTTAATTTTTGTTTCATTTGTGTTTCACTGATAAAAGAAGCATAACTCTCTGGAACACCAAACATACCTGTGAACACCAAATACTGTAATGTTTTTGAGAAGTATGAGTTAATAAAGACACTACTTAGTGATTTCAAAATCATCTGCTTTATTATTGTTTTTAAATATTGAATAATGCCATCTTAGTGTGCCCATATTCTTGTACACTGGTACACCTGCTACTTCCAAAGGCCTTAAGAAATATAGAGCCTACAATGAATGGGATCTTCTTACACTCCCACTTCATAAATTTTGCTGTACAGTTTCATTTATCCGTAGCCATGCCAGTGTTTACATTTGGCAAGAATATGCACTTTTTTAATACAAATCAAATATTACAAAATTGTAACTTCAAACATCATCACTGCATTATGCACAACAGTAGAAGTTACAAACATAACAAACAACATGCCCAAAGTGCATTCACAAGGTACAGTACTTAGAAAAGGCTTTAAACAGCGTCACCGTCTATAAACGCACAGTCCCGACTTCAGCTGTGACAATACTGCACCTCAAAACCAGAACTCATACAAAGCATCATATGCAACAACCACATCACTTCAATCCGTGAAGCCCACTCATGATGTATCAAGCCACTTCAAGTGCAACCTTCTCTTTTCTGCGTCCCTCTCTTGCTTTCTCTGGAAATACCACCATAATAACATAAATACAGTGAAATATTTACATGAATTTAAAGACAGAAAAAATATAAAGATCAAAAGTAACTAGATATAATTGGCACATAGTAGTGTAGTTGGTTGAGGTACTATGCTACAACCCGGAAGGTCATGGGTTCAAATCCCAGTGAGGTCAACGGATTTTTCAATTGAGCTAATCCTTCCAGTCGCACTATGGCCCCGGGGTTGACTCGGCGTCTAACAGAAATGAGTACCAGGAATCTTCCTGGGGTGTTAAGGATGGCCAGCGCATAAGGCTGACAACCTCACCGCCATCTGTGAGCCGATGGTCTAGAAAATGTGGGAGCCTCGAAGTCCCACAACCCTATGGGCCTCCACTGCCTATTACACAGATATCTGAATGGCAAATAATTCACTGTCTAGAGTACTATCATCAGGAACGTGAGGCAGTGTAGTCCAGTAGCAGTTCAGCATTTCAGAGGAATGTACTGCCCCATCCTCACAGTTGAAGAGCAAGGAAGCTAGCAGAGCTTGTTTGCTGATTTCATCATTGGTTTACTCTTGAACTATGAAGATGGAAGTGACGCATTCCTCCAAAGCGTCAGTTGATATTCAATGGACTGCATGATGTTATATCACTGAAGACACAACTTTTCATAACCATCCCTGTGAGAAGCTCAAATCCTTCAGCAAGGAGCTATTTAGCTTATTCTTCAACCCTGAAGATGGAGGCACAGTCTACCAGGCTACAAGTTTCACAACCCAGAAGACAGTAATCTTATTCTGGATTTTGTGAACAATGCATAAAAATAAAAAGACAGCAAAAAGGCAGTCAGACCAGGACACAATTCTGCTGGCTACCTGGTTCAGAAGGCACATCTGGCAATGCTGGTTCAGCTGCAAGAGGTTCCTCCTCAGGAACGTCTGGCATCTCGGCTTGGATGATCCTCTCCAGTTCTCCTTCCACTGCCTCCTCATCATCAGGGGTGAGCACTCCAACCAACAGGTCATCAATTTCCTGCATAGGAAGAAACAGAGTTACAGCACCGTTCCTTCCTATTCTTCAGCACTACATGGAGGTGAGTGGTCAGCCTCATGTCCTCCCAACTGCAGTACCAAGGAAAGAGCGCTGGTACCCTTGTATAGGAGTATGAGTGGGCCTCAGAGCCACAAAGGCGAACCTGGATGGGGCGGTGAAGTGAGAAATATCTTCCTCTGTTGAAAACTGAACAAGGCTTCTCTGAATCCTAAAGCTTTTTATAATTGTACAGCTCATTGCTTAAAACTATTATTTTGAAGTTCACCCAACATCAAAGTTTCTAAAAAAATTACATTTCAGAATTTTCTTATACTTCTGTCTTCAGATGAAGATATCAACTCTGTTGGATTCCTTGGTAGAGTCACTCCATGCTATAGCTATAGAGAATAGCTATTCTCACCTGAAGATGGAAACAGAACCAATTTCTGAAACTTCTTGATTTTGGAAACTGTGATGAGAAAATCAAAAATAACAGCTTTAAGCAATGATTCTCTGGTCATTCAGCCTGCAGCCTATTCACTGTAACTTTTTATGATGCTGTTCTGTTGAAGAGAAAATGGTCGCTTCTATGATCATGATGCATATTGTTTGGATAGGAACTGTCATGTAAGGTGCAGTGATGATCCTTTAAAATCACTATAAGTGTCCGGGTCTCAAGTCGCTGGAACACACAATTGTAGGCATTTAAACTTCAGGTGTCCATAAGTCTTCGGTCATTGATTGATTCTTCAGCTGCATAGGTTACACAGCGCTGAATGGGATAACCGTGAATTACGAATGTGAAGGAAAGCAGTTGTGAAGTATTTCAGGGAACTGTTCAAAATTTGGCAGGAGTAAAATGATGACACACCCTAAATGCAATATGTTGTGTGTGACCGAGACTGGTAAACTGCAATTTCTGAACATGAGGTGAGACACCTGCCCCCTTCCTCAGATTTTTTGGAAAAGAAAAATAAAATTGAAAAAAGCAGAAATAAATCAAATATTAACACAAAAATCATGATCATTTCTAAATGCGGAGCCACAATTCTAGAGTAATACATAAAAATATTCTTGAAGAGTCTGAAAGTATCTATAAGCAAATGAGCATGGATAAAGTGACAAAAGTGTGAAGCTGATATTCACAATTTAGTGCTAAACTGTCAGCAGTTTTTATCAGTGTCACATATATACAAAGGGGCTACAGTACCATTCACGTTACTTTTAAAGATCTATACAAATTTGAAAATATTATTACTTTGACTGATATCCTGAACTTCTCTATAACAAATCACATGTGTGAAATTATACATACCCTCTGCTTCTCTATTCCTTCTCTTGTTTCTTCCAGAATCCTTTCCACTTCATCAACATTCAGAACTTCATGAATTTTCTTCAGAGCTTCATTGCCAACCTTCAGCCCATCTATAACCTCAAAAATAAATGTCATAATAAATACACTTCTTTATTAGTGGTTCATAATTGGGATTCATTTAAACTTCACTCCACATCAAGGCCACATTTAGAAGTGACTTGGAAATTCAAATCAGTTACCCATAGGCTAAAAAAAATAGGTAAAGCTATCCCTATAACAGGCCGTGGAGGCCCATAGGGCTGTGAGACATCGAGGCTCCCACATTATCTAGACAATCGGCTCACAGATGGCGGTGAGGTTGTTCCGCCTTACGCACTGGCCGCTCTTCACACTCAGGAAACTTCCTGGTACTCATTTCTGTTAGAGGATGAGCCGACCCAGGACCATAGTGCGGCTGGAAGGATTAGGTCAATTTATTAATCCAATAACCACATCGGGAATCGAACCCTCAACCTTCCTGCTTGTATCATAGTGCCTCAACCATATACTGTGTGCCCCAGTCACCTCCACATCACATACTAACATGTGGAAAGAAAAAATGGTTTTTCTTTAGACCAAACTTAGTTTCAAAGAAATATACAGAGATTAAACAACACACATGGCATTAACATAACAACTGATATGTACAACTCTCAAATAAAATGTATTTTTTTTTGTTGCCTGATATTTTTAAACATAACCTCCAACAAAACTTCAGGTATACCATTCAAGAAAGCAGTGCAGATAGTTCCTTGCATGCAACCTATGCACATCTGTTCAGCTTATTAAAATGGTGAAACCTCCTTACCTGCATCTCAATTCGGGAAAATTCTATGTCGTGTACAAGCCGCTCCAAGTTCTCCAGCTGACCATCAGTCTTTTGAAGAATTTGCTCTTGGTATCTCTTTTTCCTCAGCAGTAACTTCGCACGACTGATATAAACATAAGCAAAAACAAAATGCTGTGACACATCTTTACTATGTTAAAATTATTCTACAGAAAACTAATGAATATCACTGATAAAAACTTATTCATATATTCATGACATATTCAAATTTAATATTTAAAAAAAAAGTTATGTGTGTGCCTAAACATAATTCTGTGAAGGCACCCAGGAGCATGGAGGTAAGCTCTACATATTATTAACTTTGGCTTTACATAGCACGTTGTCAGCTTCACTCAAACCATCGTGAAAAAAAAAAAAACATCTATATGCATTTGTTAGACTGGACAGGCCCCAGCTGCACAGCACATAAGTGACCATTTTAATGACTGAGTTGTCCCATTAAAATTCCATAATCATGGCACATACTGAAGATATTTTAAGTATATCCAGACTGAAATATTACTAAGTAATAAATTTGGCTTCTATCTCTGTTTATCTCCACCAGAGGCCTGAAGTTGTGGAAGGCTATGAACAGGGAACCCTGTGCCTGGGGCTACAGCTGGGCCACCCTGTTCCTGGGGGATATAAATACTCATACAGGGACCTAATCCTCCAGGTTGGCAGTTGGAGAGAAGGCTGACAACCTTGCTCTGTAAAAAAAAATTAGTTTTGATATCAAAAGAAGTGAAAACTGTATCAAATCTGGCAGAATTTTTTAAGGAAGTCTATGGCTCAAAATGTGCTGTTCTGCCAAAGTGATGACGATGAGTTTTGTTCATCACTTTCATTTTCATATTTTGCCTTCTGCTACTCAAATTCTACCCATATGCACTTCACTCTGCTGCTTGCTACAAGTCATCCATGCAATGCACAGAATCTAGCCACCACATAAAAAATACTTGCTAAAAGTATGAAACAGATGAACACCAATACAAGATAATGTAAATACCAAGCAGAACCTTAATACTTTCAGGGATAATTCAAACATTTAAAATTATAGTAAAACTACGAGACATGGCATTTATAAATGTGCATCATATAAACATGTAAGTAAAAACTCACTCTTTCTTTCCATCTTGCAGTAGTTTCCGTGCAAGTTGTCTATCTTTTTCCAGAGTTTGTTCTATTCTCTTCTGATATTGCTTTATTTTATCTCTCTGTTGCTTGAGTTGCTAAAATTAAACATATGAACATACCATACTGTAAAGCAATTTACTTTTATAAAATACATTTATAATTAAAACTTACAAGCATTAAATAAAGACACAAATAAAATAATTCAAACCTAAGATGGTTCCCACATTACCAATGCTATTGCACAAAAATTACATATCTTACCAAAACAGCTCTGTCGTATTCTGTAACCCTACTCTGTGGCTTCTTACTTTTACCAAATAAGATCCCCATTTCAAATTGGACAGTTTATACTTATATGAAATTGTTTATGTCACAGAAGCTGTATTAAGTCGCACACTTCTTTGCTAAGCACAGTATAATTCACATGCACATCTTTACTACACCCAACCTGAACAGCTGATTGACAGTCAACATGTGAACCATGTGAACAGACTACTCACCTATAGAAGCGTTAACTGGAATGTTTGTGGGCAACGTAGCCCCATGACCAATGTGCTGCCACCTATACAATTTACCAGAAACAGAACGGCAATGTAGATGATGTAACCAATAGCTCAGTTGGTAAGGTTACCATATCTTCGACCTACAAAAGTACCTTGCGTCCCGCACCCTTTTTCAGTAGAAGCTATGTGGGTAATATTCAACGAATTAGAAACCCTGATATCTCTGAGAAATGTAGATTAAGGTTTGCCAGTAACATGAGTTCCTTCGAAGAACTGAATCAACAGCAATCCATATCTCCCTTACTGACAACGGTAAAACTGGTTAATAAGACTACGGACAGTTGACGCTGGTGGTACCAATAAATGTTGGATGATATGATAATTAATAATTATGGAGCAATTGGTGGAATGAGAAATGACAGGGGAAACCGAAGTAGCCTGATAAAAGCCGTCCCAGTGAAACTTTGCTCATCACAAATGCCTAACCCGACCTGGGACCGGACTGCGACTAACTGCCTGAGCTGTGACACGACAAGTCGTTGAGACGCATAAACCCACAGTTACATATATCTGCACATCTCAGTTTATATAATTTCTGGTACGTCTGTCTGCCGATTGAACTCTCTCTTGACCCTGTTATCACTCTATTAATCGTTTACAATTGTGATGCCCTTGCTCTGAAACCTCACGACTAGCTTCAGTGTTTCGAACAAAACTGGGAGGCTACCACGTCAAACCAAACTCTGAGTGCATTAGAGGGATACATAAAGACATAAATTACTTAATCGAGGTGTTGAATGCGTTACTAAAGTATTCTTTATGTAAACATGCGAAACTGTACGTGACGACACGTTACATGGGCACACAGTAATATCGTCTTAACATTTCTTGTCTTACAGATGGAATCTTTAACATATTTGGTACAAGAAACAGTGCCACCAGTTTATTTCTCAATCCACCTTCTGCTGCAGGTATTGGATGTCGTACTGCAGATCTTCTGCCTTCCATTCAAAGAAGAGAAAGTTGGCCTTGGAAAGGTGTGTATATATCAGTTATATCTCTGCAAATATGATTGTTATAGTAATATACTTGGCTAAAGATCCAGAGGTCCAGGTTCGATTCCCGGCGCTACCAGATTTTGTGAGAAGTAATGGTTCTGGAACGGGGTCCACTCAGCCTCGTGCGGATAATTCAGGACCTATTTCAAGGAAATAGCGGCTCCGGTCTAGAAAACCGAAATTAACGGTCGTGGGGATTCGTTGCTCTCACCACGCGACACCCTCTCCCTGCCAAAGTTGGCACTAACTTCGCCGACAAGCGGCGGTCGCTCAGTCAGTATAGTTCGCTTGCGGACTAAAACAACGGATTTTTTTTGTTGCTTGATATTACCATTAACTCTACTTATCAACACCTAATTTAAATGATTTGGTTGGGGGAGAACATACAGAGAAATTATTTATAAGCTACGAAATTGATTCGTCTAGAAGTAAATTAGGATAAAACTAAATATAGCCCATATGAACTTAACACGAAACCAGAGTCTGAAAGATAGAACTGAGAAATATAAGGAGATTTGGAGAAGTATAATTATTTTAAGAAATATTTTTTATTAATCCGGAGAATATTGTGATCGCGTCCATTTTTCGAAACATGCTATGAGGTTCCATAGGCTACTTACGGGCGTACAATAATTTTTCGACTTTTTGCAATAGCATATGTTGTATGTACCAGAATTTCGAGCGGAGAACACACACAAAAATTGAATTAAAAAGCCTTCGCGAAAGCGCTTGGAGCTTAGAAGAAATTAATCGGCCACTGAAGATATTTCGTCATCATCTACACGCCTCACGTAGTGTTGTTAGGGGAGTGAAATCTGGGACTTACAGTTTTGATGCACGTAACTTGGATAGGGGAAAGCACACACATATAAATATGTTCTAAGGATAAAAGATGAGTGAAAATGGTTCAAGATCGTGTCCAATAGCGGGCTTCTGGGTTAGCGATGTTTAACCTGTAGCTACTTCTACTGGTTATTCAGTTACTTAGTTAGCTAGATTTTTAATTAGTTGGTCAGCCTGTATGACAAGGGCATTAGCTATTACAACACAGATAAACTTGAAAGATGACGCTTATTATAAATTTAATCATAATTCCTGACTCGGTAGGGTGTGCAGTATTCAAATGACAGTCATCATGGTTAACAACTGAAAAACCGCGGTAGATGCATTCGGAGAATTCTGGATTTGGAATGGGGAGAAATGATGTCCAGCTCAACCCTGTTTAGGATGAGACTTAGGTTAATTTCTGTGTAATTAAACGCAAGTATCGTGTCTATAAGATTATAAAATTCCCACTTCCCATGTACGTCCGTTATAGTCTTGAAGAGATTAATAATAGTAACGTAATTGTTCTCATTCAGTTTAACGAGGAAGAGTAAAAAACTGACTGGAAGTCGTAAAGTACAGAGATAAATTTGTTGACCTAGGCACACATGGGAAGGTAATATTAAGCCAAATGAAGATTATAATCTTTTTTGATATAATGACGTGTATTACGGGTATCTTACTTACTTACTTACTTACTCATGGAGCTGATCCCTTCTTGAGGAGCCGCCAATTCTGCACCTACTCAAGAATTTTCCAGTATTTTATGGAACCCGAAGTTTCATCATCGTGTTCACAAGAACCCTCCACTGGTCCCCATCCTGAGCCAGATTTTTCAATCCATACTATCCCATCCTATCTCTCTAAGATCCATTCTAATATTGTCCACCCACGTACGGGTATCTGTCTACCAAACTAAATGTCGTCGCATTCCAGAGAGTTGTGATCTTCATATTCACAGCCATAAGAACTTTACATCTTGTGGGGACAGGGCAACGAATATTCGGGTTCCAAAGAGGAAGGAATTTCTTGCCCAGTTGAACGACTATTATCTTTCTAGGAAGGGTATTACTGTGCGAAGTTCGTCAATTACAGCAGAATTTAATATGACGCTTCTGTCCCACGCAGGAAATGACATTACGAGAAGCTGCTATGACAGGTGACCTCATTTCAGTCGAGCTCTTACTGAAGGCGGGCAAAGACCCATCAGAACGAGACAAGGAACACTACACGCCTCTACACTGGGCTGCTGCTAAGGGACATAAAAAAGTCGCAAAGAAACTTCTTGAAGTCGGTGCCGGTCTGGAAGTGAAAGGAGGACGGTTCCTGTTCACTCCATTACATATGGCAGCAGGAGAAGGTCATTTCGGCACAACTCAGTTACTCCTTGATGCAGGAGCCCAAGTAAACTCCTTTGATAAGTTCTATGACACCCCCATGCACTGGGCAGCTTGGTTCGGTCATTTGTCAGTGTTGCAGTTTCTTGTTGAAAGGGGCGGAAATTTCTCTGTCATGAACAGAGATGGTAGCACACCGCGGGATATGGCGTCACTTAGAGGAAACGTCAATATCGTTCAGTGGCTGGACGGAATGAAATTCGTTACGTAGGACGTGGTTTCTAAACCACGGTGTCGCGTCGTTTTAATTCAAATGCGTATTCTGCATATTTCACAGTTTTACTAGATGTGGTAATAATAGTGACATGCTTTTACATTTAAGTTTGCTTATAACTATTCGTATACATTTACAGTTCAAATATTCTGATTTACTACAATGTAGAATATGCTCAATAAGCTGGTCACCTTTTATCCTTGTAATACAAACTCCACTGTTGCTCGAAGAGTTGCCTAGCAACATAGGTCGTTAAGGTTTACAGCACGTACCTTTCATGCGTTTCCTTAGTGCCAGTCGACTGGTTTAAGGGATCCCTTTTCAGGAATAAATTTCGTAAATGAAGCAGTCCCCCGAAGAAATGAGCATATCAGCTAAAAGTGTTGATAAAGTATTTATTATGGCATAAACAGGAGATGGAGGAATTTCGATAGTTACGTCTTCAAAATAGTGTGTATGTTGCATCTGAGGTTATCACGGCGGGAAATATGCAGTGTATTTCTACGACGCGGCGCCGTGTAATCTGGGAGAAGTTTGACGACGTGTCGGGGGAATATAAGTATATTATCTTCATATCATTGAGCCTAATATTGGAAGCAGTACGTCTCTTCTTCTTCTGAAACATCTGTAAAATTCAACCACATTAAATGTCATGTCCAAAAGTTTGCTACTCTTCACAGTGTATTACTACTATAATAAAACAATAAAATATTAATGTTTTGCTTGAAAAAGTTTCAACTTTTTGCTAGGTAAAACACATTTTAATGAAATTGAATCTACTCGTCAAGATGGGTTGTAAAATACGCTGTACAATATTCTTCAAACAGTAGTTACAAATTTTTGTCGGGTAGAAAGTCCCACTGGCGATAAAGGTATGGATTGCAATGGTATGTGTCTAAAATGAGTCACCGAAGTCGGTCGCCTAGTCAGTTACTGAGTAATTTATAGGTGGCAGCACGCTCAATAATAGCCAACTAATTTTATACACCAAACTTGCTACGTTGCAAAATTCATGCATGTCGTTTTAATTATAATTTCGAAGAAGATGGATACCTTTATTCATACCCTTATTCGTAATTTCACTTCTCTCTTAGAGATTCATTTCATTTCAGAGAAATTTCTGCTATGGTTGGCTAGCATGTGCTAGAAAATCCATAGTATTGTTTGGATTTACAAGTGATTTCGTATAATAATTAAATAGTATTAAGTTACTAGTATGGGGTGACAAAATTCTTAATGTAAATAATATATCTATATGGATTTGTGTTGTGTCAGTGTACGAAATGGAAACAAAGAGAGCGTTGTCAACTAAGTGGGTATTTCTAATACAGTTAGCATTGCTTATTGTGTGTGCTGTGCAGTGTAGTGAAGTTTGTGAAATTCATGCAACAATAATTCGCCGTATTGAAAATGATGGTTTCCATAGGTAAGAACCCATAAATGTATCAGTAATTATTAATTACGTTCGTTTCTTATTATGTGCACTCTAGGTATATGATTTGTCAGTGACTTATGGACATACAGTAAAAGCATTGGCATTGTACTAAAATCATATTTACTGTTGTAGGGATATACATTCCTTGGTGGAAATAGTAACTGGCTCTTCCACCCCATGGGGAGATTGTATGGTGATATTAGAAGAAACCATGCCCAGTGGCCTCTATGTAAACCCTGACCAGCTGGCAGATATGCGAAGTTTCGGACACGTATGATCTTAGATTATGAGATTTTATATTAGTAGAGGGCCAACTTTTGCACAGTTTTTCGTGAACGGCCCATAAAACAAACTGAATAATTGGGTTTAGATCTGTCTGTGCACAAATGTGTAGAACATCAAAATTCTGAAATGACAGGAAAAAAAAAGCAGTAAAAAACAATACCACATTTTCATTTATTTTGATAAGGGAAGGGTAAGTAGATGAATTTGTGGTCAATATTTGTGATACTATGTTGAGCAGGAATGTCTGTAGCAGGGATTGTCAACAAGCCAGACATCTGTCTCCTCCCTTGCGTTTTGGAAAAAAAAAAAATCAAAAATGAAAAAGAAGAAAAAAGTATGAAATAGTAATACCAACAATTAAAATTATTTTTGAATTTGGTATTGTTTATATCACAATATAGAGCCTCACAGCTCTACAGCAATCCATAAAAACATTCTTAAACAGCTTGAACCTAAGTCTGTAAGCAAATTTTCTGGGTCCCCTGCCCCATGGAAAAGAAATAATCCTGGTAGTGCGTATGTGTAGGTAATCCATCCTCTCTGATAGTACTGAGATCAGTAACATTTCTCACATTTCTCATTACAGGTGCAGGCTTGTCCTGTTGGCATTGTTGACATAGAAGCATCCCAGAAAGATTCACTCCCTCATTCAGTGCATGTGTACTCCAGTCTAAATCACACTGAGAACCTTTTGTCTGCCTCACTAACATTGCCATTTCACATACGGTATCACAGCCCTATTCCACGTGGGGGCTATTCCACGGTGCAATTGGGAGCTCCGTCCCTACTGCTCCATTGCCAGAATGATTTGCAGTGTGTGCACGGGAAAAGGGTCCGTGCCCCATGTGGACCTTGCAGCCGAGAGCTGTGCCAATGGGTCAGTCTTCTATATAAGACAGTAAGTGTGAGTGAAATAACAGTCTTCATACATACAAATCAAAATCATCACATGAATATCAGTTTGGTCTCTTTTGGTCCACTGCTGCATGTTAACATTTTTCTCCACTGTTCTACCTTGCCATGTACTGGTACTTTGTTCAGACTGCCATATCTGACTTAGGCTGGCTAGTAACATGCTGTGACAAAAAGAAATTTCAGAATGTGTTCTGAGCACTTCCTGCTCACCAGAAGGAGCATGTACCTCATATCTTTTGTGGCCCTCAGACATATGTAGATCGTTTGCTGTTTATTTCATTACTGTGAAGTACTAGAAATCGCAAGTGTACTGCATAAATAAGATGGCTGAGGTGGCAGAAATACTGGGAATAAGCAAGGACTGTCCAACTTCATCATGTACTTCACATGCAGCCTTGCAGTTGGTTTTGTGTGGCCCATAAGAGTATCCTTCCATTCCCCAAAATATGTTTTAATGTTTTCCTTCTATTTAAAACTGGTCTTGAATCCTGTCAAAAGAAAATTTATAAAAAATACTTAGTGCTATTAATTATTCCAAGTATGTGTGGTTTTTCAGTTGATTTTACATGACATCAAAATTAGAAAAGTATAGAATTGGTGATGATTGTTATTGGCAAACCTGTAGGTGCCTGATTTTTAAGCACAGTGAGGCCAACATACATTTGTATCAGTACATCATAAAAGCAATCGTTATAATGTAGTCTGCAGGGCTACTTTGTTGTTTTTGCTGTATTTGTTTATTCTTAACTAATAAATCTAATTGATGCTGATACTGAAAGCCCTCCCTCACCTCCTGTTGACAGAACTCTCTAAGTATCAGCCTGCATGTTCCTGTAGGCAACTCATCGCATCACGCCCTCGTCATAATAGTGACTCTTCTTGTGACATGCGGAGGGTGCGTTTATATTCTGTCTGCAATTGCCGAAGCCTGGCCCCACGCTACCAACATGACAAGAAAAGGGTGTACCGAAGAACATTCTGAACTGCCGTCAACATTGTCTCATTGGCCTGATTCTTGTATTCCATCACATCACTGAAGCGACATGTCAAAGAGTTTGAAGACTGATGGCAAATGGCAGCTTTTCATAGCATTTATAGTCTTGTAAATTGTTGGTAGAATTGTGTTGTGTTCATAAGTAGCCAGAACGTTCTTGAACACAAGAAGCACTTTATAAACTCAGATCTCATCACTATATTACCAATCGTGAAGGTACATTAGAACTTCACATGTGTCAAGATCCAACCCCCACTTTACAGTTATGGAACATGTAGGACTACAATTAAAGTTGTTAGAATTGTATCGACCATTTACATTCCATACCTTATCTGTTAATAAAGTTCTCATAAATGGGTCTGTGAAGAGCACATAAAAGAAATGATGTTAATGAAGGATGCCAGATCTCAAAAAGAAGTATATTTATATATATTTTATAGGTATCAAGTGAAAAACGGTTAGTTCTAGGAAAAGAGTTTTCAGAATCTAAAATGGTTGTTTTATTAAACTCTTAATCTCTGCTACTGTTGTCTGCATTTTTTCTTTATCCACATAATAGTTATTTCAGGTGACGCTGTAGTATGTATTATACAATTTGTCAATTAACTAGAACAGAAATAGACATTGATAATATTGGTCGATTTTTTATATCTCTGAAGCAGTTCATGTTAAATTACAAGTTAAAATAAGGTTCAATAACGCCATCTTCTGGGATGTGGCACCATCTAGATCTTGTGTGAACTGATGATTCGAAGGGACATATCGTCTCCCTCTTTAGGATAGAAAAATCCATGAGTGAGGAACCAGCTTGAGCAGGTGGCCTCCAAAACATCAGTTCACACAGGATCTATGTGGCGCCACATCCCAGAAGACGGCATTCTTTGTAGTCACTTCTGTGAAAACCTCAGATCTTATAAAATAATGTTGACTTCCTATTTATGCTGCCACAAAGGTCGATATACTGATTCGTAAACTGGATGAGATCGACCTGATTTCTGGCTGGTGTCAGGAGAATTTTTCTCTCACCACATCCAGAAATGTTCTGGGCTTATACAGCCTCCTACCAAATTTAGACCATAGGATCTTTTCCTGTAGGAGGGGTCACCACAGTTTGAAACTGACCATTTGCTTTTATCTAGTCATTAGGAGATTTACGTCCATATTCTTCGTGAAATTGCGCTAAAGCACTGAAATAACAGTACAGTTTCTACATTGTAAATTTATAAACAGAAGTTACATGATTATTGGGCGCTCTAGATAAAGCTAGTATTAAAAATGTTTTCTGTAGCAAAAGTTGTTGTTGAGGAGTGCCTTGGTTTTCCATAAGTCTAACTTATTTCTTTCATATTGCAGCATTTAGATGAAGAACAGCCTTTTGATCAAACAGAGAAGAATAACACTTTGTAAAATTGAATTAATGTATATGGAAAAATAAATGTATGAACCCTTAAGAGATGTTATAATGTAGTATGAACTCAGCCCTCACATGTTAAGATTTGTAAATGCATGTTGTTTTATTACACTGAACCTGTGATGGTGATCTTGTGTAAGGGGAGCATGTTACTCTTAGTGTGCTGATTACATTGTGAGAGGCAGAGCCCCAACCAAGAACCAATAATGATAATGTATGGTCTGGTGCAGCCTGTTACACATCTGAGGTGTGGCATGGAGCATTGAAACTGTAAAAGTTAAGCATGTGCAGATGGAGTTACCTCTCCAGGTATGAAATTCATACCAAGGTCAAATGAAAACGTGAGTGTTATACACCTGATGATGGCCGTCTGAGGCCGAAACATGTAGTGTAGAGGAGCAAGATCAAGGACACATAATATATTTTTTTGCACTTGGGACGGAGTTTGTATCATTATATCATTCATCACATTAAAACATTCCTTTTTTATTTATCAATGAGGGACAGACATGCACACAAATTTATTTCTCTTTGTAGCAGATCAAAAATAAGGTGAAGATATTGTCCAAAACAATTTCTGAATAATAGTTTATTATGTGATGCAATATAAAATATTTACAATATGTACAAATATCTTTGTTGTTGCATTGTACGTTGTTCTGTTGTACTGTTCTTGCTGCATCAGGTATGAAGAGCTGCAGGAGATACTGTCTGACTTCCATACAACATGTCATGGTACACTCCATACTTCAGCATTGCAAGAAAGTACTATGTTAAGGCAATCACAGATACTCATCACAACTTTTTGTCTTCATGTGTTTCCTTCATACCAATGTTTTGTGCACGATCTGTGTCTTCTGCAATACAACAGATTATAGAATGCATATATACTTCAAGCAAAAGTGAGATGACTGTTTCATCTTCTCAACTCACTGATAAACTGAAGAGAACTGCTTACCAGTTAATATTAAATTACAAATATCCATGTTGATTCACATCAGACCTTTCAAATAGGAAGACATTTTGATTTCTGTGTATTTCTTGTAGGAATTACAAGAAGTGAACAAGAGTTGTAGAGGTTATGTCTGTCCATTCAACCACATGTTTCATATCTCACACAGCTAAATTGACTTTTGATAAATACTGGTATTGTTGCCAATTAAGAAATAAAAACTGCCAGCAAGATTACTATGGAATTAATTAAACAACTTACCTAGAATATCCCCTGGTACACTATGAATAATATACTGTATTTAAGCTTCTTGTTACAGAAATATCTTGTGAATTCTAATTGGAATAATACGCATATTTAATTACATTCACTTACTTGGTGGATCGGGTTCATTCCAAGGTTGGATTTCAGCTTTGCCAAATAACACAAAAAATAGGTTACCAGCAAAGTAAATGCCAGACGAAATATAGAACACAGTTTTCCACTGTGTTGCATCATTCTGTAATTACAACCATAGACATATATATTAAATAAGGAAGAAATAAATATATAACATGACTAACTACATGCTGCATGGACTTCTTGAAAAACTGAAAGTTATCTCAAATCATTAAGAAATACTCCCCCTATATAGGTTTCACAGGTACATTATAACATTTACAGAATCCAGTGAATCCATTCTGCAAATTTACAATATCTTAATTTTAGTTCTACTCTCACCTAACTGGTCTCTTGCCTTGAAGTTTTCTGACCAATATCTTGCAGACATTTCTAATTTCCCCCATATGTCCTACATATCTCACACATCATCCTTGATTTAAACATTTTAACAGTATTCAGTGAACAGTACAAATTATGAAGCTTCTCATTATGTAATTTACCCCAAAGAAGTAAATGCCTGTAATTTCATTATGTGAATAACAGTTTTACATAAAACTCACCTCATCTGTGACTATGAATCCTACAACGAGTGGAGCAATAATAGACATGATGTTTGACAAGCAGTTAGTGATTCCCATCATAGTACCAGAATAATTTGGAGATAAATCAATGTGATTCAGCTGGAAACCAACGTAAGCAGCAGAGTTGACTCCTACTGCAAGTGTAAGCAATGCCACAGCCGCTGTGGTGTCATCCGTGCTAGACAAGGTTAGTCCAATCAGTGCTAGTCCAGGAATCCAGTGTCCTATGAGCAGCATATGAATGTGATTACACACAAAACATCTGAACTGAATCATATTGTTGTTGCCTGGATTATGACACATTGTAGTCTGATAGGTGGATATCATGTATCAGTGAGCATGAGCAGTTCATCACAAAGGAATAAATGCAATGAACATGAACTCTTCACATCACTCCTCAGTAGGAGTGTCAAGAAGTGAAAATACTCGAGTAATAGTAAGAGGTTATCAGGTATTATGAATTTTGTTTGTAATATCCTCAGTCTCTTCAGGCAAATAAAGGCCAAAACTTCTTAAACAGGCCAAGATCACCTTCCATCCTTATCCACTCACTAGTTTTACTTAAATACGGTGTATATGTATGTTCTCCACATGGCCCAGTTTTGTTTATATGTAAAGAAAATCCTGAAGTGGATTTACATGTGTAGTAAGCAACAACTTCTCAAAATGCCAGTGTTAAAAATCTATAGATTACACAAGATGCTAGTATCTGTCTTAAATGAAATAAGAATATGAAGTTTAAAATTCAGGTGCAGAAATGAAGATCAAAAATTATTATCAATAACAAAAAACTGGGCAGATGCCTGAATTTTAAATAATATACCAACAAGAGAGAGATGTTATATTAAAATTAGCTTAGTTTCAGCTTATGTGTGGGGCCGTGAGATGCACAGTAATATAGAAGCCAATCCAGGAGTAAAACCATTATTCAGTTACGGGTATAGTTCTAGTCTTAACATTTGGGAGTGAAAATTTGGGCACTGAATAGAACTAATGAATGAAGAACAGAATTCACAGAGATGATATTTTTAAAATTAACAGACAGCAAAGAATAATAATATTCAAAGAGAACAAAAGACCCATAACCTCAATAAAACATAGAAGTACTGAATCAGAAAAGGAAGAGTGGAAACATCTTGTAAGAATTCAAGACAAGTGAATTCTAAAACTTCTGCTATTCTACAGTCCTAAAGGACATAAAGACGTGGGTCATACAAGAAGATGGAAGGATTATTTCTTTCAAAAATGTAACAGGCCATGGAACTATGCCATGTAGCTAATGGGAATAATGATATCTAATATTCAGAGAATATTTAGTAAAACTTACCAATACTATTGAATATTTTTCTGGATGTACCAAGTGATATTATCCGCCTCGTGTTGAGAAAATCTGATGCCCAACTGAAGACAAAACTCATCAGCCACATAACAAGGTATGGTAGAGCTGACAAAAGACCATTCTGTAATAATATACAATATCATGAATAATATAATGTGCATATTGTAGCCTTCTGTGTTCAACCCTGAAGGCAGAGTAATTATGTTCCTTTAAAATGTTGGTAATCATTATCAGACTACAGCATGGTGTCATAGTCCAGAGGATCACAATATTAATCTTCACAGCTGTAAGAACTCTAAACCTTACAATTGTAATGTTCTCATCCTATCCATCATGAACATTGTGGAAAATTTACACATTTTTCATACACATTATAGAGAAACTTTTGCATGGTCACATACTGAAAATTTGTAATTATATTCTGCCACATACAGAGCATGGGATACATTTCAACTGGGCATCTGATAAATACTGTTATCTTAAAATCTTTCAACCCTTTGCCATTGTTGGTTTGGTGGCTGCTTGGGAACACCAGTTGCTGATGGTTGTTCAGTGCACTCTCTGGCCCTTACCAGGGCCATTTAACCACTGTCCCTGTCTATTGCCTTACTGGCTTGCACAGGGCTCCAGCCCCCCCCCCAATCATTGTTCTGTAACAGAAACCTGTACATACACTGCAGCTTACCCACCCATTTAGACTTTGAAGGTGGAGGCAATGGACCCCCAAAATGTTGGCAACACTTCCCCTGTCCACAAAGTGTAAAGACCAAGAGCTGAAGTAACCTCAGCTGTTAGAATATATGTTTAAACTGAAAACTATAACTTACTGATTTGAGGTCAAACTTGAGGATGGAATTCATGTAAGATGGCATCTCTGTAAGCAAAGTCCAGAAACCCCAGTTCTGGCCACAGTGGGCAATGACTACAGCCCACATGGGCAGTGAAGTGAAAATGTCAATCCAAGGGGTCTGACGTTTCTATAAATTAAAAATGTTATTAGTGTCATAATTAAACCTTAATATACTGGCCAGTGAAGATTTGCTTTTCATAGAATTCAGCGACATTATACTTCAGAATTTACACAGTGTAATAACAGTAGCATTTTACAACGTTCAGAATTCTCATCAGTCATTTAGTGTTCAACTAACCTAAACCATGATGCTATTATGACTTAAAGGTTCTTGGCTTTTCCTCCCATAATGTGAAACTTAACTGCTGTGAAAGCCTCAGATCTGTTAGAGCAGAGTTAGTATCATTTGAAGAGTACTGTTCTCTGCAATATTACACCAAGCACAAAGCAGGCAGCTTAACTTGCCTCCTATTTGCTTATTTAATTTTTGACTCTGAAGATGGAGACAGTCTGTTCCTCTGAAACATATGTAAATTTACCAGACTGGCATCCCAGAAAATAGCATTCTTCTGAGTTGCCATTGAGAGAACTTCAAATCTAGCTTACACACATTTTATAGTGCTTTAATTTAAGTGACTAATTAGCCACCTGGTTGATATACTAATGGACTAATTAACCAAACAGTTCCATAATATAGGCTTCTTTAGACAATTCACAGTTATTCATTTGTCATGAAATCCAATATTGATAACAAGAGCTACCAATATAATCTAAATTAGTCCAATCCAGTTCATTATTTGAATTTAAATTTACTAGAAATTTAAAATACAGGTCTTGCAAACAAGAACTCTTCAGGATACCAAGATATTCCCTACAAAATCATCCTTGTCTGATCACATTGTTATATTGATGAAAAATTCTCAGCCAGACAGCTACATTAATTTTAAGTTAAAGTCCAACATTTTTTAGGCCTTCTTTGCATTCTTTGATTTTGAAGACAGAGACTTTCATCACTATGAAACCTTCCAGTCTTACTCGATGCTGTTTTATATCACAAACCAGTAGTTCATCCAACAAGATCATCAGTGTCTCAGATTAACCCTGGAGGCTCATTGTTATATAGGTGCCTATTACATGAATGTGAACTACCACATACCATGTTGGTGGATAATGTGGAACCAAGGTTGGTCTCAATGTAAGCTTTTTCTGCTTTTGAGATGAACCTGTGAGTGGCAGGTCGGTCTGCTCCAAGAAACACCCAAAGAAGAACCCAGCATATACCCAGCGCACCAAATATGTAGAAGATAGATGGCCAGCCTATTGATGAAGATGCAAGAGCCCCAGACAAAGGCATGGCTATGATGGTCCCAACTTGCCCTCCTGTAAAAATAGAAGATACCAATTAATGTTCCAGTTTTCAAAACTTGTTATATGCTCTCTTTCCAGTTAGTGTCTTACAAATACAATTACACTTCATTCCTGACAGAGTATTATCTCATTCATTTTCTGACTTCATCCAATTCTGAAAATAATTTCCCAATATTTTTAACCTTCTCCTAACCCTATTCAGACAGTTTCCAGCTTCACATCTGATCTTAATAAAAAGTAAAGTAAAGCTATCCCTGTACCAGGCAGTGAAGGCCCATAGGGTTGTGAAACGTTGAGGGTCCCACACTATCTAGACAATCGGCTCAAAGATGGTGGTAAGGTTGTCAGCCTTACGCGCCGGCCGCGCTTTACGCCCCAGGAAAATTATTAATTAATTCCTCCTACTCACTTCTGTTAGAGGCTAAGTAAACCCCAGGGCCTAGTGTGGCTGAAAGGGTTAGGTCAACTGAAAAAATCCAATGACCCCTCCAATGACTCCATAGCCCCTCAACCAACTACGCTACCATGTGCCCCCACATCTGATCTTAATATCTAATCTAAAAAAAAAAGGAAGTTCAGGGAAGGAGAAATCGCCTAATTTACCTTGATACAACATGGTCTGCATGAAAAATTATGTATCCAACAATTCTTCTTTTGTTGTGTGTGTATTCATTGCCATGGTAATGTTTTTACTGAGCCATTGCCTAGCAACAGCAGGGGTATATGCATACAGGCACACAAATTGATGGGAAGGATTTGTGAAGTATATCACTCTGATGGTCTCAGGTGCCATGATATACATACCAAGTTTCATAAAAATTGGTTCTGGCATTCAAAATTTGATATAGGGGGGATTCACAGTCACAGACAGACAGCATAGTGGCCTCATAAGCCTACTTCTATTTCTTCAAAAGAAAGAAAGTAGGCTAAAGATTAGATATTTTACATTGTTGCATGTTTAGATAAATATTTCAGAAATGTCAGTGAAATGAACACAATCCACAAATATGATTTGAGGTTCTCATAGCAATGTCTGTGAGGATTACTATCTTCTACAGCATGATGCTGTGTAGACAGAAATTTACAGATGTTTCAGAGGAACATATTGCCTCTATCTTCATGGTTGATGAGTAAGCCAAGGGGACAAGGAGGAAGCGGTGTGCAGAGTCACTGCTTGGTGCATGATTGTTCAGCAAACTCTTAGATTATGAAGATGGAGGCATTGTGCTCCTCCGAAATGTTGGTGAAGTTCTGCCAGACTGCATGGCATCATATTCCAGATGACAGGACTCTTCACAGTCTACATATATCGTAATCTATCTAATCGTCAAGAAGTTTGTGAACTGTTCAATATGTGCAACTAATGGGACAGGAGGAAACAAACCCTTTTAAATATTGAATCTGAGGTGGGCTTAGCTGAAGGTAGAACCCCAAAACACATGCATTATAGTGATGAGTGGCTAGTGAAAGAATAACACAAACAGCATAGTTTTAGGCAGGTTCCAAACCTGTAACCCCCAGCTTCCAAACTTGAAATTACTCTAAAGAAATTAACGAATGAATTAACCAATCAATCAAAATCAGTTACTTTATACATCATTCTACACCCACCTGCATATACATATGTGCCAAATCTGCCTCGTTCCTCAGTGGGAGTCCAGCTGGAGAGAAGAGTGTGGATGGATGGAAATATGAATCCCTACAAGACAGAAAACAGTCAGTAACTAACTGTGTGTTCTGTTGTAACTCTTTGCAAAATGAAGTACATAACTCAGTTCTGGAAAACTGTCCATTCTAAACATGAAAAAATGTGTGTAAGATTTGATATATCAGGTTCTCATGGCAGTGAATATGGAGTTTATTGTCTTTTATGATGTAATACTGAGTAGTTTAGTTGCTGTTTATTATGAGTTTCATATGATTCTCAGAATAAATGGTGATTAGTTATTTATCTAACAGTTGAAACTTTTAATGGAGGTGTAATGTTTTATGAGGTGGAAACTCTGTGTATAGATATTATTTAGAGGAATTTCATGGTTCTCATCACAAACCATTATTTCTCACCATTTTAAAATCTGATCCTCTTTCTTCCCCTGAAATAAAGTAACTCACTTTTCCCATTACATTCCTTGCTTACCTATTCTTCTACAACTTTCTCTTCCATTCTCTTATAATGTTTCACAAAACTTGGAATTTAATGTGAATCAATATATTTTTGCCTTGAAGACTGGGGCTAATGGACATTGGCCAGGGCCAGGTACACCCATACAGGAAACTGATGCACTAAGCCATGTATGCCCCCCTGATTTACTGCCTCACTCTTTAATGCTTCAAAGGGTTGAATGACAGTATGATCTTCTAGAGCTTCGTGTTAGTATGATCCATGTAAATGTTACCCTTGCTCCAAAATCTGCAATAAAAGACTTACCTGAGCCAGTCCTTGAATTACTCTTGTTCCACATACAAGACCCCAATCACCAACTTCTGCTGCCACTGGCAGCAGAATGGTGAACAGGGAGCATACAAATAAGGATCCTGTAAGAAGGATCTTTGGCCCAA
This sequence comes from Cryptotermes secundus, assembly GCF_002891405.2. NCBI lineage: Eukaryota > Metazoa > Arthropoda > Insecta > Blattodea > Kalotermitidae > Cryptotermes > Cryptotermes secundus. The sequence goes on along the minus strand of NW_019737090.1, from coordinate 394,186 downwards.
ATCTTTGGGCAAGTTGTCCTGCTGGTAACTGTGTTACAACATAGCCCCAGAAGAAAGAAGTTAATATATTTGCTTTCACAGTGTTGTCCCAATGGTATTCCTATAGGAAGAAAAATTCAATCTAAATAAATATCTTGGACTTTATTAGATACAACACTGAACGTCTTCTTAGGGCTCTTAAGCAATAGAGTTCTTTCATTTTGAAACCATAATAGTGAATATCATGTTTCTGTTCAGCTGTCTTTCCTTAATTCAACAGCAATCATTATGTGTATAGATATTAACTAATTTTCATGAAACTTCCATATGAACATCATGCACAATCTTGGAGATCTTGTCCACATCTTGGTATTCTTTTGCTCTATGGAATCAGTACTATCATGATGGTCACACAAACTTTGGACATGATAACAGCAATATTAAAACTCAGTGCAGGATTATGAAATTCAGTTAATGACAGATGTTTTTTAAGTAGATTCTTTTTATTAATCTAAATCATTTTTTGGAAACCAGGAAAACATCACAGTGTGATGACTAAGTTCATCATTTTCAGTTTTCAAAAATGGAATCAAAAGTAACAGTTGACTTTCAAGTTCTTCCCTTTAGAGACACACTTATCACAGTGTCAGTAATTAATTCCAAATATAAAGAATAAGAAAACTAACTTCCTTATTCTGGAACCAGCCAAGTGCTGGGTCAAAGCCCCAAATTTTAAGTCTGAGCATATAATAATGTGCTGCCTAGACAGGGCCATTGTACATTTCAGGTTGCAGTGATTCATGAGTATGGGCAATAGTGGGACAATGATTATAAGAAGAAACAAGGAGAAGCCCAGAGAACAACCTGCTCTAGTGCCATTTTGTCCCGGGACTGAATCTGAGGTTCTACAATGAGCAGACACAGCCTAGCCATTAGGGCTATGAAGGGACATTTAAGGGGAAGCAACTGAAGCAGTCACGCTAAGGCCTCCACGAAAGAGAAATAGAATCCACAGATTTTACTGAGACATTTGCTTCTCTAAAATTGCAAAAAGTTTGTTTGTACTTTTAGTTACTACAAGAAATTAAAAAAAAAAGATAATTTGTTGTTACTGAGAGGGGCCTACACATTGTGAATGTCCCAGGACCCCCACAACTGTATTTACGACACTAGAACTACAGCACAACCAATAATACAAATACTTACTGGAAAGTCAACCCCTGTCCCATTTCTGTCCATCATGGCCACAATTGCGACAGACAAGTTAACTCTCAGTGAATATGCAACAGCCAGGCACAAGAACATGAGCAGTATCTCCAAGTGCCTCACTCCAAACAGCCGGGCTGCAACAAGTCAACATTTCAAATACTTTTTACTAGCTTATAATCACCCAGCTAGTCAAAATATTACCTGCCATTTATGAAACCCAAAATGTCATAACCGTGTTTACAAGAATCGGCTACCGGTCAATATCATGAGCTCCATCACTTCAATTTTCGTTTTTCATCTCCCCATTCAGTTCTAAATGTTCAGACATATTCACCCTCCTTGATTTAATCACTCACTTAATATTGAATTACAAATGTAATCGTTCATATAATCAGTATTTAACTGACAACTATTTTGCACACACGTTATTTAAAATTGGGGGTCTCTTCAATAATCTATCCATTCATAACTAAAGAGCATTTCGGTAAAGGACAATGTAAATGAAATTAAATTAATGACAGCCTGCTTGTTGACTGGAGTAGCAATCAAACTGCACTAATGGATTCAAAATGAAACATTTTAAAACGACAGTGAAAAGGGGATATAGGCTAAAGTTGTCCCTTAATTTAAATAAGCACCATGTTATGAACATGTGTGAGGGAGTGAAGGTATGGCTCCATGAATCCTTAGCCTCAGCCCAGATGAAGGCAAATGGTAAACTTCACGCCACTTCTCACTGGGGAGAAAAGAGCCTGGTACCCATTACATAGGAAGATGGGTGGTCTCCAGAGTGGAACTTGACCCTGTGGCAAAGACAAATTCCTGTCCCTACTGAGAATCGAACCATTAATATGAATCATGTAGCCTATTCATTATATTGACTGAACTATCCCAACCCCTTTAAAGAGTATATATTAATGCTGTTCAGTAATCAGATCTAGAATAGTACAAAGGGCGCAAATAAATTTCTGAACCTTGGAATGGGCTCAAGAAAGACTTGTAAAAGCGACCAGAATGATGGGTACTATCTTCTGCGGTGTGATGTCATAGATTAAATTTCGAAGGAACACATTACCTTCATTTTCAGGGTCAAAGAATAAGCCAACCAAGTAACCAGCAAGAAATAAATAATAAGTAAATTTCTTTCTTGCTTGGCTTACTCTTCGGCCTTGAAAATGGATGCACTATGTTCCTCCAAAATGTAAACAAACTCCACACTCTGAGAACCTCAAACCCAACAAGATCCAGAATGTTTCCTACCAAGGTATATCTATCCAGCCTCCTCGACCACTGAACTCGAGAGGGTCATGTTTGAGTTCCCATTATTCCAGCAGTGTTAAAAAACGTCATCACTTGTTTCCATTCAAGAGCGTTCAGTGCCTGAGAATTGCAGCAGCACATGTTCACACAAAGGACTAAACATCAGTCGTGAGAAAACTCTCACAATAGCATTCAGTAAAATAATTATCATCCTCTTCTTACATTATTGCAGGAATTATTATCATATATAAATATGTGGTTTGGGCTTTAACGACTAGACTGTGTCGGTTCTTGAGGGTTTTCAAAGGTCAGGGTATATTTTATACTTGTCATCTTCAGAGTTAACGACCTCAGCAGAAGCAGAAGCTTGCTGCTGGCAACCAGCCAGCACAGTCACTTATAGTATTGGGCCCCATAGGGACCCATGACTATATATTTATTAATCACTAAGACCATTACGTTTGTTTTTCTTCTTTGTTGGACCTCCTTTTCGGGAAGATGAGGGCCGATGAGGGGTTGACCTTTTTAAGTATGTAACCACGTACTTTACCATCATCAACCAGAGGTTACAATATTCCCACAGGGACTAAGTAGGGGATATATACCATGTACACTATACACAAAATACAAACTGGCATTATATTCTAATATATTCAGAGACCCCTGTCAATGCAGGCTTGTAGGGCAGGTTACGCCTTGGCTTATTTAACCCTTAATGACCAAAGTCTAAGTCACTGTGTGACTGACGGTCAGTCAGTCAGTCTCTCTTGGTGTCAAGCCATATGTTGGATCATAACCAGATATAGGTTTCTGTTTATCATTTGTCATAGTCACTGTTAGCCTCTCTCAGTCCAGGCTCAGTACAGTAGATCATGCCCTATCTTTAGTAGCTTCCGCTACAACGGCAGTCAAGTCACTTGAACGGTCGTATGCTTGACCGCCGCCAAGTTTAAGCCTCTTATATTTCCTGTGTCGTGCTTCACCTCGTCCAATGTTGCGAACATTTGCATTTCCATGATTTTATATGGCTTTTGCTTGTTGCCTGCATAATTTTGTTATATGATCATGTATGTACAGAAGTCTGAAAGCCATGTGCAAATCGCGAACCGATGTGCGCCTTGGAAAATTGCCAATATCACGGAGAAATTACTTTGGAGGCGCTGCGATTTCAGTAGATGGTTGTCTGCCGCAGACTCCTAGGTGGGGCAAGCATAGGTCATTATACTCATAATGAGTGCTTTGTGGAGGGTCAGTTTAATGTCAGCGTCTAATCGCTCACTTTCTATGTGCAATCTCCATGTAACTTATCAAAGATTACGCCGAGATATTTTACACTATCTACAAATGGAATGTTTCGTCCACACACACTGTAAGATGGGACTGAGGCGGTCGATGACTGCGAGAGAAATGCATTCCCTGAGTCTTGTCCTAATTAATTTTAATATTAAAGCCCTCACACCAAGTCTTCGCTGAGCTGAAACAACGCTGGAGTTTTCTCGCAACAAAACCCTCCTTGCGATCTGTCGTCCGTAAAGAGGGCAAGAGGAACAATTTTTTTTTTGGGGGGGGGGCATCATTTATATACATATTGAACAGAGTATGGGACAGGACAGAACCTTGAAGTACACCTCCTTGCTTTTCACCTTCGCCATCGACCGAAACACTGAATTTGCATTGTGAAAGAAAAGAACCAATAAGCTTGATCAAACTGGACGAAAATTCCAATTTAGATAACTTATATAGTAAATCAGAGTGCCATGTGGTATCAAAGGTTTTTCGATGTCCAAGAACACGGCGGCCGTAGATATTTATTGTTGAAATTAAGGGTCACGTGGTTCATTAGCCTCATACATTGCAGTGTCGTGCTGTGACGTGCACGAAAAAAAAAAACTGGCTTGCGTTAAGCAGGCCTCTTTCTTCAATGTACTTTTGGACTATTTTCAGAATGACTTTCGCGAATAGCTAGCCTGTTGTGGATGAGAGGCTAATCGGACGTAAATGTTGAGGGAATTTTGGGTCCTAACCGGTTATCGGTAACGTTATGACCAGGGCCCGGATTTTGATGACCTGAAAATATTTAAAAAAATGACCGAAAAAATCCAGAAAAATGACCTAAAATATGACCCAAAAATGTAATATGCAGGGCCCGGATTTTGATGACCTGAAAATATTTAAAAAATGACCGAAAAAATCCAGGAAACTGACCTAAAGGAGAAAAGAAAGAACACTTCGCTTCCATATTATTCACATTTCAGAAAACATATGAAGAAAAATTCCCTAAAATGGCTAAAAATGACAAGAAATACCCTTAAACGTATAAAAATGTACCAAAAAATTGCCCTCAAAATGAAAAAAAAATGACCTTAACCTAAAAATGACAAAAATTACCTATAAAATTTACATTTCTGTAACCAGCAGCTCATATCCGAGATTTATATATTTAAGAGCATCGCATAGGATGCAAGGAAAAAAAGATGACATATCATCAAAATCGGGGCCGTGGTTATGACTTTTGCTAACGACCTTCGGTTGGGTTTGGCAGCTCTTGCATAGCTCTCGCACTGGGCATTGTTTGGAGGAGGTGAAGCCGTGATTGGGTGAAGAGACGAGCGGTGTGGACACCAACAAGGGGTGCATGCGGTTGTCATAAGGAACAGAACCCTCTCTTATTTTAGGACGTCATAGGGACAAAACAGCAAGCCGTCCTGTTATTTTTAGCTGTCAAGACCGAGCGATAGCCACGACTTTTAACATGCCACAGGATAATTTATTAGTATTGGGTATGGCTGCAGAGTAAAATCACGCACAGCCATAAACCTGACAGCCCTTCCACAGTATAAAAAAAGCTTTAGTGAGCAGTCCTCAAAAATGGAGATGAAGGTAGATGTTCTTAGTTTTTATGCTTATGGCTGGGTCAAAGGAGTGGGATACACAACACATTCCTTTGAGCCAATACATTTTTTAACTGCTGACTGGGACAGTCGACAGTGAGCAGCCAGTGGTGTAAGTCGTCTGTTCGACTCACTTAATAAACCTATCCTATCTACCAGATGGACTTTGAGTTTTTCTAACTTCGATTGGACTTCGCTCCACTCCACATCCTGTTCGTCACATGCAATTTCCTGGCAATCCGGTAAAACACACAACTACCGGCGATCCACGTAATTTTCGGACATACTCGCAAGAGATCTAAATTTGTTTGTATGGAACGACAAGACTGCTCCGTCCACCTACCACTTTGTCTTGCACGTCCAACCATACAACACGGTTAGTGGGAAGGGGTGATACAGAAATGTTCCAGGCACCAAATGGTTAAAGAAAGGGAGAGAACAAAAATGCTTTCAGAATCAGGTGGTCTTGAGACGCGAAAACCTTAGGACCACAATATCTAAATATGCTTAGTATATCGGGGGAGTCGTGACTCCTCAAGAGGTTGGACGAGGAAAATTTGTGGCCCGATTCGTGGTAGGGGCAAGAAACTTTCCTCCAGATCAGCTCTGGGACCCACGAACCATCCTATCCAATGGGAACCGAGAGTTCTATAGCCGAAAGCAGCCAGAGTCTGAAGACAACCACTCACCGTCATCTACCCTCAACGTTAGCGTGGTATTATGGTATAGTGAAGAACAAAAGAAACCAAGAGAAAAGCTAGGCCGCGCCATACCTCAAGCGGTTAGTCGCTGGCTTCCCACCGCGGCGGCCAGGGTTCGATCCCGGGTCTGGTCAAGTGGGATTTGTGGTGGAGAAAATGGCGCTGGGGCAGGTTTTCTCCGAGCACTTCGGTTTCCCCTGCCAATCTTCATTCCACCAATTGCTCCACAGTCACCCTCACCTATCATCTGGGGCTGGTACAATAGGCCAGAAGTGGCCGCAGTACAAGGGACTTAATCCCACCCCACTAGCAATAAAAGAAAAGAGAAAGCTATTCAAGCGTACACTTTGTCCACCACGGACCTCACACGAAATCTTTCGGGACTGAACCTTACTCTTTGCGATAAGAAGCCACCAACCAACCTCCTGATGTATTGCCAAGCCCAGAAACATTTAATAACCTACTGTAGCAATTTGCAGGAGCCGAGATACAGCAGTCGGTATAGCGACTAGACGCCGAGGGGTCGGATTTCGAGTCCCGGTAGGGACAGGATGTTTCTGCCGTCCAGACCGGTTCTGGGACCCACCCAGCCTCCTATCCAAGGGGTACCGGGAGCTCTTTCCACGGGGGTAAAGCGACAGAGGCGTGAAGCTGATTCACCTCTATCTAGTGCCAAGGTCAAGGAAACGTGGATCTATACATTCACTCCCCAATACGTCTTCATGGTGTAGTGCTAGTTAAGCACAGGGACAATTCTACCTTCTGCCTGCATCCGCTTGCTGAAAGCCATTGTCTGTAAGACGCGTCTATTGCACAGAACAATTAAAACTTCGTGAGGAGTCTGCATTGTCCGAAAGGCAATAGAGACCGAAACAATTAGGAACAATTTCGTAATAAACCGTGTGAAGTTTCGCTTATTGTAACCCATGTAACGTGTAACGTGTGAGCATTTTTTTTTGCAGGAACTAACGAACAGTTCATTCTGAATTACCACCAGTCATAATTAAAAATCTGTAAAGGTAAAGAGATAAAGTTGTCCCTGTGTTTAACTAATTAAGCACTACGCCATGGGGGACCTCGGTAATAGTTGTAGGTAAGTGGTCAGCTTCACGCCCGGCCGCTTTACCCACGGGAAAGAGCCACCGGTACCCATTGGCTAGGAAGTTGGGTTGGTCTAGACAACATGAAGTAGTTAAAATTCTTGACTTTACCGGGACTCGAACTCCCACTTCTCAGTCGTCCAGCCAGTAGCCAGCCGCTGTACCGACTGAGCTATCCTGGCCCCTAATTAAGAATCTGTACTACGCGGTAGCGTAGTTTGTTGAAGCAGTATGCTACAAGCCGGAAGGTCGCGGGTTCAAGTTCCGATGAGGTGGATTTTTTTCAGTTGACCTGACCCTTCCAGCCGCACTGTGGCCCTGGGATCGACTCAGCCCCTAACAGAAATGAGTACCAGGAATTAATTAAATAATTTTCCTGGGGAGTAAAGCGCGGCCGGCGCGTAAGGCTGACAACCTTACCGCCATCTTTGAGCCGATTGTCTAGATAATGTGGGACCCTCAACGTCTCACGGCCTGGTACAGGGATAGCTTTACTTTACTTTTACTTAACCAAAGTAATCAGAAACTGCATGGAACCGTTGGAGTGGCACAATGGATGCCGAGCGGGAAGTATCAAGTCCAGAACAAGAAAATAACAACGCATTATCCATTAAGCGTCATCTTCAAAACCTGTTCATGATGCACCCAAGGGGAAAGGTGTTCTTGGCAGACTTGAAAGGATTCTGACGATGGTGTATGCTGTACAGAAGTATCAGGCTTATTTTGGATTCTATCCATCGTCTGGTATATAGAAGACAAAAACCACAACGTTTCAGATCTGTCTCCGTCCTCAGGTGGATGGGGCAGGATAAACCTACTCAGTTGGGCCCGTTTTTCAATCACTGAACGTCCAGACTAGCTAACGTATTAGCCTCTTATTTTGAATTTACAAGATAACCGAATAGTATGACTGATTTACTGTCTTGGGGGCCTCGGAGCAATAAAAATGTAGTGGCCCACCTCAGTAACAAAAAATATGTCTTCTGAAAATTTTTTTTTTATTTATTTCTCATAATAACTAAAAATACAGACTACCTTATCATGATTTTAGAAAAGCAATTGTCTCATTAAAATATATGGATTCCATTTGTTTTGTGAAAGCCCCCCTCCCAGTTGCCCCCCTTAAACCCGGCCCCCCAAAATAAACTTGTACATTCATCCATGCTTAAAGTGATCCCCAGAATGCGAGCAGAACATTCACTTTAGCGTGACGACACGTCACAATCTGCCTCGCTGCAGATCACTCAATGTAACCCCGGCAGCATTGTCACTTCAAGGCCGTTCGTTGTGTTCACTTTGTTTGTCGTGTTACAGTTCCTATTTGCCGTAAGTACACTTTCGCCCGTCACCTTCATTGTGACCTCCGTGCTTCAAGCCTCTCTCTGATTGACCCTGCACTCCAAACGTTTGGTTCTATTCTTAAAAATAAAACCAGTGCCAGCCCTTCAATAACGTTTCTTACTATGCTACACCATGCTCTATATATTAAGACCTTTTATAGTTACGTACACACGAAATGTCGACTTGACTGATTCATACGTGGAAATGAAGTTGACTGAACTAAACTAAAAACTAAACTCCGTGGCCTGTAGTCCGCAAGCGAACTATACCGACGGAGCGACCGCCGCTTGTCGGCGAAGTTAGTGCCAACTTTAGTGGATAGAGGGTGTCAAGTGGTCAGCGCAACGAATCCCCACGGCCGTTAATTCCGGTTTTCTAGACCGGAGCCGCTATTTGCTCCTCAATTATCATCACGAGGCTGGGTGCACCCTGTTCCAGTCCCACTACTTCTCAGAAAATATCTGGTAGCGCCGGGAATCGAACCCGGACCTCTGGATCTGTAGCCAGGAACTCTTACCACTAGACCACACAGGCGGTCAAATAAGCAGCATGTATGGGTGCCGACAGAAGGGGCAAACCAGATATCTAACCCCCTTCCTGGGCATTTTAGCAAAAAAATAAATATTGACAAAAGGAGGAAGTACATCAAATATTGATACAAAAATTTAAAATTCGTCTTTATAAAATGCATTCTTCTATTCTGTATAATCTAGGACGATCAGATAAAAGTGGTCTTATATGGTTTAAATATAAATTTTTAAAGCAAATTTTCTGGATATTTCCCTACCACTTCCTGACGATCTCATGGCATCATCCCTCCTCCTTCTATCCGTGTTCGGGGAAAGAAGCTTACAAAACCTCATATTTATCAAAGAATTTCATGCTATCTACAGTCACAAACAATCAATCATTTCTGGGTAAAAAAAAATCCTACGATTTTGTAAAGATGTGTTGATATTGACATTAAACAAAATTATTATCTTGAAAGCTTACAAAAACATGATAGCAGTCATCAATGTTAACTCAGTCATATCTGTCAACCAACATTTATACTGATAATATGAAAAACAGCGTCTAGAAGTGCCATAAAAACAGTGGATAAACCAATGACGTCCGTCACGGGGTAACGGACATACAAGAAGATTATGAGATCTTGGGGAGAGTGATTCTGCAGAGATTTCTTCACTGGCTTAGATCATGTTTAACGATGGAATGGTTACTGAATATTGGTCGTTCCACAGCTGAGGTGGACAGTCTCCGGTATGCATCCTGTTGTGTGTTATTTATGAAAATATATCATTTTGGGCAGTCGAACGTCAAATAATCAGAAAGAAACAAAATAGACACTATTGTGTTAACATGTACAATTCTTTATTGGAATCAGTCGTAATACAACATAACGGTAAAAGAGAATTACTGGAGTTTTGGACTTTTTCCATCATCCGGAATTTTAGGTAATAGAGGACACGTCGTTTCGGAAACTGAATCTGTTTCCGTCTTCATGTGAGAAAGGAAGACACCTGCTCAGTTGGGCCTCTTAGAAAGAGCTAATCTCAAGGGCCTAACTGAGTAGGTGTCTTCCTCTCTCACCTGAAGAGGGAAACAGATCGTTTCCGAAACGTCGTGTCCTCTGTTACCTAAAATTCCGGACGATGGAAAAAGTCCCAAACCCCACTAATTCTGTATGTCATCCACCATCACCAGAACCCTTTAGAAAAACGGTCATGGTTAAAATTACCTTAGCCACATGTTTCGGCTTTTAAAACCATCATCAGGAAAACGTCATGATTACTATATTCACACACTACTGAACTGCAATTTCATTGTGATAGGAAAGCTGGATACTTGATAACTGTTACATTATAAAATGCATGGTATAAAAATACAATGAATTATAAACTTATTATAAAACGAAAGTTATGGAGTAACAGAAATGAGTACCAGGAATCTTCCTGGGGGTAAAGGACGGCCAGCGCGTGAGGCTGACAACTTCACCACCATCTGTGAGCCGATTGTCTAGAAAATGTTGGAGCCTCGACGTTCCACAAACATATGAGCCTCCACAGTCTCTTACAGGGATAGCTGAACTTTATATATTTCCAGGGCCGCGCCATAGCTCAAACGGTTAGTCGCTGGTTCCCCACCGCGGCGGCCCGGGTTCGATCCCGGGGTCTGGTCAAGTGGGATTTGTGGTGGACAAAGTGCTGCTGGGACAGGTTTTCTCCGATTGCTCCACAATCACCCTCGCCTATAATCTGGAGCTGGTACAATAGGCCAGAAGTGGCCGCAGTACAAGGGACTTAGTCCCACTCCACTAGCAATAAAAAAAAAATATATTTTTTTCACGTAAACCGAGTGTATCCAACCGTGAGTTACGCTAAATAAATGATAGAAACACACACGTGCCCAAACATGCAGTCACGGACAGCAAAGTCCACGTGCGGGAAACAACTATTATCTAAACCTGTTCAGACTTCACATGTGGATATTTATTCCGTCTCTTCCAAGGTTTTTCTGGGTCCTGGTGTCGTTTCAGTTGTTCATTCGTCAAGAAATATAACATCCGCCTTGTTTACAATGCCTCAGTTCGCCGCCTGTTGTGCTGCCTTCAAATATGAAGAAAAAAAAAAGAGGAAATTGTGGATTTTGTACTTTTGTTATCATCTCAGATATATTATGCTGTCTCTCTCAACAGGTTTCAAGCCGCCGCTACTTGTGCCTGCTGCTTAAAAATGTACTCGTAGTGAGTCTGATGAAATGACCGCCTCTGTGGTCTAGTGGGCAGAGTTCTTGCCCACAGATCCAGAGGTCCGGGTTCGATTCCCAGCACTGCCAGATTTTCTGAAAAGTAGTAGGTCTCGAACGGCGCCCACACTGCTTCGTGAGGATAATTGAGTAGATATTTCAAGGAAATAGCGCCTTCGGTCTAGAAAAACGAGATTAACGGCCGTGGGGATTCGTTGCGCTGCTCTCGCGACACCCTCTATCCGCTAAAGTTTGCACTAACTTCGCCGACAAGCGGCGGTCGCTCGGTCGGTATAGTTCGCTTGCGGACTACAGGCTACGGAGACTCTTTTGAAATAAATAGCAAGTTATGAAATGTAGGCTTGATGCAACTACTCTAGCAAGTTCCCTATAGTATTGCTTTACGTATAGCATTGCAGTTTGCAAAGGCACTTTGAGTTGGCTCGAGAAGGTTGAGCGGTGAAGACCTCCTATATCAGAGTCAGTTGAATAGTTCTCGAGTTGTCAGCTTCCACAACATAAATATCCATTTTATTTCATTATCTCGAAAAGGTAAAAGTGTACAGGTATAAATTTGTGTTTTTTTTCTCAGCAGCTTCAATTCGAAATACCTTTCATTGCGCTACATATTTAGGGACTTGCGCTTGCGCACAGAAACGCATGTAGGTATTCATGAAAACTGTCCGTTATTTTTGTGGGATTTTACTCCAAGTTTAAATGTGTCAACAAATTTTAACCAGATTTTCAAGTATTGTGTTTTAAGAAAATCCATCCGACTGCTTTTTGAATTGTAGCAAACAGTTATAGGCAAAATAGGAGACGTATCTTTTTTGCAAACTTTGTTTGCCAACGTGCCCAAGATTGGCGTGTTAAGAATTATTTCCAAAATTTTGGCCGCTGTGTAACAGTCAACAAGCCGGGCGTTCATCCGTCAGTCATTCAATCAATTACTCAGCCAATCATTCAATCAGGAAACCAGCCAAGCAGCCGCCCGTCAAACAACCAGTAAGCCAGTCAATCATCAGTTTTCAGACAGTCATTACAGTCCAGCCGCTATTTGATGACCCCTCGGTCCGCCTACCTATGACGTAACAACTCCAAAATCAGAGGCAAGAAAGTAACACCGTTTTATGATCTTCGTTTCAACTACAAACACGGAAGACAACATAATTAAAACCAGAATCGTTGTGTTAGTAGAAAACTATTCGGAGATTAAACATACAGCTGGCCTGGCCAATATATGACTGTCGGCCAATGCTTTTTCGAGGTGGATAGAGCTGAGGGCTGATATGACGCATCATTAAACCACGGCTGGACCGTAGCAGGTCAGCTATCCACCGCGTGTTTCGGATATAACACATCGCTAATAATTCTTATGGTCTACCTTTTTATTATTATATTGTGACATGTAGACCCATTTCTAGGCAACACCTGAAATAAACGCACGCAACAATAGAAAAGGTATTGCAAGAAGTATTTTCTATGTGGTCCGCGCCATACCCATTGCTATGCAACGGGTCGCTACAAATATTCCCGCGGCAACGGATATGCAGGCAACGATAATTTCCGTTACTATGCAGCGCACTTTAAATACAACAATAAAGGAAGAAGTGTTTTCTATGGATCCGCTTCGAGACCATATAAGTAGTCCAGTCGTGTCAGACGTAGAATGAGAATAGAGCCAATCCTCGGCAGCCAAGGAAGAAGGGTTCGACTGAAGATTGCTTCTGAGTTGTTGTAATTTACTGTAATTAAGAGAGATTGTACAAGAAGGTGTTAATAAACCCAATCATCCAATCCAGAACCTGTTATTATTGGTCACGGAGCCATAAACACGTGATAATATTTTCTGAACTTCTTCCAACAGATGCCCCTAATTACGACAGTTATGTGAGGGTATCAGTGATTGATGAGAACTGTAAATGAAACAAAGAAATTCAGATCCCACGATAAAAGAGCTATCGAATATTTTGCGATATATCTAATCGGAGGATAAAAATTATAAAAATCGTTAGACAGCAAACACAGTGATAAGAATATCTGATTGGCTTATTGATGCAGTGCCATTCCGTTCCATGTCATGGTACTGCTATCTGTGCCTCCCTGTGTGACCTGTGACATGCCGGACCCCTGCCCACGTGACATGGTTTAAGTGAGAATTCACGCCTGAGACAACAGCTTACACATATAACGTGCATTTGGAAAGCAAAAAATGATTTATCAAAACAAACCATATCGTTGGAGGGTTCTATGAACTGGGATATAACGCCCTGTATTCCGTTGAAAGTTAGTCGACGTTTCGGAGGAACATGTTCGCCTATATCTTCAGGGTCAAAGAATAAGCCGAGCAAAGGAACCAGCAGGCAAGCAGAGTTTGCCACTGCCTTTAAGGAGGCGATATTTTCCTCCGAAACGTCTGTTGACTTTCAACTTACTACACGGGGTTATGCCGCAGAAGATAGAATTCTTTATAACCACCGCTGTGAAGAACTTCAAAACAATATAATGGCCCATAAGAAACAAATTTCACCATAATCAGAATGATGTCATGAAATTTGGAGTGTTAGGATAGTAAGGTCTGTTTCTATGGCTCCAGAGATGGTATTAATCCGTCCATCGCTACTTTGGTCATTGTATATGTCGTCGTGACTTCAGTTTCAAAAAGGAATGCTAATTTTGGAAGGCATTCTTTCTCTCTCTCTTTTCTCATTCTAATATTAGTCCAAAATTTCTAAAAGAAATGCTAATAAGACTTTTATTCAAGGTTGACGAAATTTAGGCACAGAAATTAAATCATACCGGGGGAAAACCTCAACTGTAACCAGTAAAACCGGTTGTTGTTTTTTTCTCTTTTTTTGGGGGGGGGTAAATCCTGAAACAGATATGTCAATTACGATATGGAAACTTAAGATATGACTCTAGTTTTACGCCGGAAATTATGTCCTCAAGGTTGATTTGAGTTATGGCTCATGGTGACGCCACCAAACACTGCGCACTTGCGTGATCCCGACGTGTTACACAAAATGAAGTCTCATAATTAACTCTATGATAATATAAACTGAAATTTCAATGTCTTGTGGGAGGTCCGTCCACCTCTTAACCCCATAACCCAGTGGTATCAAACTATGGGGCGCGACCCCCGGGGGGGCGAAGGGCTTGAAAGGGGGGCGCAGCATACTTTCCTACAGATAAAAATTAAAACTGCCCTAAATCAATTAGAAAAGTAACAAAAAATAAAAATACATATAGAAAAACTTTTGATGAGTACAGGCTTTAATGATCATGAATTAAAAAAAAATTATAATTAATCTCTTTACCGGCAATTATAAAACGCGTATGCCAGAGACAGCGTTGATAGTTCGGCAACAGCCGCATCCTCTGAAATCTTCTGAAGTCTAGACTTTTTAAGAAGCTGCGTGAGGAAATGGGTGCCGAACACACTGCTCTGTTGTTTTTTAGTGATGCTCGATGGCTTTCAAGAGACAAGGTATTAAAGAGAATGTTTAAGCCGAGGCATGAGGTGTTCTGTTTTTTAAATTAGGAAAATCACTCACTGGCAGACAGTTTCAGCAACAAGGATTTTTTTCATTGAAAATGGCTTACCTCACAGATATATTTGAGAAACTAAATATCATCAACACATTCAAGGGAATGAGGCAACTGTACTTTCTCGGAATGACAAAGTGAAGGCATTCATGAGAAAATTAGAGCTCTGGAGAAACAGTATGGAAAGTGACACGCTAGACATGTTCCCTACTCTGGTGTCAATGGTACAAGACACTGATAATCCAGTGCTTCCAATGGACATAAAAAGCTGCCTACTTGATCATCTCATAATGTTGGAAGTTCATTTCGAAAAATACTTTTCCAATGGTTTTGACAAATTTAATTGGATTAAAAATCCATTCAAAAATGCTCCTGGGCCATCATCTCTGAAGGTAAATGAGCAAGAACAACTCATCGATCTCACAAGTGATACTTCATTAAAAAGTAAATTTAAGGAAATGTCTTTGCTGGAGTTCTGATACATATTGGCACGAATTCCAAACTTTGAGCCAAAAAGCACTGAAAATCCTGATTCCTTTCACAACAACTTACTTATGCGAGACAGGCTTTTCTGCTTTGGCAGCTATAAAGTCAAAGTATCGTTCAAGGCTAAATATTGCTAAAGAAGTTAGAGTGGCCATTTCTGATATTACTCCACGTTTTGATAAACTTTGTTCTCTGAAGCAGGCCCATCCATCACACCGAACTTTGACATTTAAATGTTTGATTTTTTTTTTTGCAGAAAAAAATTAAATACTTGTTAGTTAAATATCCTTTCATTTCAGTACATATTTTGGTTAATTGCAAGTGTTAAAACTAATTTTTATTGTAGGCCTAGTATTGTGATACTTTAATTTTAAGTAACAAAACTGCTAAATAGTGTGTAGAAAAACAAAATAAACTGAATGAAACGTCAAACATACCATGACTTCTATTTTGATAAAAAAAAACAGGCTGGGGGCCTGAGAGTATTTTATCTTCTCAGGGGGCTCAGAGGTAAAAAGTTTGAGAACCACTGCCATAACCCATTCCATTGGGTGTAATTAAACATCGCGCTTTTTATTTCTTTCTTTCTTAATCTGCTCCTCTTGCGCCTGTGCGGTGTCGAGGTAATTAAAAAGTAAAGGTAAAGCTAGCCCTACAACAGGCCGTGGAGGTCCATAGGGGTGTGAGACGTCGAGGCTCTCACATCGGTTCACAGATGGCGGTGAGGTTGTCAGCCTTACGCGCCGGCCGGCCGCCCTATACCCCCAGGAAAATTTCTGGTACTCATTTCTGTTAGAAACTGAGTCGATCCCAGGGGCCACAGTGCGGCTAGAAGGATTAGGCCAATTGATAAATCCACTGACCACATCGGGAATCGAAACCACGACCTTCCGATTTGTATCATAATGCCTCAACCAACTATAGTACCGCATACCACATATATACCACTGTGAATTAGTTCTTCGAAGCATAAAATTCATCTAAGTAAAATCAACAATTCAGTTTCTGCCTCACAGAAAATACATTTGACCTTTAAACATGAGCAGGTTAATAACCTTTGCGGAAATAAAACTAGCAGTTCCTCTGAGAATCATATTTAGTACGTTAATACACAACTCGGTGTATTGGAAAAAGACAGAGTTGTCGAATGTTAAGTCACGTGGTACGTATATTTACCATTCTGCTATAAAGAGTTAAATTATTACGTTAGGAAAGCCCTCTATGGTAATATTGAGCGCACTCTGTCACTGTGTTAGCACGCAAGAAGAGCGGTGTTGTTAGCACAAACTACGATAAGCACGGACCCACGTATCTGCTACAGAAAGCCCACAAGTTCAACTTAATTTCATATTCTGTAATAACATGATAAGCTTATGGTGATGTGGTGTTTACAGGCGTCTGAACTGTAGTTAGGCCGCGTGCGTGTATAGGTCGCAGCACAATTTTCAGACAGAAATTATAGAAAAAATAATTTTCTTGGAATATTATTTCAGGAGTAGAACACCCTGTATTACTAATTATGAATATAATTTTTTTTAAATGAAGTGTGATTTCGAATATTTCGAATATAAGCCGCACCCCAGTTTTCCTCTTGAATTTTTGGCAAAAAATGTGCGGCCTATACATGCGTAAATACGGTAATTCAAGCGACATTATCGGTGTGAATGATGAACTAGACGAGATATGGAAGAAAGTCATGGGCGCCATCACGGTTTTCTCCAACGGAATGAAGGGAGCAGCCAAAATTAAATTTTAAACCGTTTAACTATGTAAGTTTTGAGGTTTTCACTGCGGTGGCTATGAATAATGCCGTTTTCTGAGATGTGGCGCAGTGTAGATATTGTGTAAACCGACATTTCGGAGGAACGTATCATCTCCATCTTCAGGGTATAAAAATCCGCCCGCGAGGAACCAGTGTGAGCAGGTGTAGCCGCCTGCTTATGATGGTTCCTCGCGCGCGGATTTATAGAATTTTGTGAAAATCAGTTCAGGTTCCGATAGGTCCATAAAATCACGGAAAAACATGACCTCCACATGAGGCGTTCCTTCTTATTTCCTAAAAAGGGTCCAATTATTGTGAAGAACAAAATAATATCAACGGGCCAACTCCACAACTTCTAATATTTGCGGAAGGAGCTAAAACACGCGAGAGAGAAGTATATAGTATTCGTACGTTGTAAATTGCATGTTACGGAGAAACACTGAAAAGTTACATTTTTACTCGCCTGTTACGCAAAAGATAACAAAATTGCCGAGTTAAGATTATTAGGCACAGTAAAAGTAAAAAGGTAAAGTTGTCCCTGTGCTGAACTAATTAAGCACTACCCCACGAAAGCATATGGGGGAGCGGATGTATAGACCCACATTTTCTTTACCTCGGTCAGCTTCACGTTCCGGCCGCTTTACCCGCGAGGAAAGAGCCCCCAGTACCCACTGGATAGGAGGCTGCGTGGACCACAGAGTCGTGGAGAAGAGAAAATTCTTAACCCTACCTGGACTCGAACTCTGACCCCTCGGTCGCCCAGCCCGTAGCCAGTCGCTATACCGACTGAGCTATCCCGGGTCTTTATGTTGGGTACAGGTTACTTCAAAATATGTTCACAAAGATTTCACCTTCTATACCGGAAGTCCGAAAGGAAAGGATGTAATTTTTTTTATTGCTATTGGGGTGGGACTGAGTCCCTTGTACTGCAGCCACTTCTGGCCTATTGTACCAGCCCCAGATGATAGGTGAGGGTGATTGTGGAGCAATTGGTGGAATGAAGATTGGCAGGAGAAACCGAAGTACTAGGAGAAAACCTGCCCCAGGGCCACTTTGTCCACCACAAATCCCACTTGACCAGACCCGGGATCGAACCCGGGCCGCCGAGGTGGGAAGCCAGCGACTAACCGCTTCAGCTATGACGCGGCCCAATTATGTATAATGTTTACTATTAACGAACTGCCGAGTTATTAACTACATTACGTTTAATATGCATTCATGGGAAACTCATTTTCTTGAAACTGAGATAAAATACATAAAGCTCAGAACTGCTTATATTAATGCCTCTCGAATTTCCGATTAAAATTGTTAAGTGTCAGTATATAGAAACCTGTAAATGGACCCCCTAACCCCTTCAAGAATCCCAGTGCTTCCTGTTGAGGAAAATATTTTAATTATGTAGGCTACTCGACGCCGTGAACATTACCGTAATTACGCATGTATAGGCCGCATATTTTTTGCCAAAAATTCAAGAGGAAAACTGGGGTGCGGCTTATATTCGAAATATTCGAAATCACACTTCATTTAAAAAAATATATATTCATAATTAGTAATACAGAATGTTCTACTCCTGAAATAATATTCCAAGAAAATTATTTTTTCTATAATTTCTGTCTGAAAATTCTGCTGCGACCTATACACACACGCGGCCTATACATGCGTAAATACGGTAAATTGAAAGCAACTTCCAAATTTATGCAAAATTAGATTCCATGGAGCACAGCACCGCCTTTCTGCCTTACCACATCTCGAAACGTTTCTGTAGAAATCTCGAAGTGGTACACAGAGGCTTACTACTGTACATACGCATCATACCAATCAGCACCACACCATAAACACTTATGGAGGAATGACTACACGAGCATAGCTCCGTCGTTCTTGAACCCAGCACTAGATGGACGTAAGTAATCAGCTTCACGTCTCAACCGCTTTACGCCCAGGGGTAAGGGCCCCCGATACCCCACGGATAGGAGCCGGTCTCGACGTTATCGAAGAAAGAAAAATCTCTTGCCCCTGCCGGGAATCAAACCCAGGCCGTCCAGTTCATGGTCCGTCACTACACCGACTGAGGTATCCCTGCTCCTCACCCACATATACAAATACGCAGACACAAGACTAACTTCATAAGCAGAATCCTTCACGAGTAGCTGATATCACCCTGCTGCTCAAGAAATGCCATTTTATGGGACCTGAGTGTTCATTATAGTGTCAACAAGAGTCTTCTGCTTGACCATGTCCTGAGGCACTTCATTCCTTCAAGATTCATTCTAATATTATAGTCGCACCTATGCACAAGTCTTCAAAGTTAAATATTAAATTCAGTTTTTCCCAATAAAATTTTTTTATATCTCACATACGTACTACATGACCTGTCCATATCATACTCATTGAGTTTATCGCACGAATGGTGAAGATTAGTTTCTCACTGCGTAGTTTCATTCAGTCTCCTGTTACTTCCTCCCTCTAAGATCTACATAGACCCCTTAGTACCTTATTCTGAAACACCCTTTCATTCTGTTCGCTTCACGCATTACACCAAATTTCACCCCTCCCCCACATACAAAAATAACAGGTTAAACCATAATTTTGTACATTTTACCTCGATGTTAGTTGTAATGATATAATTGTAGTTGTAATTTATATAATTGTAGTTATAATTGTATTTGCAATGTATTCATTGTGTGTAGTGTGTCCTTTATTGTTAGTGTAGTTTTGTTGAGTGTGGTGTTATTTTGTGTGTTGTGTCTTACTGTAGTACCGCTGCCACCGGGTAAAACCCATTAATAATCATTATAATAATAATAATAATAATAATAATAATAATAATAATAATAATGATGATAAACAGAATATGAGATGACAAAAAAACCGCATGTTCATGGGGGCAAGCATCCCACAGTTGTAATCCAATCTTAATTTGTTTTTAATGTAATTCTGATTCCTTAATGTCACTGCAAAATATTTAAATTCTGCCACATTTTTTAAGAATATATAAGATATTTTAAATTATTATTTCATTCTATGTTACAGATGAAATTAACTTTAAAATTACCATTAAAAGAAAGAGATGTCAACTTACATGGCCGGGGAGCAGGTTCATCCTCACCCATTGTAGGCCTGATTGCAGTTGTTCCGTAAAACTTTGCTGAATTCAGTTCATTCAGTTTCGACATGTTTCTTCAACAAGAGACGATATTTTGTTTAAGCCACACACAGAAGTGAGATTCTTTCATATGTAATATTAGAATAAGGACTAGTTAATATCTTTCTCATACGCGTTGAATTTGAAATGTTCTGATAAGACACGAATGATGTTCTCTATCGAAGATATATGAACATAACCGATTACAACTTCTCATTGATTGTAATGTTTCTAATGATGTTTTCATGCATATGATGAAGCGAGTTATATTGTATTGGATATGCTTTCCTCGCCTGAACTCCAGTGTTACTGACTTCAAAATGGACCCTACTTTATGAACTTGTTCTAATCACTCGGTTATCTACAGTCCATAGTTTGACCCCCCTCGGTCTGGTCGTACGAAGTGTCCTAATACAGGAAAGTGTTGGTAAACATGAAAAAAAAAACTACCAGCGGTAGGTGGAGACTTCCCCCACTCCTATGAAGCGTCCACTGCCTTGTACAACAACGGCGCTTGTCCACAATTCAGTCGTGTCAACATCATCTGTAAGAAGAAACATTAGGTCTTTAAATATCCTTGTGTTCTCTATTGTCACGTATACGGGGTTTTCGTGGCTAATAAGAAGGGTTTTGGATTTCATGATCGAATTTATTGGATCTTTATACTCGTATAACTGGCTACAATAGTTCACAAATCACTATCTGACACATTGTCATCTTCTTCCAACTGAACTTCGTTGTACTCCGTTGTACTCCTTCAGTTCTGATCTGAACTACGACTGACTGTACCCTCTTATAACCCCTCGGCACAGACTCCACGGAAAACACCGTCTTCTGTTATCAAGAATGCGTGTTTATTGGTCCGTTACGTAGCAATGGATGTCCTATTGTTGAGTGTATTCTTAGAGCCGTTGCTTAGCAATGGGCACATGAGTCACAGTATTATGACGCTGCGTAGTTTGGTAAATCGTCAATAATATTTCGGAAATATCTGCTGCCTCCAGCTTCAAAATAACAACACGTTTCTCCGAAATGCTGGAAACGATATACGAGACCACACGGCGTCACATCTCAGAAGACAATATTCACAATCAGCACCGTGAGAACTCAGATTTCGCACACGGAGAAACGCGAACTTTCTCTCCTTTATCTCTCCAAAAATTGACACTTTTATAAATAGTAATGAGATAGAAACCTAAAATCCTTACCCCGTAACCTGGTCAAAGCTATCGCGCACTTGAGAAGGCTGCGAGAGATGAGTATAGAACAATAGTGGAATAATGATTAACACAGGAAAACCGAAGAAAATAGGAGAAAACATGTACTTCAGTGCCACTTCGTCCATCACGGATCTCACATGAAACACGTGAGAATGAACCCGTGTCTCCGCGGTGAAAAGTCAACGTCTAGCCGCTGGAGGAATATACGGTACAAACGTTTCGTCTATTTGCAGTTTCTGAGAAAATCGGTTTGCCTTTCAAGCGAAGTACATGGTGCTAGACCCACGTGAATCAGGATGCTAACTTCACGGCAGTTCTTGCATCATGGCGTCAGTGAAGATGTGCAGCTCTTACAACCAATCAGTTGCACTTTCCAAAGAAAACGTATACACGCCTTTGGAAGACACAATATCAGAAGTTGCGTACACATTACGCAGGTAATACCAGTAGCTCTCCAGTATGTGAGCTGGGTGTACGGTTAAGTACCCTTTTTTTTATTCCTTGGCGCTACAGCCCCAGTGGGCCTAGGCCTACCTCCATGAACTTCTCCGTTCACTTCGGTTTTTCTAGATCTTACACATTCGGTAGGACTCCTTGGGCGGGTGATCAGCTCGTCGCAAGGCCTCTACCTGTACACAAACACAGAAAAACGCACACACACAAACTAAACATCCATGCCCAGAGTGGGATTCGAACCCACGATCCCGGTTTCCAAGTGAGCGAAGACAGTACATGCCTTAGACCGCTCGGCTACCGTGAGCGGCTAAGTACCCTTTACTCCACCCAAATAGTTTTAATATTACGGTCTGTGCGATAGCTCAGTCGGTACAGTGACTAGGCTAGAAGCTGGATGACCGAGGAACCGTGTTTCGATTCCCAGCAAAGGCAAGAGATTTTTCTCCTATCCACAGCATCAAGACCTGCTCTGGGACCTGCCCAGCCTCCACTCCAATGGGAAGCAGCAGCTCTTTACCTGGAGGTAAAGCGGCCGGGGCATGAAGCTAATCACTCACCTACATCTAATGCCGAAGTTAAAATCCATTGAGCTATAACTCCACTTTTCCATAAGTCGTCATGGCATATTGCTTAAGTACAGGGATAATTTTACATATTTCCTTCACTTGTAATGAACATAGTCAAGCCATAATTACCACTACTTATCGTAATCTCCCTGTATGATGATTACTTCTGTCTCCTGACAACTTATATCGAAATGCGAAAGAAATTTCCATATAAAACATCATCCTCAAGTGAATTTGTCACCTTCAAAGCTATCATAATACGGTATAATACACGTACGTACATCTGGAAGTAGCTATTAAACACAGAAAATAACATTTGTACTGTCACATTGCTTAATGACGACAACACGGACACGTTTATTCTGATTCAGAACATGATTATGACACCTGGCGGTAATATCAGGAAACTACAGGCCAATTACACAAATGCTGGCTCTATAATAAATGAAAACAAAGCTCTCTGTGACGTCGGAACAAACAACTCCTCCAGCCCGACTCATTTTCCCGAAAGCAGGAAACTTCAGACGGAAGTGGAATTTATCAGAGTCCGGCGCGATAATACACAGTGAGTAACACGTGACATGTCAAGGCTGGTCACCGCTGTCGCGTGGTCTTCAGCCTCCAGGACATGGCGGTCGTCGGTTTGAACCGCGTCCTATGTATGAAGGTATCTCCGCGTTGTTAGGTTCGTGTCTGTTGCTGCGGAAAAGTGTTTCCGTTGCCGTTGCCTAGAAACGGCTCTGGAAAATTTGCTTATCTCGCGGTCGTTGAATAACTAACGGGTCTACACGCTACAGTATCAAATAATTAACCACCATTAAGGCCTAAAATCAATAATTTTGTGTTATTCCAACCTGTGGGAATGTCTTAGCATGATCCCGCTTTGCGTCTGGAGCGCTTATCGAGACTGTGAATATTGGAGGAATGGGGGGTGACTTCTTGGAGTGAGAAATTCACAGAACACCTCGCAACCTGAATTCCAACATGAGAATATATGGAGCCTTCTACAAAACTGAAAATCTCATCGTTGTGTATGATTCTTATAAAAGGTTATCAACTCCGTCCAGTGTGACTGATAAATGTTCTTTTCTCCTTTTTAATCTTTCATCCTTGACATGTTTCGGTCCGAGAGACCATCTTCAGAAGGATATATCGATACAAGCGGAAACTACCATTACAATGTGACTGGTCAGTATCAATACATTACACCAACCACATTGTAATAGTAGTTTCCGCTTGTATCGATATATCCTTCTGAAGATGGTCTCTCGGACCGAAACATATCAAGGATGAAAGATTAAAAAGGAGAAAAGAACATTTATCAATTTCACTGGAAGGACTTGATAACCTTTTATAAAAATTATTAGTGTGACGAACCAGGATGAACCAAATGAAATTTATCGAAGCAGGCGTAGGATTCATTTTGTGGTCTTCTGGATTAGAGCGCCTTGTAGTCTGGTGTGTGGATATCAGAGTTTCTGAGGTATTTGCTGTCTCCATCTTCAGGTTAAATGGCACCAGACTATATGATATTATAACCGAAAAGACAGCGGCCTCCGTAGTCTAAGGGTAACGTTCCCACCTCGTGACTCAAGGTACGCGGGTTCAAACCCGGCGGAAAAATTCAGGGAACAAGTCCTCCGGGAGGGACTTTAAGCCGTGGGTCCCGTGTCGTAGCTTTACGGCACGTAAAAGAACCTCGTGTCCCAAGGGGACCACTGAGCCAAATTCAGGACATTTCCCGCCCAACAGTAGTCTCTAACACCTCTGGTAGATGGGGGAAGCATCGAGATACCGCTGAGCCAGTAGAGGCCGAACTCGCTGGCTGAGTCGAGACTGATGGCACTCACCAGTAGCGGTAGGGAATAGAGACTGGTAGAATATCATAGGGGGACGCACAATGGACTAACAGTTGGTCTAAGTGCATGGGGAAACCCACCCTCTCCAATACAATAACCCAAAAGACTATATTATAAGTATGAAGCCTTAAGTCCCTATAAGTCCCCTATTCATTCATTCATCAGTAATCTGTCAGACGACAGGTCCACAATCTCTTCCAAAACAGTTCCTTAGCATATTCCAAGTCCCCTATACATTAAAAATTATAATTACTTCTACCTTAAAAATTATATTTAAATACAGGGATATTACGGGTAGCCTATAATCCTTCAGCTCTCAGAAATCCTGAGAGAACTGAACTTCAGAAAACGACACTTTCCAGAAGACTAAAGGTACGAATGTTGCGCACAAATATTATGCCTATATTCTAGTTTATTATTTTTTCCCATCATACAGTGCGCTCTTCTGTAAGAAATGAAGACTAACGGTATGAATGTAGACAGAAACTTGGTGTTGCGTGCACCTAATATACGCATGCGCGGTTTGAAATTACCACCTCTCTGTGCAGCAGTGTCTTTGAGAAATCGGTGGTTGCTCAGTTACTCAAGAAATACCGTTCCTACTGTAGCAACTGAAAGTTCAGCCACTGAACAGTGTCCTGAGCCATATGAATCCAATCCATATCCTTAAAATCCGCTTGAATATTATCCTCACATCTAAATACAGGTGTCCCAAGGTTTCATATCTGAATTATTGTACATATTTATCATTTTTCCCATGCGTTTTATATGCCCAATCCATTTCATCCTTCTGTATGAATTAAAAGAGACTCATTCTGATTTAAAAATTAAATTTTAGGCTTAGGGAAGAGAAGAATTGTGTAGGGATCTACTGCAGATGTGATTAAACTATGGTTCTCGAGTCGTACGCAGCTATTTTGAACCGTTAATGAAGCTGGAGGAAAAAAATAAGTCGAACTCTCTTTTACAAATGGATTAGATATATATAACAAAAATCAGCTGCCCCGAAAGTCTGCAGCTGAACACCTAAGCTATCCGATCCACGCCTGTTTGTGGCCCCCGATGTTCAGTAAGCTTGGCCACCCTCAGCCTAACAAATATAACTAGGCATACGCTCTACTAAAGGCCGTAATGCAGCAAAAATAAACTGAAGGCTGCATTACGGCGGTTAGCCGCTTTGTCTTGGAGATATCTAGCTCAATACGCCTGCTACCATGACCAAGGTTGTCGAAATTTTCCTTCGTTATTGGAGTAATACCGACAGCATATCTTAAACACACAATAGTATAGATAATATTTAAAATTTTAATTTCAACTCCTATCTTATTGAAAATTGTCTAGAAACGTAAAAATGAGAATATACAAAACTATAATTTTGCCCAGCTGATCACAGTGGCCGCAAGTTCTCAGATGTGAACCATTTTCGCCCGCTGGACTACCGGGATCGTGGGTTGAAATCCCACTCGAGGCATGGATGTCTGTGTGCGTTTATTCAGTGTTTGTGTTGTTCTGTGTGTAGGTAGCGGCCTTCCAAGGAGTCCTATCAACTGTGTATAAGATTAAGAAAGTGAAAAGGCGGCCAAAGTCCAAAGGAGTATACTGCCCTACAGAGAGAGAGATAGAGAAAGAAAGAAAATAAATAATTTTGCTATGGTTCTGTATGGGTGTGAAACTTGGTCTCTGACATAAAGGGAGGAACACGGACTGAGGGTATCTGAGAACAGGGTGTTGGGGAGAATATTTGGACCGAAGAGAGATGAAGTGACAGGAGGTTGGAGAAAATTGCGTAATGAGGAGCTTCATAACTTGTACTCTTCGCCAAGTATAATTAGAATGATCAAGTCAAGGATGATGGGATAGGCAATGCATGTAGCACGAATGGGGGAAAAGAGGAATGCATATAGAATATTTGTGAGAAAGCCAGAAGAAAAGAGACCACTAGGAATACCAAGATGTAGGTGGAGGGACAATATTAAAATGGATCTTAGAGAGATAGGATGCGATAGTATGGATTGGATTGATCTGACTCAGGATAGGCACCAGTGGAGGACTCTTGTGAACACAGAAATGAACCTTCGGGTTCCATAAGACGTTGGTAAATTCTTGAGTAACTGCAAAACTGGCAGCTTCTCAAGAAGGGCTAAGCTGCATGGAGTTAGGTATCTTATCGAATATATGTTTCGTCTCCGGCAATAATATTCATCCAATCCTTCGACGTTATGTAATCTATGGGGAAGATAAAGCGTGAATGCCAATGCCAATGCTGCTGAACCAGCCAGCCATAACAAATATTTGTAATTTCAATCAACCATCACTTCGTCTGAAGAAAGTTTATGCGTTAGGTCATATAAGCATGCTCACGAAACAGTAACTAACACGATTTTAATGATGTTATACAGAGATGGATGTAATGCAGTTGTATCAGAACATCACAGCACCCTATCCTTTATCATATTGTGACGTATCGATCCACCGCTAGGCAACGGCTCGATAAACACGTTTCCGGTAGGAGACAACCACGGGAAAGTAATAGTTGAAGAAGAATTATAAGTCAGCCTGTGAAGACTTAGTGCTTGATTAGAAGATTTAATATCACAATGAGTGTCTTAATTCCGTTACCAGGACACGACTAGCGATGACTGAGAACCCTAATGCGTGTGTAACGGTGAACTGCAAATTGTGTAAATCAGCAATAGCGCACTACTGCTTGTAAATACTAGTTGACTGTATAAGGTGTTAATAAATCCAATCATCCAATCCAAACCCCGTCAATAGTCACTAATACACGTGACAATATATTTATTATTTGTTGTTATGCCTTTAGTATATTTGAGAACGAACTACGGTAAGCTGATCGAATAATTAAGAGGAACTGTTATCGTTCAAAGTCATATAAAGATGTTACAGTCGGTCGGGTGATATGCTGCTGGCCCTCACCAGCAAAGGTAATTTTGGTTTCGGGTTCTGTCAGGATCCACGACCATATTTTTGTTCTTTGCAAGACTTTGACGTGTTTTGTAATTGGGTCTCCTCTTCGACGAAATTCTGCTGCGTGTTTTTACATCCAGAAGAAAAAGTACACGTTAACGTGGCAGATCTATCTACTAGTGTTTATGAAAGCGGTCTTGAATGACTGACTAACTTTCAGGATATTTAGGGATGGCGTTTTGACTAGGCCTGGCTGTGGTATAAAGCGTCGAAATTTTCGCTTAATTAGCACTTCTTTAACTCATTAGCAAGTCACAGGCAGAAGGTAGAAAAAACATTAATCAATGTAGGATATTCAAAATTTTTGTAAGGTAAAGGCACGCTTTGCATGCGATAGCGTAGTTGGTTGAGACACTATGCTACAAGCCGGAAGGTCGCGGGTTCAAGTCCCGATAAGGTAATTGGATTTTTTTCAATTTACCTAATCCTTTCAGCCGCACGAAGGCCCTGGGTTCTTCTCAGCCTCTAACAGAAATGAGTACCAGGAATATTCTTGGAATGTTCTTGAGAGTAAAGGGCGGCTGACGCGTAAGGCTGACAACCTCACCGCCATCTATGAGCCGATTGTTTAGAAAATGTGAGAACCTCAACATCTCACAACCCTATGGGCTTCCACGGCCTGTTACAGGGATACCTTTACTTACTTTTAAATGCACGTTTTGAACAGATGCAACTTTAATTGTCGTCATTTAATTCTACTTCAAATAAAAAAAAACATATATTACAAAACAACAAATTAATTTCCATATAATTCAATTCCTTCCTCACATGTAAACCCAAAGGCTCATCATCGCTGAAACAGTAAAGTTACTGGCCCAATCCCCGACTAATTTCAATACGATTAACAGGATATCAATGAAAATAATTTTCAATATCGCTTTTACATGTGTGCCCTGTTCTTCCAAGCCTTACACATCAAAATTTTGCACAAGTTTCTTCTTCTCGCGACTGAGGTAATGATCCTTGTGAAGTTTTCGAAAGTAAGAAAAGTTAAACAGAAGAAATTCTTGTGAAGTAACATTAAACGCTATACAAAGGGAAAGAGAAACTTCACCAAACTTACGTCATAATGTATTACTTTACTATTATTATTTCCAAACGTGAACACCTCGACTCCAGTAAAAACAATGACCTACTCTGAAACTGAGACGTGTTTCTAAAAGCCGAAAGCCACGTTAATCCGTCCTTATCACCGTAAGAGGTCAATGCTGAGTTTAGAAAACGAGGTCAAATAAAACTCTTTTTCTCTTCCGTGTAACCCAAAGAAATAATTAGTACATCGAGCAGTTTGATTTCTAGATTTGTAACAAAAACCGTCGTTGCATAAAGTAGCCTTCATCAATAGTAGAGTGAATTTACCGACTACACAACACGTTTTTATTATCACATTATCACTACATGTTTCGACCTTAAGTGCTCTTCTTCAGGTGTATGAACACGGCTGTATAATTACACGCGGTCACGTTCACTTTTCACTCATTCGACCCTGTATCTTATCCAGACTTACGCTCACTGATATATCGAGTTCTATTTATAAAACACAGGTAAAAATTATTATTCTAATTTAATTGTTAAAAGTTAAAAGTTCGTGAATCGAGGTTCAATTCATGTCACTGGTTACACTTTCACTTGTTTTTTCGATTCACGATCTTTTAACTTTTAACAATTAAATTAGAATAATAATTTTAACCTGTGTTTTATAAAAAGAACTCAATATATTAGCGTAAATCTGGATAAGATACAGGGTCGAATGAGTGAAAAGTGAATGTGACCGCATGTAATTACACAGCCATGTTCATACACCTGAAGATGACCTCTTAAGGTCGAAACATGTAGTGATAATGTGATAATAAAAAACGTGTTGTGTAGTCGGTAAATTCACTCTACTATCGATTAAACACACAACAGGATGCAAGAAACGATTAAAATTAGACTTCATCAAGTTATACTCTCAGATATTATAGGTAACACCTCTGAATTTTAATATATTTTCCTCAGGCTTCCTATACAGCTTTCCTACGCTTAACTAAGCATCATTCCATGAATACTTATGTTATGTAATGAGCAGAAGATTTCTTCATCACAACAACCTATATTCATTCAATGCAACTAGTAAATTCAACATACTGGATCTAAAAATTTCACATTCTAGGTTATCTACGCCATTTGTCTCTGTTGTATGCTTCACACGATATCACTCTCATTCCAGGGCAAGGGCAACGTGATTTAGATGACAGTAGCATACAGTCAGTTCCATCAGCCACACAATTAGGAGAATACTGTGCTTTCTGAAATAGATCACAACCACGTTCTCAACCACTCTTTTTAACTGATCATTCATGCCATTTTTGTATCAAATAATTCTTCCTTTTATACAGCGCAGTTACAGAATTTGAACTAAACTACAGTTTCAGAATAAAAAAAGCCTGAAGAAACTTGACAATTTAAGGATGTAAGAAGAGTAGAAAAAGGCATTCCAATTTGGAATGATCATGTGTAAAAAATGTATTATTTGCACATAAAATGATCAAGTCAAAGAAGATAAAATAGGCAGGGCATGTAGCATGCATGGGAGAGAATAGGAATACATACAGGGTTCTGGTGGGAAAGCCAGAAGGAAGAGACCATTAGAAGACAAAGTAGTAGGTGGGATGATAATATTAAAATGG
Organism: Cryptotermes secundus; assembly: GCF_002891405.2. NCBI lineage: Eukaryota > Metazoa > Arthropoda > Insecta > Blattodea > Kalotermitidae > Cryptotermes > Cryptotermes secundus. The sequence continues at coordinate 364,266 of NW_019737090.1, read as the reverse complement.
ATTTTAGCGAAACAGGATGGGTGGTATAGCCTGGATTAATCTGCTCTTGTGAAATTGTTGTTAAACCATCAAGTATGATAAAATGTTGCAAAGTTCCTGTGTAACTGAACTACTGTTGCCTTCTCCAGGACTCAACTCCATGGAGTTAATTATGTTGTATTATTTTTCAACAAAATGTTATAAAGATTTATACATTATGTAAATAGTTTTTTATATTGAACAGTTCATGAGGAATTTAATGTAGTTCAATTTTAATTTTATGTACCACTATGGGTTAGAGTTCAAAAATATGAGACAAAATTGAATGTTACATTTAATACTGACCTACCAGTCCCAAATTTATCAAAAGAAAAATGGAGAAAATTACACAGTGAAATGAAGGATCTAAAGAAGTAATGATCATCATCAACAGAGATGTCTGACAAATTTATCTTACCTGTCAATTTGTGGTCCCCTATTTGGAAACATGAATACTTACAAGAGTCAAAATGTAAGCTAGGAAATCTTTAAATTTTGATATTGAGTGTAGTGTCTTATCTGTGAAACTTTCCCCTTACCATAAATCACTCCCCTTAGCAGGCTGCTAGTACTGAGTACACTACAGCACATTGTGTGATGGACTGCTTACAATGCAACTTGCTTTAGCAACTATCAAGTCTGCAACCAAAGCAGACGCTCAGTATAGTACTCCCATTTCTTTTGGAACCCCTCATTCACTTGCTGTTCTCTACACCAAATCTCTCTGACTAATGTGGCCCCCCAGCTGGCTTTTGATAGTCTCAGACAATATCCTTCCATTCCCCAAAATATGTGTTTTTGTGTTCCTCCTCTTTAATAAAATGTTGTAAATCTTACAGAAAAGTACTTACTAGATATTATGTTTAATTCTTCCACTAATTCCACACATCAACTAAGAAATTCCATAGAAAGTATGAATCCATGATAGTACAAACAGCTGGGATAGTTCAGTGAGGATATCAATGGGCTACGAGATGGATGGCCAGGGTTCAATTCCTGGTGGGGGTAAGAGACTTTCCTTCACAAAATCCTGATTGGGTCTGGGACCCACCCAACCTCCTATACAATGGGTACCAGAAGCTCTTTCCTTGGGAGTAAAGTGGCTGAGGCATGAAGCTGACCCAACTTTATCTAGTGCCAAACTCAAGAACAATAGATATATACCACACCCTTCAGGGCATGGTGCTTTAATTATTGGCAGGCACAACTTTGCTTTTTACCTTTACCATGATAGTATGCAATATTAATACAGTCTAGCAAATCATTAATGGCTGATTTTAAGCACCACTGACCTGGCATCAGTTAATTTCTAATATAATTGTGTTCTTTTTGAGGAGCCAGGATAGTGCAGTCGGTATAGCAACTGGCTACAGGCTCAAAAACCGAGAGGTCACAGTTCAAGCATTTTCACTTCTCCATGTCATCCAGACTGGCTATAGGGTCCATCCAACCTTTTATACTACTGGTACCAGGGGCTCTTTCCCAGGGGTAGAGTGGCCAAGGCGTGAACCTGACCATTCACCTCCAACTAGTGTCGAGGTCAAGAAAATGTGGATCTATACCGCCAAACCCCCATACACCTTCATGGTATAGTGCTCAATTAGTTAAGCATAGGGACAAATTTACCTTACCTCTAAATGTTTTCTTGACTTTATTTTTAAGTATGTGCTTGTAGATCTGATCATTGCAGGACAGATATTTATATCAGCATATTGGGAAAAATCTTTTATAATGCAGATCACAGGTAGGACATAAGTCACAATGCGGGCCCTCAAGGGGTTTGAATTTGGAAAGCCCTCCTCAAGACTCTCTCTTCCACACCCTCGACTGTTGTATATATATTTTCATATTCATTAACTGTAAAGTGTGCAAAAAAAAGTCAGTTTAATCTAGCAAGAGAATATCTTTAGAATAAATATTTCAGCAATCAAGATTAGGGTACAGATTGTGGTCTTCTATGATGAGCCACATACCAACATTTCACAGAAATCTCCCAGAAGACTGGAATTTTAACAGTCACAACCATAAAGACCTCAGATATCATGATCAGATTTGACCATACAAGTTGTCAATGACAGGGATTCCAAGAACAGTTTCACACAAGGAAGGTTAGACCGTTAATTTATTTAACACTTTAAAGATCGAATTTCTTCTGATATACAAAAATTCAATTCGTTTCTCATAGGAAATCATTATATTTCCACTACAAAGAACTGGTTATTTATGGGGAAAAATTGCCCATTTATTGTGAGAATCATATGAAACATAAATCTGGTGAGCCACGATAGCTCAGTCGGTGGAGCATTCATNACTTCACAAACTTATTACATCTCCACAACACAGACTAATCAGTTAATCCTGTTTAGGGAAACAAACATCTGTTTATTCTGAGACTCATATGAAATGTACAAATACAGTCTGTACACAGAATGCAGTTTTAGTATGTTAAAGCAGGCAGTAAATATAATAACCACTGAGCATTAAGTTAATGGCAATTTGAATAAGTTTGTTGAATGGAGGAAAATGTGACTAACATATATCTTCGTAGTGAGTAACTGAGGAGTGGCAGAAATGCAGATGTCCATGAACATATGATATGGATAAAAAAAAAAACAGGAAAACAATGGAGAACATAGCAAGATGAATACAAACATCACAGAAGAACCTGCTGTCTTTATCTCCATACAACTGCATGAGAGTGGTAAGACGAAAGGACAAGTGTGAAAAGTGGTCAGTGGCCATGNAGCAATTAAAATACTCACACTTGAAGTTTAAATTCATAATAAAATTCAGCAATAAATACTAAGGTTCACAAAATCACCAAATAGAGCCTTAAAATGGACATATATAAATTGACTACATCACCATAAGATGACTTCAGACTGTAGCTTCATATATTAGCACCAATGCATGACCTATACAGCAAACTGTGCTCCAGTGACTTACAAACTATGACCACAGACAAAACAAATATCTCTTCTACCTGGAATCTCAATTTTTGTCATACATCAGACATAAAAATTTATGGTCATTGCAAATAATTTGGTTTGCACTGTAGTTCATTAAAAGCAGACACACTCTTAAGTTCTTTTTATTTATGCTATTGTAACTGTTGTACAATGTGAGATGTCTTTGTATAATAACGTCCGTATCAGACAAATGGATGGATGGAAATTATGCACATGATTTCTTTACAAAATTCTCTTTATACATTTTTAAACCTCCACCCATAATGTCTACTGTGAAACCTCACTGATGTTTTAACAGAACCAGTACAGAATAACATTTGAAAAATTAACACCAAAACACAAAATAAATTTAACTTAGCTGTCAAGAGGCTAAGAATGTTGTGGCTGTGCATGCGCTTAAGCACTGTGCCATGAAGGAGTAGGAGAGGCACATACTTCAAGCTCCACACATTCTAGACCTCAGCACTAAATGATATGAACCATCAGCTTCATGTTCTTGACTGCTTTAACACCCAAAAAATTTTCCCCAGTAGCCATCGGAGAGAGGGGTGAGTGGGTCCCAATGGGATGCCATGGTGGTAAAGAATAAATCTCTGTTCCTCCTAGAAATCAAACTCTAGCCATTAAATCTCTGTCAATTACTTTACAGCACTATATAGATTATTACTACTGTGAAACAAACTTTGTAATATGAAATTTTTCTTAAAATATAGATTGAAACTCCGACATAACGCTTCTTTGGGACGCAGTGGATTTGAACACTAGAATGAGGAAAATCTTAAAATGAAGGAAATTCAACACTCAGATTGTTGACTTGAACACTAAATGAGGGAAATGCTTAAATTGAGAAGCATGGAACAAGTGTTCCACTGCATATTTTTATGACATTAACACTTCAGAAATAGCAAAACTTCTTACTAGAATATGAAGGTGTTTGACAACGTACATTTGCATCTGTAGAATACATCCTCAACCCACTGTTTCCATTTCTGGTATATACAGAGTACAATGTGGGAAAGCTAGTATGATTATGAGAAATGAAGCTGGTAAGTACTCTTGTTCTTCATGTCCACTTTACCTCCAGGAAGCCCCCCTCCCCCCCCCGAATGCACTGCATACATTCACAGTGGGCCCCACAGCACATATGAATGTTAATCTCAGACCTGCCAGGATCTGAACACTGGTCATGAAATCCTTAGCCCAGTCAGTGTATTTATTGAACAGCCCATGCTCCAACTCCGGAAGTGTACAGCCCTGTTCAGAATGGAACATAACAGTGAGGCTCCAATGTTCATAATATAAATACCGTTTCCTACACCACATCACAACACAAACCAAATACCGCTACTCTGTATGACATTTAAAGAACTCATTTCACAACAGAAGGATGCAGAAGTGACTCAACACCATGTACGATCAATGAGGCATTTCCCTTGGAACCACCGATACATCAACTGATTCTCTGGTGAGTATTCTTCTAGACTGATGCTTTTCTTTGCATCTTCTTCAGTCTGGAACAGATTAATAGAACACATAGTTTTGTTTGTTACTATCTAGTGCAGTTCAACATTAAGACAATATGTATAATCAATTAAAAACAAAAAGTCTCCATCCTAGTGACACTTGATTAGTAACAGAGGCTGAGTGGAAACCTAACGAATTAACAACCACCTCCACTGATGATGGCAGCGGCTGTTCCTTGTATGTTATTCAGCAAACCAGGAAAAAAAACAGGAAAACATGTACCCCAGTAGAAAACATGTTTTGGAATCTCAGAAGTTAGCTTAGAATACGTGAGAATATATTAAGGTCATTTACTTGATCTCTTCCAAATACGTGCTATGCTATTTTGATTACCTCACTGGGCTTCACATTTATTACAGATGTTGACCTATTGCTGCAATTACACTAGAAGCATCGCAAGGATGAAAGTACAGATTATTTTTCCATTATTTCATTAAATATTCACATTATAGAAAAAGTCTCAAGTAAAATTTGCAGGTCTTAATGAGATCCATAATCTAACATATATGAATCTGTAATATAAGCAATTATTTTTAGAAAATCAATAAAGTTGATTTCAGCTTCACGCTGAATCAACCGAAACGTAAATTAAACCTGACTGACTACAGTTACTGATGACCCCCCACTTTACCTAATTTTAGTTACACCTCTTCAACAATGAAACAAATGCATCTACTCCATCCACTTTGTGCAAAAAATATTTTAATATCACCATATTTTACAATACAGATTTAGATTAAAGCTCCCTTAACAACACATGTTAAGTGTTCTCACCATATGGGGAGGGAAGATTCTTTTGCATTCCTGTCGGTTAATGTGTTCCATGTAAGCAGCCTTCAATACATCCATGGTCTCTGGTGTAAGACAAGGTTTGCAGAGCTGGCAATCAGGCGACACACAACTGCTGCGACAAAGCTTCCTTGCGCACACAGATGGGAACACCATGAGGTTCTTCTCTGCAACCTGCATAACTTCCTCATCTCTTGACCTGATAAGAAACACAGAAAAATTACCATAAAGGTAAAGGTAAAACTGTCCTGTGTTTATTTATGCATCACATGATCAAGAAGTATGAGAAGTAGAGGTAGAGCTCCACACATTAACCTTGGTACAGGGTAGAGAAGAGTGGTCAGCTACATGGTACTCACTGGACATGAGGCCAGTTGAGCCCCAGAGCTGGTCCAGATAAAAAAAAAAAAAAAACAGAGAACTCTATGCCCCTAACAGGAACTTAATTTCAGTTCCTTGACTCTCTAGCCCAGGGGTTCTCAACCTTTGTGAGACTGCAGCCTGGTAAATTATATTTTATAAGATGAGGACCTGGTATAATTGATGCCAGGGCCTGGTATCAGGTTGTGGCCCAGCAGTTGAGAAAAACTGCTCTAGCCCATAGCCAAAATATGACTCAAATTGAGTCATAACTGTAGTTTCGAACTTAAAAAATTTCACTCACTTCTTCATTTATTCAAATATCCTCCTTCCATCCCATAGAACTCAATTCTTACAAATCTTGCATCATATCCTTGACACAGCAAAGCCACAAATACATGTACCATACCCTGACAAAAACTTTAAGAGTGCAGTGACTTCTCAAATACACATTACTGTATTATTAAATCTGCTTTTCTAAGTTTGTTCAATTTAGCTTTAGAAATATGACAGACTGCTAGTTCGATATTCATTAACAAAATGGTTTGTAATTGGTTTCTCTAAACGCCTGATCCCAAGCCAAGACTAAAGATTCCTTACAACTGTACCAAACTCTAGGTCTTTTAAATGTCTGCACAAGTTTCCAAACCAGAACAGTTATATAACTTTTGAGATTCATGGCAATGACTGTTAAGCCTGTCTTTTTGGGGGTGATAGCATGTTGTTCTGAAAGCGCATATCAGTGTTTCAGGGGAACGTGGTGCTTTCACCTCAAAGGCCAATAGTAGCATGTGCCCATGAAATGTTGGTATCCACCAATAAGACTACCCAGATGACCACTCGACCACAATCACAACAATTTTATATAGCTGTAAGTACCTTGGACGAAGAGAATCTCCATGGATTCTTCGTCCTACTCCAACAAGACTCAACACGTTGAATAGGACTTGTTCGTAGATTATTCTGTTAGGAGGGAAGTGTTGTGAGGACAAGTTAGGAGACATATTTGCCTGCAACATACAATTTCATGTCATGATCTATGTCCACATATCCAACCCAGAATAATAGCCTAAGTATACTATGAAAATATACAATTCAAGTGATAAATCCATTACAAGGGAATAAAAACAACTACCTTACTCTGCAACCAGCCTAGTACCATTTCAGAGAGTTGAAGCCCCCAGTTATATAAGGCAGAAGATGTGATAGTGCGCTGCCTGGTCAGGGTTACTGCACACCTCAGGAAGTGGTGACAGATGAATATGGAGCAATGACAGACTGATGATTAGGAGGAATAAACTGAAGAAACAGAGGGATGAACCTGCTTCAGTTTCCAGAACCATCCACCTTGAATCTCACATGAACTCACCCAGGATTGAAGCCAAGACTCCATAGTGAGAAGCCAGCACCTAACCAGCTGACCTATTGCACAGCCTTACAAGGAAATTAATATAAATATTAACAGTGAGGTTAACTTTCCCATATAATGAAAACACAGTGAAACCTCACTAATTCGGACTTTGTGATATTTCAAACAACTGTTTTATTTTCTTTGCATTATGACCATGATGATCACAATACCACAATCAGCAAGCTGTAGAAAAAGAACGCTACAAAAAGAGGAACACAAAGTAAGTCAATCTTTTAAACATGGTCTCAATAATGCTAAGACTGTAGGTTACCTAAACTGTTCTTAAGACTGACGTCAAAACTTACATTTTTACACTTTATGACAAGCAAATTTATTTTATGATATGCAACCTAAGTTTAAAAATAAAGTTGTATTGCCTAAAAAGACATGTGAATTCCATTTTATAATGTCCCTAAACATATTTTCAGTAGCTCTTCTATAATTCAGATTTTCACTATTTTAGACAAAGTGTCCAAATTAGTGAGGTCTTACTGCACTTTCATTTTAAGTATGTACAGCAAATCAAGAATCAAAGTAGTAATTAGAAGTAGTAGCAATGAAATACATGTAATTAAAATGTTACTCTATAATATACGAGTTTTATATTATACAATTTGTGTTAATTTAATTGGCATGCTGGAATGTAGGACCAGGAAATCAAACTCCAGCCCCACAAAATGTAAAAGTAATGGACCTAATTAAGTATTTAGGTACATACATGAAAAAATATTGTGATTATGAAAATAATCGATAACAACAGATTACAGTAACGCCAGAGCAGAATGTGAACCTGTCTTACCTCCATTATATAAACGTTCAGGTCCTCATCAACAACAAAATCAAAGCGTACCATTTCAAAAAAGTTTCGCTTTGATCTATAATTGGAAGCAGACTTAATCATCAATGGTTCTGTTTTCAAGTAGGCGTGTCTTAAGGCATCATCTATTTGGTCCCACATTTTGTTTGGATCTTTACCTATACAGTAAAATTCACTGGTGAGGTTACAGAGTTATTACATTATTCATTATGTACAACAGTTCTGTGTAATTCATTAACACCGAAATAGTACACTATCAGTTATCCAGCGTGTATGAGGAAAGAAGCGTGCTGGTTACATGAATCCAGTCGTTCCGTATGAGAATCATATTTACAGGTGCTATGTCCAAACTACCATACAGGAGTTTTGGCCTTTAAGACTACACTTTGACAAAAGTCAAAAACTTTTCTTTATGAAAGCACACTAAGCAAGCAGTTTCTTCCTCTGCCACTAGGCGGCGCATAGAGCTACATTTAGAAATATCTTGGACATATACAGATTACTGCTATAGCGCCAAATGCTAGCATCCTGCCAGAAAGGGCTTATTGGAAAATAGGCAAGCCACAGAAGTGATGCAAATGAAAGTTTTAAAAATCCTGAGACTGCCTGCAGACACTATTCAGTGATCTGTCTTCAGCTTAACAATGGTCAAGCACTTGCCTGAATAAACTGCAGAAAACCATGAAAAACTTTGTTTCCTGGCTGAGATTCAAACTAAGCACCTCCTAAATACAAGTCAGGAACATTACCGCCTGAGACAACTTGCTAGACCTATCTGTTATAAACTGTAATATTAAACACTTACCTATATCTCTTAAATGAGCATTGAGTGACTCTTTCATAGAAAACCCCAAGTCTATGTAATATTTCCGCAGAGAGGGCACTTCCCATGTGGGGAGGTAATCATCTCCCACTACATACTTATCAAGCACGTCAGGATTCAATGGGTAATATTTCTCTGGACAGAATCTTAAATAAAAGAAAAAAATATCAGTGCAAAAATACTGCACACTTTCTCACACATGCTTTGATGGATCATAGCTTCTACTATCCTAAAATAGATATTTCAGAAAAATTTATCTCTATTTTATATATAAATGATTTTTAGTACATGATAACAGCTCATAGAGTACTCCGAGGGTGGTCTGTTGTTTTGTGGGAAATATGTTTCAATGCAGTTTCATCTTGGAATATCAACACTACAAATTGGTGAAATTTAATCAAAACTGTTAGAACCATTTTCAGCAAAATTAATATTTCATGACTGAGTTTGATTTGGTTCATCCTGGTCCATCACACTATCAATATTATAAAAGGTTAGTCAACACCGTCCAGTGTGTTGAGGAAAATATTTGGACCAAAGAGGGATGAAGTGACAGGAGGTTGGACAAAACTGCATAATGAGGAGCTTCATAACTTGTACTCTTCTCCAAGTATAATCAGAATGATTAAGTCAAGGAGGATGAGGTAGGCAGGTCATGTAGCACGAATGGGGGAGACGAGGAATGTGTATAGGATATTGGTGGGAAAGCCAGAAGGAAAGAGACCAAAGGGAAGACCAAGGCATAGATGGGTGGACAATATTAAAATGTATCTTAGAGAGATAGGATGGGATGGTATGGACTGGATAGATCTGTCAGGATAGGGATCAGTGGAGGGCTCTTGTGAACACAGTGATGAACCTTCGGGTTCCATAAAATGCTGGGAAATTCTTGAGTAGCTGCAGAAGTGGCGGCATCTCCAGAAGGGCTCAGCTCCATGAGTGAGTGAGTGAGTAAGTAAGTCAACTCCATCCAGTGTGATTGATGAAATGTTCTTTCCTCTCTCCTTTTTAATCTTTCGTCCTTGACATGTTTCAGTTTTAGAGACCATCTTCAGAAGGATATAACAATACAGGCAGAAACTACTATTACAATGTGATTGGTCAATATTGATACATACATACAATATCATCACAAAGCCATGAATATAAAATCTGATCTTTTAACAACTACAGCAACATGCAGGAATACATTAAAATATTTATAAATTATTACAATTAGTTTATTTCATTTACAAGTGTGGTTTAAAAAGACTTTGTTAAAATTTAGAACCAATTTGATTCGTGTCTGCAATTGTTATCACATAAATGACCATATTCATGCATACTTGAGAAAAGCCAATAAGATAAACATTCGGTTACTACAAACATTTTTGTCTTTTAGGATGTGATACCATGAAATCTGACAGGTATTTAGGAACCTTCAAAGGACTCTCCAGCCTCCATCTCCATGGCAGGGTAGTTAAACTTATGAGAAATGTAAATTTTATATAGACTACTAACTAGTCAATACAAATTAAAACAATGGCCAACAAAGAGAAAAAACAAAAGACAACACACTAAAGACACATTCATAACATAATGAAACCCCTGCGTGAAGGCAGAGAACAGGATTTGTATACTAAAATGAGAGAACTCTGAAATGTAGATGTAACAGAAATTTACTCTAATTCAGTGAAACAGAACACTGAATGAGGGAAAACTTTACATTAAAAACACAAGATGGGGGCTTCACTGTAAGATATCAGGTTCCTACACTGGTGACCATGAAGATTACTGTCTTTTGGAATGTGACGCCATGCAGTTTGGTGAATGTTTACCCAAATGATGTCAGATTTACTCAAGTCCTCTATCCCAGCCTATATTCAAACAATTTTTCCCATGCTCAATTTAATTATCTACATTAAAGAAGGAGGCAGCTGCTCCCTCTGAAATGGTGGTAACATTCTACAAGAGTAAAAGGAATAACATGCCAGGAGACAATTATGTCATGATGTGGACTGGCTCCATTTCTTTCACTGGGATATTCGCAATTCAAGTTACCTCAATATCACATCTCCATTGTAAGCGTACACTCTCAGAGGATCTATGGAAGTCTGAATTGTGTACACTCCGATGTCAAATTTGTGTCCATCCACAAGCAAGGGCCTACCAACATATTCCTGAACAAATGTACCTTCTGCTTTCAGGTTCAGGTCCTTCACCTTTGTGATGGTTACACCTCGATGGTCATTACTCTTCTGGACAAATAATGCCTCAGGTTTTACTTTTGCCTGAAACATTAAAGGTACACATTTCAAAAACATGTAATCATACTCTTGGTTCTCTCTTCATAAAATCCTTCTTAATCCTGGGAGGGAGATTTTGCAAATCTGAACATAATTCGCCGCCCAACCTCTGGCGAACACAAGACTCCAACGTCACTGGCCAGAAGACCTAATCTGGGCGACGCATGAAGACCCATCAGTGGATGATAATCACAAGCTACTACGACGCCCGAACATTTACTTATTACTCTCTTGTCACTAGAGTAAATTGTAAATTAGCAATCAAATAAATAAAAAAAAATCCTGCACAGGAAAGAGGTTTTCCTTCCTCCACACTGTCCAGACTGGCTCTGGGGCTCACACAGCCTCCTACTCAATGGGTACCAGGGTCTGCTGTGCCAGGGGTTTGAAGCTGACTGATAACCTCCATCCAGTAAGAATGGGAGAAGCTGAGAAGCTGTATCTTCACTCCATCACATATTTTCATAGCATAGTGCTTAGCTGTGCAAAGGGACAACTTTTACCTTTATCTATATAAATTCAGATTCATCTTCCAATTATAATCTCTCTGGAACACATAATGAACACAATGACTATTCTCATGTTAACATTTAACTTCTAGAGTCACCGCTTCAGAAACAAATCATTACTACTGCAGTTCATACCTTAAAATAATGGTCACTCTTTTGCATATGAAGAATCAATATGATAGATAAAAAAAACGAGTGCAATAATTCAATAATAAAGCTCCAATTCATATTAAAAGTAAACTAAANAAACTTCAAGAATTATGTCCTCTTACTAACAGCTTGGACAGTACTGATAGAAGCTCTAGCCTGTTTTTCTTCCAAAGAACATTATACTCGTGCCTTCTCACTTAAATAAATATACTGCAAATTTGCTGTGACAAATCAACTGCAATATTCTCAATCACTGACTTACATACTCAAAGAGCTTCTCAAGGTCGGCAGGGATCCTGAAAGCAACTGGAATATAAGGAATGCCTGAAGTGGCAAGATCAACCTTCTGTGTGATATATCCTGATCCAGGGAAATGATTCACCTGCAACAGGGTGCATTTCATTACACACAGAACTAGAGGTGCACTGTGGCAACAAAGAAGACATACACTGTCCTGATGTCCTACAACAACTATATAACAATTTTATGTACAGTTTTATGACCACCTGAATCTGTATTCATGAATCAAAGTCATATACAATTAAGACAAGAAATAAGCCAAAGAGATGCTTATTTAGAGGGCAGAAGGTAACTGGACTTTCCCCTGTCCTATTCATAATATAATAAACCTACCCCTGTAACAGGCCATGAAGGCCTATAGGGCTGTGAGATGTCAAGGCTCCCATATTTTCTAGACAATCGGCTCACAGATGGCGGTGAGGTTGCCAGCCTTACGAGCCAGTCACCCTTTACCTCCCAGGAATCTTTCCTGTTACTCATTTATGTTAGGGACTGAGTCATCTCAGGGCCATAATGCAGTTGGAAGGGTTAGGTCAATTGAAAAATTCAATGACCTCATCGGGATTTGAAGCTGTGACCTTCTAACTTGTAGCATAGTGCTTCAACCTACTATGTTACCCACCAATTCATTTTATATATATAGAAATATATACGATGGGCACACACACACACACAGACACACAAGATGGCTCTTATTGGTGGCATGTAAAACTGAACATCTGAAGAAATAATCAGGTTTCATACATGAAATTCTAGATTATCTCTCTCAATATATAATTCTATTAACTTTTGTCTTTATGGCTCCCAAATTTATTAAATGTCTTTCATTAATAAAGGAAGAATAATAAATAACTTTTACAAATAAATCAACTTAGCACTTAAAAACAGCATTACAATTAAAATAATTTAACATTTTTAATGAAGACAATCATGAATCCAATGGAAACCACACATAATATTTCTTAATTTAAAGATCTATGTCACTAAATTTTCAATGTTCATAGTGCCTATTCCATTACTTTAGTGTTAAAATGCCTTCTCTTCAGGGTTTCCTCAATCTAGTGATCAAATATTTTATCCCTCAAAGAAATCTTTTGTATATATTTACTGAAGCTTCAAACAGAGATGGAGAAATCTCAGTATATGCATTAATAGTCTTAATTCTACAGGCAGGCACAATCTATGCAAAAAGTAAAGATACATTAAGATGGATCATACCTTTTGATGAGGTTTGAGATTTTTAAGACTGGAATATAAAACACGGAAAGGATACATATGAGCCCACAGAACATCCCAGTCAGAATCATTCCGTCGTTCAAAGCCCAAACGTTCGAAAACAAGGTAAACATGCTTGAGATATCCAGCATCTACCTGAAACAGTGGAATCACATATTATGGGCCTAATAATTAAAGAAAGTAGTACAGCTGCAAAATGCTATATAAACAATTCACAAATCGGAATTTTAACTTTAACAAGCAACATAAAAAACTGACTATTCATATCACAGACATTTGTGCACAAGTACTCATTTTGTGTAACACCTGGATTTACCTGAGAGACCCTCGGGAGCGAAACTTTCTTTTTGTCCTTTCCTACCTACAATAGCAATTTTTAATGACCTAAGAGAGGGTTGAACCACATTCCTCTACAAAATTTATTTTAATGTGCTTGGTTCATATATACAAAAAAAAAAAGTAGTTATTCTACCAAACAGGTCAAAACTAATAACAAACCTACGAGCTAAAAACACCAGGAGCAGAGGCAGCATAGTCAGTATAGCAAAGGGCTACAGACTGGATGACCCAGCAGTTGGAGTTCAAGTCCCAGTAGGGTCAAGGATTTTCTCTTCTCCACAATGCCCATACAAGCTTTCATGGGGACCCACCCAGCCTCCTATTCAATGCATACCAGAGGTAAAGCAGCTGCGGTGTGAAGCTGACCAATCTCCTCCAGCTAGGGCCAAGGTCAAGAAAATGTGGGTCTACACATCCACTCCTCCATATGCCTTCATGGCGTAGTGCTTGATCAGTTAAGCAGAGGGACAACTTTACCTTTGTGAGCTACAATCACCAGACCAAATTATGGTCCCATTCCTCTCTTGGACTACTATCTTAACCTGACAGGAACATTTCCAAGCCCTCTCCTCACCTAGAGAGCAAGGTTAGTGGGATTGTAAGCTCCACACAGACAAGCCTAATGGTATGGGATATGAGCAAAAATATTTCTTGGTCTTTAGAGGTTCGGGGTTCGGTGTGAGGCAAATGTCACCTTGGAAAATAATACATCTTAAAAAACCAAGTGATGGAAGCCTGCTGGATAATTCAGGAAACCAACTAAGGAAAGGTTATAAGGTCAATAAGTTGCATCTTGTTACTTGAAATGTGCTGCTTAATCAGGACAGAACCACAGAAGATGTGAAGAATAATCTATGAAAGTAAGAACAAAACAGATGGTGAGAGAAGGCAAATGATGAAAAATGGATATCAGTCATAAAGGAAATGAAGGCAATCAGATTATCACAGAGACAAAACGTAATGAATAAGTAAGAATTTCCAGTTTTAAATCCGAAATAATATACACTAACATTTCTCCCATAAACAGCAAAACCTGGCTTCTTTACTGAATCCTTCTCAACAACTTGTTCTGGATGTGGCAAAACATATCCCCTGTCTGATTCTGCATGACGTAGTTCATATACACTAAGTGAGGTTAGGGCCACACAAATCAACATGACACACAGCATAAATATTCCTCTATTGCTGATTCTTCCCAAACCATATAAATAGTGAGTGTTCAAACATGTGTCACGGCTTGACGAGTGGACCTTCTGGAAAGACATAATAAAACATGAAATTATACATGTATCATGTTACATCTTAAATAATGATTCATCACTCTGCTACTATAACTGGACAAAAGTTATAAATTTAGACAGATCAAGCAGATGCTGAAAAGGGTCCCTGTTGTTAAGCATACATTCCTTGTTCATACACAAAGTGTTCATATTCATGTGCTAAGGTTGCTCTTTGGAAATACAGAAAACTTGACACTTGAAACTTTAAAGACCAGACACCTGTGCAAGGTGTCTGAGGAGACTTTTGAGAGGTTATGAGAGGTGTTCAAGCACAGTGCCAGTTCCATCCAATTTCACTTCAATGGTCACTCAACATTTTGATTTGATTCTTTAATGACCTTATCTGTCTAAATGTATTCTTGCCTGTATAAACAGTTTTCTTTTCTGAGTTGTAACTGTAATATCCTGAAGTTTATGTCAGAATCTCATCCTTACGTTACATATGAGTACCACACATGGGTGGGGGCAAACGGTAGCATAGTTGGCTGGGGTACTATGCTAAAAGCCGGAAGGTCACAGGTTCCAGTCCCAATGAGGTGGATTATTTTCAATTGACCTATCGCTTCCAGCCACCCTATGGACCTAGGGTCAACTCAGTGTCTAACAGAAATGAGGACCAGCAAACTTTCTTGGGGGTAAAGGGCAGCCAGCATGCTGAGCTGACACCCTTATCATCATCTGTGAACTGATTATCTAGAGAAACTGTGGGAGCCTCGATGTCTCACAATCCTATGGGCCTTCACGGCCTGTTAGAGATAGCTTTACCGCTCTTTTTTACCATATATGGACATTCACTTCAATGTGTAAACCTCATGTGGCATTTCAAGACAAAATAACACGACTGAATGTTTAATGCAATAGCAGGAGCTTAGGATTATGGCTGACAAACACAGACAACATAAGAGCTCACTCCATGGTGTTTGTTCAAAGATTTACTTGAGCAATACTGAACAAAAATTGTAATCTATGTAGGAGTTTGGCATGTCAGATATAGTGTGAATTAATGTGAAAAGCATATATTCCTCCTGCCTCCTGGAAACTCTTTCCCCAAGAGGGAAGCATGCAGAATGTGAAACTAACCACTCAGCTCAACCTAGTGCCATGCTTAAGAATGCATGAAGCTTTATCCACTCTCCATAGGTTTACCTGGGGTTGTGCCTAAGTAGGGGTGCATCCTCTAGGTCAATCTTCTCTCTTAGGCATTTGTGGTCCCTAACATATCTCCCATAACCTTAGTCATACTACTGTAGTTGTGGGTCTCATCCCATTTTATCTCAACAGGCTTGGCAGGGAAGCCACGTAACCTTAAATCAGTGCAACAAACAAACCTCGGCAAAGAATGGATTACATGTAGCTATTACATACCGCCTCCTCTGGTGACTGTTCAATTTGACCCATAGAATTGTACTTCGACTTCGGCGCTGACCTGAAAGCCCAGCGCTGCATTTTGAAATGTAAAATGCCTAATTGCAAGTTTTCCTTGGTTATCATAACTAGTTAGAGCCAAGTCAGAATTTTAAACCCATTTCCACGTCACAAGAATTCCTATACCACAAATTAAAAAAGACCCTCACTCTCCAAGCACCCCACCTATTTGACCGTACTTGACCTTCATTTGAAAATAAGTGGGAGGAATGAGCACGAGGGCGATATTACTAGCCACTGTGGTCAATTGCGGTAACTGTTATCCCCCCCCCTCACAGAACACGGATCCTGTGCTGTAATAAATAAATAAATATATAATTGATTCAGACGCACTTTTATAGAAGAGGATACGTTTCCATGACTTACTTAGACAGATGCAGTCCTCCAAGTTGTCGTTCAAAGGTAGATCAATGATCAATATGTAGCGATATGTAGATATCAAAGTGATATGAATCATCGTTGGTCAAACCCTTTCGTACTGCTTGTACTCCTTGATATACGGAACTGTAACACCAATGGAAATCACACCCTACAATTAACTTCCGTTCCGTAGGATGCGATAGCAGCCGTAGCAGCGGTAGCAGCCATTTCCGGTGGTAAGGGTAGTCAGGTTGATTTTTGTTCCTTGTGAGGTGTATTATTTTGCGTTTTGAGGAGTGTGGTAGTGGTTATAAGAAGAGATTTGCGATGGGTTTCCAGAATATTTGGTATTCACATCCACGAAAATATGGCCAGGGATCCAGATCATGGTGAGTAATGAGTGTTTACTCATGTTATGAGTCAACGTGTGTTGTATATTGAATCTGAACATAACGAAAAAATATTTCTTCGCGCATGATTTTTACTCGGGTGGAAATTTTCCGACCAGAGACCCGGAAATCACACAGAAGATAATTCGTTGCCCTCGTGTGAGGTTTTGTTCAAAGCACATAAACTTAAAAATAAAATTATTAAAACAGTTATTTCGTAACACGTGGACCTCATACATTGTGACAACCATTTATGGTATAATTGTTGTATATTGTAACATGATAATGTATTAAATTTTCTATATGAAATAGTTCTAATAAACTCCGAGTTCTTATACCACAGCTTTATCAAGGTATTACTGAACGGTTTAAAATACAATATCTTTTTCGAAGAGCTGGGATAGCGCAGTCGGTATAGCGAGAAGCTACTGGCTGGACGACCGAGGGGTCAAGAATTTTCAGTTCTCCATGTCCAGACCGGTTCTAGGGTCCATCCAACCTCCTGTTCAGTTGGTACCGGGGCTTAAAGGTGACCACTCACCTCCAGCTAGCACTGAGGTCAAGAAATTGTGGATCTCTACACCCACTTCCCCATACACCTTCATGGCATAGTGGTTAATCAGTTAAGCACAGGGACAAATTTACTTTTTTTTTTTGTGAAACCTGTTTTCAAACTAATATTTTCATATGTGGAGGTTCATAATGTATTCAAATCTTTTTCAGTCGATCGTGTGCCAATGGTCATGGTTTAATTAGGAAATATGGCCTGAATCTCTGCCGACAGTGCTTCAGAGAATATGCTAATGATATTGGTTTTAAGAAGGTAATTTTCTGTTTAAATTTATTGAAATTGGTTAATCAGTATTTGAATTAGAGGTACTGTTAACTGAAATGCTCCTCTACCTGATATGCATCCTTACAGCATAAAGAGTAACATTTGTCTTGTAAATCATGATTGCTATCCTACTAAACTTTCATATGTATGAATTTNTCTGCCCTGAAGATGGAGGCGATACGTTCCTCTGAAACGTCGGTTAACACCACACATACACAGTGCCAAATCCCAGAAGACTGCTTTCTTCTTATTAACTTTGTCTGTATTAATTGGAAGTAGTACAACCAGTTGCTGCTGCAGGTGACAGAAACTTCCGATGTTATCTTGTGGAGAATTGATGTGTACTAAGTGAACCTGTGGCATACTGTAATGGTAATCTAATTAACAGGTTAACAGTTACGTGGTACATGGTGATTGAAAATAGTATAATAATATATACAAAACCTTTATTAGTATCAAAAAATTACAATGTAACAGTAATAGTGTATCCATTGTAAACAAAACATTGCACATTTCCACCTTACTTTTCTTTTGCAGTTGGACTGAGCAGTATGTAACTCTTCATTGAAGACTTTATGGAAGAGAGTGATGTACAACATCAGCATGGAACATCAGCAGAAAAGTTGTATTTTTCAATCATTTAAAGCTGATATAATATGTATTTCACATTATCACTCTTTCATGTAATGGCTTTAGTGAAGAAATAAAAACTTAAAATAAATCTGATGGTTGTTTATTTTTTATTGATGGTTATCTTCGTCCCAGTCTCTGAAATAAAAATTTAAACAGTTTTGTTCTTATCATATGTGCCACCATGTATACAGGGTGTCCAGATGAAAGGTATCCAAAATGAAATAATTATATCTCAGAGAGCTTTTATTATACACATTTATGGGTTACACCACTACAAAGGGAACTATCAAAGTTTTTCTGTGTATATAATAAATATATAATAATTTCAATAAATTGAAATGTGGGCTCCCTTGGTGGCATGACAAATGTCTAGACGATCCAGCATGTTTGGTGTTACCGTAGCCACAGCGTCCCTTTATGCGGGCTTTCAGGTGTTGCAGGTCATTGATGTTAACCTGGTAGACAATGTTCTTCACATAACCCGACAAGAAAAAATTCAGTGGGGTCAAATCGGGCGACCTAAGAGGCCAAGCGATTGATCCACTTCTACCGATCTATCTCCCAGCCATCACTCTGTCCAGGTGATTCCTAATGTGGCAGCGCATGCGCCATGGGAAAAACTTACAGGGTTTTCCTTTCTGATGACAAACTAGATATGTGTATGACAGTTACTTTACGAGATATAAATTTTTCATTTTGGATACCTTTCATCCGGACACCGGATATAGTCATAATCTAGTTAATTCCAGTTGTTGAGGCTATGGAGTGCCTCAATAGATACACAGGAAGTGTTCTGCAGTATCGACCTGAAGTTCTGTGTAAAGGTTAAAAAGAATGTAATTATATGTAATTTTAATTGTTCTGTTTTTATACCTGTCATCATCTTCTGCATGACCCCAAGTCAGATTGTAAGAAATAGCATGGCTGTCGCCAGTTTTGTTGCAGAGTTGGCTTAATAAGTTAAGTTCTTATTTTCATGCTAAAGTACCAGGTAAGGACTGAAGCCCTGACTAAAGAGGGGTTAGGTAACATGTTGACTGGTACTTTCACAGTGGTGGTAGATTTGTGACAAATGGAGTGATTTGCAAGGAAAGGCCTAGATATTCGGGAATAGCCACTGTTACTTTATGCAGCATGTGTCCGGTGTGAACTGCCCTGGGATAGCATGTAGGCTTCCACAGTAAGAAGTCAACGCCACGCCTTGTTTTAAACTGAATTTAATAATAGTCTTTAGTTCTCTGAAAATATTCAATTTGTGCACTTCATGTCACTGAAAACTACATATCCTTATAAAAGGTTAATTAATTCTGTCCAGTGTGACTGATGCTTTTTTTTTTTAATATTTTGTTCTTAAAATGTTTCGGTCTTATAGACCATCTTCATAAGGATATCAATACAATTAGAAACCACTATTAATTAACCTTTTATAGTATTGTTAGTGTGACAGACCAGGATGAAAAAAAAATCATCAGTCGCACTGAAGGGAATTAGTTAACCTTTTATAATATTGTTAGTATGGTGGACCAGGATGAAACAGATCAAAACTACGTATTCTTTCTATGTTCTTGCCAAGGTACATGAGCTTACCTGTGTAACTGTTGCAATCAAAGCTAGCAGTGACTTCTTGGGTGGTCGGCAGAATTTCTTGCCTTGTTCCTGGCAGCACAGGTTCGGAAAGCAATCAATAGGAGTTCTGCAAGGTTTAGGGAAGAGATCAAAGAGCAGTGGTGGGGGAGGGGTACATTGGAGATAAGGAATCATGCTTCTCAATGCTGTGAAAGAAATATGTAGTGAGATGAGAATTTCATAATTTGTAGTAGTATATTTGATTTTTTGTTGATGTTTAACTATTGATCTGAGGTCTTCCTTGCATGAGAGTTGAGCAATAATAAAATAACATAGTATAAACATTAAATGTGACTCCCACTGTTTAAGAGTGACTTTAAAAATGTTCTTAAGAATTTTAAATTGTCTTAGCAGGGAAAGGTGAACAAACCATCTATTCAGAATCTTTGAAATTGAAGTGCAACACACCAAGGGGATATAGGTTTCTGAAGTGATTTTTAAGTACAGTTCTTACCAGAAGATTTACCTCAATCAAGTGGCAAAAGATGTGGGCCTTTACTTCTGTCCTCCATATTTGACTTCACAATGTGATGCCTAGTCAAGGGGCAAGATGACTTTGTATTGTTACAAGTTACAAGTATGGTCATTTGTGTCATTAAATTTCTACTGTGCTTACAAAATGTTGGAAACTGAATGCTGACTTATAATGGAAATTCATTAATGCAGTGACACATAATTGTGCATATTTTGGAACAAAGATATTTGAAGGCATTAAACATTAGATGTAGCTCAGAGTCGAGTATTGGGTGAAAAATGCTGAACTCACGATAAAATCCTGAAGGATCTCGCTCCCACTCTGGCACTGTAGATCGGCAGTAGCTGTGTTGGCCATCTGGACAACAGATACGAGGCCAGCAGTCTGTATCATTTGTGCAGTTCTTCACAGGCAGAATTTCAATTACTGGGTTGGTTGGACATTCTCTAGGAATGAAGCCCAAGAGCGCTAAGAAACACAGTATTTTCTGTTAATCTGTATTTTAATGGCATATGGAATATGATTGCTTTATCAGCTTACATTTTTCCTTTTATTAACTGAAAACTTAAAACCTACTTGGACAAGGTGTAGATTAACCCTTGCACCATCCTGGCATCAGTTTAATATAAGGGTGAAAATTGCCCTTAGCATATTAACCAGCTTTTCCTGAGAGTTACTGTTGAAAGTTTAAGGAGGCATGGCTGTAGGAAGTTAACCAATCAGGTGCAATCCAACTTCTCTTCTGCTTCAAGATGTACATTTCATTCAAATCTTGATCATGTGTGGATGTATGAATGAATGTATAAGGGGTGGGCCTTCTCGGCCCTTGCACCACGACCTACAGTGGTCTATTGTGCTTATGTGTGGATGTACCTCCTAAACAAGACTCCACGTCTAGTAAGAAGCTCCTTATGTATTTTGGTATGTCTGTGTGAAAATAAATTACTTGCAACTGACATAGTCACAAGTTTTCTTTTTTACTCTTGCTCATTTGAATGTGAATTATTCTTAAATTATTTACTGATGCTACTTCAACTACAAAGAATGAAAAGGGAAGATGATAACGCTGAGTAAGGAACTATCTGAAAGTAGGTGTTTGTGGCCACAATCTTGATTGTCACCTGGAGAATCAGGAAAATCTAGCTGATATTTCGGTAGCAAATGTTTACCGTTAGATCCTTCTGGCCTGTTTAGTTATTTAATTAATTGACCATCTGATTGTGATATAAAGGAAATTAACATAATTTAGCTTCTTAAAACATTACTTGATGTGTGCAGTTGTGTGAGTCAACTTGGCTTTAAAATGTCAGAAGTAGTTCAAATTTTCTGGTTTAAAAAGAGGTGCACTGTTTATTCAATTACTGTAGACAGGTGTTTATACTGTCAAGCTAATTCTTCTGAATGTACTACTCATTCTAATCTGTGAACATTCTTACGTGTATGTATTGGTTTTGGAGCAGGTTTTGGTACACCTTTCTGGCAACGCATCTTTCCATTAACGTTACAGCAGAGTTGTCCCACGATGTCACAATCTTTATTTGTCTTGCAGGGAAGGGAGAAGATAGGCAATGTGACTGACATGGGTGGGCATACCGACTCCTTGTCTATTGCTGTAGCTTTCGATACTGTAAGAAATAAACTTAGTTTTATAATCCAGTGACTTTGGAGCTTTTGTGGCATCTATGTGCAATGTCCTTCCCTATTCTTCCTTCATATTCCTTTATTGGACACTAAATATTTTAGCCTAACTAGCCATCTTCAGATGTACAGGTTGTTATGATTAAGGATTCTGCTGCTCACTGTGACATGGTTTTCGTTCCTTGAAAATAACCAGAGGCAACTACAATAGGAGGAAAGAAAACTGCATTACAGTGAGAATCCTTGACCATAACCTGTACACCTGAAGATGGCCAGTTAGGTTGAAACATGTAGTGTCCAATAAAGGAATACAAAGAAAGAATAGGGAACAATGTTGCACATAGATGGCACAAAAGTCAGAGCTATACAGTGTATCAGGATGCTGATATATAACATTATAATCTAATGTTTTCAAACTTCTATGTACACTGCATATGGGGAGTTACATTCAATGTAATGACTAGGATATAAGTTGGACAACCAAGGAAGCAAGGTTGTAATCCTGGTAGGAACAGGAGATTTTTCTCTTCTTCACAGTGTGCAGACTGGCTGTTTGGCCAACCAAACCTCCTATTCACTGTGGGTACTAGGGGCTCTTCCCCCAGAGATAAGGCAGCCAAATGGCATGAAGCAGACCACTCATCTCCATCTAGTGCTGAGTTTAAAGATTTGTGGAGTTATACCTCCACTCTGGCATAGTGCTTAATTAAGCATAGAGACAATGTTACCTCATCTTCATGTTTCACGGTGGATACATCAGATTAAAAGCGGTCAGAGCATGAAACTGACACCTTCACCTGGTACAGAGGTCAAGAATTTGTGGAAATTTAACTTAGATTTACCTCTGTATGTGTGGTAGGAAGGAAAGAAGCAAGAGTTGTAATTCCACAATATATTATGGGCTTACTCAACCAGGAAAAGCTTATGTCATAGTTTAGAGGCTAACACTTCATGTTCCAGAGGTATCAGGTTCGATCCTGTGTCTGTAGCTCAACTGTTTCAGCTGGAGTTCATGATTTTCTTGGTCTTTCCAGGCAAATGATGAAGGAGTATCTTCAAGTGTACCATGGCCACTTTCTTTCTAGTTCATAATTCAAAATCATACTTTAATTCAACAGTAATATAACTTATGCAACTGGAAAAGATCCATCATTGAATAAAGTGAGAAATGGACAACCTAGATAACACTGAACTAATGTAGGCCCACATTTTCTAAACAACCTTTAGCAACTAGATTACATAAAAATATAATAGCACAGAGAGTGGGCAGGTTATCTTGCATATTACTGAATAACTCATTCTATATAGTGACTGGGATGCAGACTAGACACAGGAATCGGGGTGTGATTCCTAGCAGGGACAAGAGATGTTTATTTTCTCTAGAGCCCCAAACCAACCCTAGCAGTACCACAGCCTCCTATCAGTCAGACATCAGAAGCTCTTTCCCAGGACAATAGAGCAGCCAGGGCTTGAATGCACCTCCAGTTAGTACCAACATTAAGAATGCATAGAGCTATAATAAATTTTCATGTGGTAGCTCTTCATTAAGAGCAGAAACAGTTGTGTATTTGCTTTTACATTATTATGTGTCAAAATTGTATTTGGGAGAGGTTACCCACATAGACAATGAGCTGAAATGTTTCAGGCAGTACAAGAATAATACAATATCTAAGGGCTGTATGACAGAGTTTAGAGTCAGCAGGAAAAGAATTTTCCTCATCACAGCCACCCTGAGGCCCACCCAACCTCTTACCCAATGAACATCAGAGTCTCTTTTTCTCCCGGATATTAATCAATGGGATGTAAAAGAGAACACTTATCTCCACCTAGTGCCGAAGTTAATATGTGGAGCTATACCTCAACTCCTCCATGCGTCTTTATTATGTGATATGTAAATAGACGCAAGGAAAACGTTACCTTCCCAGATTACTCCATTTAAAATGTCAGAACATGTTATATCTTATTCTTTCTTGGTCTTTTCCACGTCATCACACAGAGGGATCCTCCAGCCGTATGCTATAAATAGCACTGGAAGTTGATATATTGTCTTTAAATAATGTACGACCAAGCAAGTTGCGATAATGTGGCTGGGTTCTATTCTTAGTTTGAATCTTGGACAGGTCACCGGTTGTCCAAATTTTTTTTCTTCACATCTTCCAGACCCACTCAACCTTCTATCCAACTGAGTACCAGGCGTTAAACGACCGGGACGTGAAGCTGACCACACACATCCATCTAGTGCCGACACTTCCCCAGATGTATTCATGGTGTGGTGCTTAATTAATTAATTGATTTCACCTTTACCTTTCATTTAACGACGCTGTTAGTTGCTCAGATTACATTTCGTGGAATGGTATAATGATAATGAAGCGTCAAGGATATGGAAGGAAGCGGTCGTGGCCTACTTTGAGATATTCTGCCGGTTTGTACCTAGAAGAACTTAGAAAAATGATGAAAATTTTATCATGATGGCCGGTCTCCGAAGAGAAATTTGAACCACAGATCTGCAAGACTGCTACCAACTAGACTGCGTCTTTCCATGGTTTTCCCCAGACCCATACGAGGGTACCTGGATAATAACTTTGTATGTCATCACAGTTTCTTCCCAGTACTTTTCGCTTTTACGTAGTCATCCTCTCATCTGATTACTTATTAAGTAAGTCCTCAGTTGGTCACGCCATAGCTCAAGCGGTTAGTTGCTGGCTTCCCACCGCGGTTCGATCCCGGGCTGGTCAAGTGGGATTTGTGGTGGACAAAGTGGCGCTGGGGCGGGTTTTCTCCGAGTATTTTGGTTTCCCCTGCCAATCTTCATTCCACCAAATTCTCCATCATCATAATCACCCTGGGAAGGCTACAATAGACCAACCAGTGGCCGCCGTGCCGAGTGGACCCAGTTGGACTCCACCCCCCACCCCTCACTAAGCGAATTTAAAAAGAAAAAAACTCCTGCAGTTGATACAGCATCTTTAAATAATCTACGCACGAGTCAACTTCATAGTTCAGGGGGCGTATATTATTAACAGAGGAACCAACTGCCGGTATATATCTGCAAATAATGGAGTCCGGGATGCAATATTTTGTAATAGCGACTGTACCCAGCCCGTCTTGTCCTCAGGTTAGACACGACTTTAACGAATCTCTGTTTCGAAATACAAAATGTCAGTCATTGCAAAAATAATTACGTAATTACCTGGTTGTGATGCAAATGTGTGCTCATCTTACTGCAAAAACGAACAAGCTGTTTATAAACGGCAAGACTATATCCAGCACAGAAACATGAAAGTTCAGGACAGCTGATAGATACAACCGAAAACTATTACGTTTAAGCACTTATATGAGGGTGTACCAGTGGCATGCTTATCACTCGCACGTGCTATTAAAACAGACGCAAAAATATTGCACATACCTTCTCAAGTACGACTGACCTTGACAGCGTTACTTTGAGAACAGAATCAAGTGTTTTTCGGTAGAACATTGCTAATTACCAAACAACAATGAAATTCGTTCGACTTATAGCGAGGTTTCAACAATGTCCACATTTCGCCTTTGGACTCCTAATTATTTTTGTCAATATACCGCCTATTCCGGTTTGTTTATGGAGATAGTCTCTATAAATGGGGCACGCGGTAGTTGGTTGAGGCACTATGCTACAAGCCTGAAGGTCGCAGTTCGAGTCCCAGTCCTTCCAGCCGCATTATTGTCTTTGGGTCGACTCAGCCTCTGACAAAAATGAGTACCAGGAATCTTCCTGGGGTAAAATGCTGACAACCTCACCGCCATCTGTGAGCCGATTGTCTAGAAAAATATGGGAGCCTCGACGTCTCACAACCCTATGGGCCTTCACGACCTGTTACAGGGAAATTACTGAAATTTTAAAATATGAGTAGGAGAGGACATAGAAGGAAGCGTTCATAACTTACTGAGGGTACTATTTTGTTGAGTTCTTCTTAAGAAGCTAATTATCGCACAGCCAGACAATGAATTCCCCGCCTGATTTTAAAGCAGTATCTTTTCATGCGTCCGGATATATAGTGGAAACAACGAAGGTATGTAGTCAGTATAGCTGCTAGAGATACGAACCTGGGACCTACCAAGAATGTACACGAATACCAATCTCTATACCGCTTTTTTTTTTATTGCTAGTGGGGTGGGACTAAGTCCCTTGTACTGCGACCGCTTCTGGCCTATTGTACCAGCCCCAGATGATAGGTGAGGGTGATTGTGGAGCAATTGGTGGAATGAAGATTGGCAGGGGAAACCGAAGTACTCGGAGAAAACCTGCCTCAGCGCCACTTTGTCCACCACAAATCCCACTTGACGAGACCTGAGATCGAACCCGGACCGCCGCGGTGGGAAGCCAGCGACTAACCGCTTGAGTTATGGCGCGGCCTTTACCGCAACATTATTTCAAATCTAAACGCGAAACTCAATTAACGATAAAACAACGCAGTAATGACGGCATTAGAAAGTCACAATTATGTGGTCACCAAGCGGTGAAGTCTGGCTTCTCAACACTGGTTCTACAACCCCCTTGGTCCCTGGAGTGTAATTCTTCAGTTTCATTACCATTTTACAGGCGGTAGGGCTCCTTGGACTAGGGATCAGCTAATCACAAAGCCTCTACCTAAACACAGGACAACACAAGCACAGAATAATTACACACACATACCAAACAGTCATGCTTTGTATGGGATTCGAACCCATAATCCCGGTTTCCGAGCGAGCGAAGACAGTACATTTCGGTTATGCGATAGGCTGGACGGCCGAGGTTCAATTCCCGACAGAGGATAAAGATTTTGCTCTACTTCACAGCGTTCAGACCGGCTCTGGGGTCCACCCAGCCTCCTGTCCAAAGCGAACCGGGAGCTCTTTCCCGAGGGGTAAAGCGGACTGGGCGTGAAGCACACCATTCACCTTCATCTAGTGCCGAGGTCAAGAATGGTGGAGCTATCCCTCCACTCCCTCATACGTCTACATGCCATAGTGATTAATTAATGAAGCACAGAGACAACTTTACCTCTTTACTTTACTTATATTTAATAGTTTAAATGTTTAATATTATGTTATTTGATGTTTTTTGTTGTTTTACAATAAAAGCAATGTAGGTACAAGGTACTAGGAGTTAAAATTTCGAAAAATGTGCCTGAGTATTGAGCTTCGGGAATGCAATCCTAACAANTCAAACTCCGTGGCCTGTAGTCCGCAAGCGAACTACACCGACCGAGCGACCGCCTCTTGTCGGCGAAGTTAGTCCCAGCTTTAGCGGATAGAGAGTGTCGCGTGGTCAGCGCAACGAATCCCACGGCCGTTAATTTCGGTTTTCTAGACCGGAGCCGCTATTTCCTTGAAATAGCTCCTCAGTTATTCTCACGAGGCTGAGTGGACCCCGTTCCAGACCAACTACTTCTCAGAAAATCTGGTGGAGCCGGGAATCGAACCCGGGATCTCTGTATTTGTAGCCAGGAACTCTAACCAGTATACCACAGAGGCGGTCACGTAATCCTTTAAGTCCAATGTTATAATGAACTCAACTTTCAAGTCTTCGGAAACACATAAAGTCATAAGGTCGAAGCACGTAGTAAGTTAATGTTCTTTGATTATAATGATACTGATGTTTCGCTGAGCAAATGTTTTTGTCTTAAGAAGTTCTGATAGTGAAAGTCATGGAGATCTAAGTATCAAGACTTGACGTTTCTGTAACAGGAATTTTAACTTTCACTTAACTATGAACTGAACTTTTTGCGAATGCAGAAACCTACATTTATCCACGCTTCTTAACTCATTTGTCGTCACACTTATATAAGTGTTATGTTATAAGTAGTGTCAATGAAGACTTATTTTGGATTATTTTAATTTACGGTGTAGGCACTTGTTTTATTTACTGGCATTGTGTATATCTTTGCAAATCCAGGCTCCATGAAAGACAGGAGTTTTCTTGACTAGCTGAGTGGCTGTTAGCTCTTCGAGATGGACTCTATTCCATGGAGTTCCATGGATACGCAAGTACGGTTTGTTTTAATGTAAACAGTTCTGTTAACTCTACTTCTGTGGGCATTATCACGGGGCAAATAGGGTTTATATACTATAATATGGTATATTATGATACATTTTTGTTGTACATACATTTTTAGCTTTCGCTAGCCATTGAAATGAATATATATCAAAAATATATCGTGTGTAAGCATTGTTGGACTTAACACGGAAAACTTCGGAGTGAATTAATCATTAAGTTGAGTACGTACAGTACTGGAACCCATGGATAATCGTGGATTATTACAAACATTCCAGAAACCTGGACGAATAGTTTTTTTATTCTGAAATAAATCACTAAATTACTGAGAAGAATTGGGAAAGAACTGAAAATATACTCAGTACAAAATAAAATGACTAATGAAATATTTTACAATATAAATAAACAGGACACCGGGATCAGGAAGTTTTTCGGAAAAAATGAAATAAGTATGGTAAGTCAGAATAGGCTGCATTGCCTATACTAGCACAGTTCAAACCGGCGACACGAGGTTTTGTGAGGACCGCGAAATTGTGCTTTCATTCCCCAAAATATACAATATTAACTCTTTTTTCGTCTTTAAGAAAGTCGGGGAATTTTGTAGGAGTAACTTCACAGAAAATTCTTTGCTACATGAAGAATGCCTCTTCTAGGATGTGGCGCAGCCACCTGCTCACGCTGGTTCCTCGCTCGCGGATTTTTCTACCCTGAAGATGGAGGCGATAGTTTCTCCGAAACGTCGGTTCACACAAGATCTACGCGACTCCACATCCCAGGAGACGGCATTCTTCATAGTCACAGCCGTGAAAACCTCAAATCTTACATCTTTACTACATATTCCGAATAGTTTTTATTAATTTTACACAACACACAATAAAGAACTTAAGAAAAATATCGAATTAATATTACCCATGATTGCATGCAACAACGTAGTAAACATTTAGTGGCTGATTTTTAATCGCATTTGAACTGGAAACATTTCAATTAATTTTTAAGAATAAAATTCTTGTTTGTGTACCTATGCTTCATATGTATATGATCCTTTTAGAGCAAATATTTATACTGATACAAGGAAAGAAACTCCTTTTATAACAAGGCCCGTGGGTATGTACCAGAAGTGCGTACAATGCGTCCTCTCGATCTTTTGAAATTTGAAAATCGTTTCGTGTTCTTCAGTCGAAAGCTCTGAGTGAGAGGCAGTGCAGTGCTCGTCTGACCGCGTTCATTAAGCACGTCACGCTAATTGTTCTTACCTACTCACATCTCTGTGATGAAAACTATTTACACATGTGAAAACTGCCAGTCAGAAATGATGCATAATATTACGAAGTAATTCTGATGACGACCTGAAATTCACAAGAAATCATAAGCAACACAGCAATTTGTCTTGAAGTGTGTTGGTCTAACCGCAACATTAGACTTGTATTAGGGAGGTGCTCGATTCGAATCTCGGTAAAGGCATCGGCTATCCTGACTGAGGTTTTTCGTCCTTTTCCTCAGTCCCTAGGGGCATGTACCGGGATAGTACCTCTTTTCGAACTCATCACTCATCCTGACACTCGACGTTATGATGTCTCTGAGATTATTATTAATACTATACAAACTCCGTGGTGTTAGTCCGCAATCGATCTATACCGACCGAGCGTCCGCCGCTTGTCGGCGAAGTTAGTGCCAACTTTAGCGGATAGAGGGTGTCGCGTGGTCAGTGCAACAAATCCCCACGGCCGTTAATCTCTGTTTTCTAGACCGGAGCCGCTATTTCCTTGAAATAATTTCGTAATTATTCTTACGAGGCTGAGTGGACCCCGTTCCAGACCCACCATTTATCAGAAAATTTGGTAGAGCCGGGAATCCAACCCGGGACCTCTGGATCTGTAGCCACTAGACCATAGAGGCGGTCATTATTGTTATTATCATTTTATATAAACTGCAAATGGGTTTTTTACGCGATGGCAGTGTACTACAATAACACACCACACTCATACAGAACTACACAAGCAATAAAGGACACTACACAAAATGAATACAATGCGAACACGACAGACACTTACATTGTCGTAAAATACGCAACAAAAACGTGCAGCTTGTCGATAAGTAGACCCTGTTTGTGTACTGTAGAGTTCATTAAAATGCCAACGCCTAAATTTATCTGTTTCTAAGTACCACGCCATGAGAAAGTGCCCTCGTAACTTCGGCGCCAGATGAACATTAGTGGTCGGCTCCGGGCGAAATTTTCACCGGTACCCATTAGCTGAAATGACGGACGAGTTGCTCTGAACGTGGTAGTGAAATTTGATTCCCGAGGTCACAAAAAGAAATAAAACCTTGGTCACCCATTTCTTCGCCAGTCACTTGAGTGAGAACGACAGAAAAAAAGACGGTTTTACCGCATGCTACAGTGTTGCGAAAATTTCTGTTTATTTTGGTTACGGGAATAACAAGAAACTGAACGGTGGTATTTGAGGTTCTCACAGCGGTCTTTATGAAGAGTTCTACCTTTCGTTATATAACGGCGCATGGTTCGCTTAAAGTCAACCGATGTTTCGGAGGGATATTTCGCCTCCTTCTTCAGGTTCCAAGAAAGAGTCAAGCAAGAAAGACACGTGAAAGGAGGTAGCAAATAAAGCTCTCCTCTGCTGGTTTATTGCTTGGCTTATTCCTCGACACTGAAGATGGAAGCGACATGTTCCTCCATAACGTCGGTTTACTTGCAACGGACTACACGGCGTTATAGCTCAGAAGATAGAACTCTTTATAATAATAAACTGGATGGTGAGATTATCTTTACATAGACCTATAATTTGCCATATGAACAATTTTGCTTGTAACTGTTATCAGCACTTCAGGGGTTAAAAAACTGAAAAATGAATATAAGATTATAAGGCTTACAGGGATTAGGAGACCATTTTGATTTTGTACACGCCATTTCGCTAGGTGGAGGGAAACGATACTCCTTTGTGGTATTCCAGCTGATTTCACTTAATCAGAGATTGCTAACTATTTCTCGATGTCTAATCGTTTTATTGGAAAAGATAGTTATATAATGTGACAAATTTGTATACAGTAAACCCTCGTTATAACGGGCTCGTATATAACGGTTTTCGGACACAACGGCTACAACGGCAGTCTAGTAATTTGAACGGTCGTATGCTTGACCATCGCCAAGTTAAAGCCTCTTATATTTCCTGTTTCAGGCTTCGCCTTGTCCAATGTTGCGAACATTTGCATTTTCATGATTTGTTAGGACTTCTGCTCGTTGCCTGCATAATTTTTATATAATCATATACGTACGGAAATCGCGAACCGGTGTGCGCCTTGGAAAATTTCCAATGGTGCGCGGAGGGATTTAACGTACTCTTATTTTGATTTGATCGAGATATCGTACATTGGATGCTATCAAGTTTCCGAGGCCTATAATACGGCTATAATATATACAAATTCAGTTCATAATTCGCACAAACGCCTGTTCAGAGATAAAGTCCGTAACATTTACACCAGGGATGTAATTACTCGTATGCGCTGCCTGGTCAGGGCTATCACACATCTCAGGAACCGGTAATTGACGGGTCTGCAGTGACAGCGGAATGGCAACAGCCAGGGGAAACCGGAGGAACCTGAAGAGAAACTTGTTCAATGCCATTCTGTCCACAACCTGTTTGTTACAACCGAAATACGGAACCTATCCAATACATTTATTCATATTCTGCCCGGCAGAATTCGGACATACTCGAAATAGTGGTTTGTGAAAGAATTGTTGATCTGTCTCGCTATGCACACACGATTTCCGTTCCCTTTATAAAGCGGACTCGTATTTGAGAGGCTCCGAATTATATAACACATGTACATATCGTGCGTCATCCTTGAAATGTTTCGTATTCGGAAAATCCAGGATTCGAATCTTGGCTCTGGAACCGGCTATCCTAATAGAGAGTTTACGTCGTGTCAGTCAGTTCCTGCAAGAACACGATGCGACAGTACTTCAGAATGGGTCGAGAGCTGTTCTTTA
Organism: Cryptotermes secundus; assembly: GCF_002891405.2. Taxonomy (NCBI): domain Eukaryota; kingdom Metazoa; phylum Arthropoda; class Insecta; order Blattodea; family Kalotermitidae; genus Cryptotermes; species Cryptotermes secundus. The sequence continues at coordinate 332,059 of NW_019737090.1, read as the reverse complement.
CACATCCTTCTCAATTAATCAGACAAAATATTACCGTCACTTCCAATTTATCGCTATATTTTGCGTGTTAAACAGATATAAAAAATAAATAATTTCTTAGCATAAACTGGATGAAACTCGAAGCTATGACGTTCCTAAAACTGAAAATATTTAACTTATTTAATTGTAGTTGTAATTATATTTGCATTGTATTCATTGTGTCTGGTGTGTCTTTTATTGCTAGTGTAGTTTTTTGTGTTGTGTGTTATTTTGTGTGATGTGTGTTATTTATGTGTTGTGTCTTATTGTTGTGCCACTGCAACTGGACGAAACCCCATTTGCAGTTTAAATAATAATGATAAATAATTATTATTAATGGTTCCATGAGTTGAAATAAAAATTGACAATATCAAAAACAATTCTTTTTATTCTTAAAGAAGTCATACAGTAAAATCTGCGATATCCTGCATGGAATGACCCGGTAATTTCTATTAACCGGAAATTGACAAATTCTGAACATAACGATTAAAAAATTAAATATTGATGTTTTGTTGGGTTTGTTTAAGATTATATATATACACAATGTTACGCAAGTAGTGATGAAAGGGGAATAGAAAGTGCGGCAGGAAAAACAGGGCAAGATATTAAGTGACAAATGAAACGATTATATCCATCCATGAGGTTTGCTAAGTAAGGCTGACAACCTTACCGCCATCTTTGAGCCGATTGTCAAGGTAATGTGGGACCCTCAACGTCTCACAACCCTATGGGCCTTCACGGCCTGTTACAGGGATAACTTTACTTTACTTTACACATTGGGTATAACGTTCTTATATCCAGAAACTTCGGTATCCGGCAATCATTTTGTTGGGGAGGTGGCGCGAATATCGCAACAATTACTGTAGATCTATTCTGCTAAGAAATCAGTGGGTATATTTGAACCAAACTTCGTACACATACTGTAAGAGAGGAGTAAGGTAAACCCGCTTCCTTGCACTCCTTTCCGTTTCACCATACATCCAATGATTTCATCTCATTTGGTGCTCTATAGTGCCTCAAGTTGTAAGAATATCATTAAATAGCATACGAACTAACTAGCGCATATATTTGTACAAACACACAAAAACTGCAGATTTGTCAAAATATTATCGAATGCTCAGCCTATCTAACAAACAATTTCGGCCCAAAATTACACTGCATAACAGCCACGTACGATATTTTCAATCTATTTCTTTCTCAAAGATTCCATTATTATGGAAGCAACAGTAAATTAAAATGGATGAAGAGAGTGAGTTACTAGAGAACCATATGTTGTTGCCCTCCAATAAAATCGTATTTTAAGTAATAAACGAACTCCGTGGTTTTAGTCCGCAAGCGAACTATACCGACCGAGCGACCGCCTCTTGTCGGCGAAGTTAGTCCCAACTTTAGCGGATAGAGGGTGTCGCGTGGTCAGCGCAACGAATCCCCACGACCGTTAATTTAGTTTTTTTCTAGACCGGAGCCGCTATTTCCTTGAAATCGTTCCTCAATTATCCTCACGAGGCTGAGTGGACCCCATTCCAGACCCACTACTTCTGAGAAAATCTGGTAGCGCCGGGAATCGTACCCGGGACCTCTGGATCTGTAGCCAGGATCTCTGACCATTAGACCACAGAAAAAAAATACTTCTAATAATAGGGATTATTTGGTCTTTGGATTTTGTCCATCGTCCGATATTCTAAAGAACACATTTCGGACCTAATGTACCCAACAGAGTTGTTCCCTACCTCCTCGCCTGAGGACGGAAACAGACCCATTTTCCAAAACGTTGTGTTCTTTTGAATACCGGACGATGGGAGACGTCCAAATACCCAGCGATCCTAGGTGTTACCATCTCCAGAACCCTTTAGAATCTATTACTAATAGTATTTATTCCATATTTCGAGTAACTACAATAGTATCCGAGATTCAAAATACTCTCTCTCAACTGAAATGTTAATTGTATGCAAATTTTATTAGATTAAACTGTTTTTCAAAATATACATTTGAGAGTGTCTTCTTTTATCTCATCCATAAACATTGTTACAGACAGAGAGGCCTTCCAGCGATTATGCAACATTCGCAAACTTGTTTATACTTATAAATAAAATTACGTCGTATTATTTTTTTTAACATTCTCCATGTTGATGTGTTAAGAAGTAAGACGTTGTTCATATGCTTACATGGTTCTTATAAATTAACTTTGCAATGTGCTACAAACGGTTACTTAAGAGTCAAAGAGGTGAAAAAACAATATTATTCTCTTAGACATATGCTCCTCGTGCACAAGAAAGAAGAACCTGTTTCGAAAGGACTATATTGTTCGTAAGCAATGAAAGGGTGCTTGAGAAATTGCTTATTTCCTTATTCGTACGGTGGTACAGAGAGTGTAATACACGTTATTACGTGAGAAGGAGTGAAGAAATATTGTTGTCATATTCCCACCCAAGATAAACAATTCAAAAGAAAAATGCACGATTACAGCACAGCACCGCCTCTCGCTTAACATTCTCAGAAACGCCTATCACAAATATATGTACTTTTGGTGTTCACCTGTTCGCCACATTGTTATGTATATCCTGTGTATATGTATATGTATATACACACACTAATGATCTTTAAAATGTAAATATATCATTCAGTTTGTGTGCTTAAAACTGACTCGACTGCACTAACCTTCGCGGACATTTGCCAAATCTAATCACTTACAAACAAAAATGAACTTGAATTTTGAAGCGGCCTTTTCCCGCATTAGAGTTCGAACAATTTTGCTTATAACCTCAACACTCGGTCACCATAATCTCGTTTGTGTTAATGGTGTACACCATTTTAAAGTTTGGAGGGGAAGGGTTGTGCCATAGTTCAGTGGTTAGTCGCCAGGGTCGCTGGCTTCCCATCGCTGTGGCTCGGCTTCGAGACCAAGTCATGTCATATGGGATTTATGGTGGACAAAGTGGAACTGGGGAAGGTTTTCTCCGAATACTAAGGTTTCCTCTGCCAATTCGCATTTCACCGATAGACCAAACAGTGGTCGCAGTACAAAATGGACTCAGTCTCACGCCACGAGGCTTGAAGACATTCATATCTCGATTATGTCTGAAGTTGAATTTGCACGTATTCTTATTGTGCTTCATTATTTAATTTGTTACTTATCGACTCTTTTAAGTATCGAGACTATATTACGTCGGATGATTGATGAATTGGAAGGAAGTGGTCGTGGCGTAATCGAGATAGTATCCCGACATTTGCCCGGGGTACTAAGGAAAACTAGGAAACGCCTCAATCAGAATAGCTGATGCCCCGTCCGAAATTCGAACCGAACTCCTTCGAAGAAACGTCCAGAGCGCTACCCCTAAATCAGCATGTTTAGTTTATGTTAATTAAGCACCACGCTATGAAGACGTATAGCGGTGGAGGTACACCTCCACACATACATAACCTCGGCACTATCTAGTGAGCAATGATCCCTCTAAGCTGAGCTCATGCAGTGGCTATCTCAAGACACGCACTGCCCCCCTCCCCATGGGGTTTCCCAAGCCAGCCCAATTGCAGCTCAGAAGACACCATGGCTTGGGAATTTTAATCCAAGGCTTAAAGGAAATGTTGCTGAACTGTAGTTTCACGACCGGCAGCTTTGACCTCAGCGCCGGTTGGAGGCTGGGCGAGCCTCAAAGTCGCTGCCCTTGTCGAGAATCATTGATCATCCATCCCGTAAACTAGTCGCTATACTCTCTGGGTTTGAATAAAATATAGGAATAGATTAATTTATAATTTATCGGCATATAAAATAATGGTTCTTGTGGATAAATCTACAATAAAATATAAGTGTCCCGACAACTTGTACTGTAGTTCTAAAACCAAATTTAATCCAAATCTTTCGGGTGATTTTGAAGTTGAAACATTGATGCATGATCTATAAGGCTGAGGGCACACGAGAGCACAAAATGCGTCCGTTGAAACGAACGTACTTTATTACGGACGTTGCTGAGGACACCACACTGTTGCAGAATGCGTTGCGTAGTTTTTTGTCTGCAACGGAGCCAGAAGAAAGTGTAGCATTCGCCTCTCTTGTTTATTTCTACAACGGACGCATTTTGTGAGCTCGTGTGGCCCCAGCCTAAATGCCTGTAGATCAACATTTCACATCTGTCACTAATGCATTTTGTAAATCATTATATTCTCTTAAATGTATTGGTACAGATCTGTATCGTCTCACATTGTACACCTATCCACAGGCGTCGTTATTACCTCTCATAAACAGGGCACATAACAGTCAATACACCGAAATGGAGATGTCATAAGCTTCAGTTACGACATACCTGAATTGTCTATAACTTCAGTACCATTAGCTGCCTGAATTTCCGTTATTAACAATAACATCAACAAAGCCGCACTGAAGAGGTTCCATCGATGTGTCTCCAGCATGGCCAGCTCCAGGTTTACTGTTACCTCGGCAGTGAAGCAGCGACCAAGCCAGTCCCAATAAGAATAACTCTACATCTCAAAAGTTGCAAACTTTCACCGCACGCCGTATTTTAAACCTGATTGACATCTGCACCTGAAAATAGTGAGGGAAGAGGAATTAGCAAGGAAAGGTTGGTCTCATACAAGGGAGCGTGGGAGTATCAGTACCTTAATCAAAATTAGAGATTTTTGAGAGAGATTTCACAGAGAGCCATTGAGACTATTGGAAGTTAAAAAGTAACACATTCGTAACTGAGCAGCTGTTGTAGTGTATTCGGTAGATGTTTGGTTCGAGTCTCGACCAGGACTAAGGCTGAATATTTTTGTGGGTCTCCTCAGTCCCTACAGGCAGAACCTCTACTAGGCAACGATATCTTCTTTCTAAAATTTTCCCATTTCGACTTTCATCATTCTATTCAGAATAGTCTAAGTTAGCAGTCCTAAAGCAAAACTTTCCCGTAACTGCGGCTAGAAAACACTTTCTGCGCGTGCGTAACTTAAAACATGTATAACAAATTATGAAGATTAGTATTAATTTTAAGTCTGAAGCAAAGAATGGGGGAAATGTGTTCACCTTAATTTACAGCAGCTGACTAAATTCGAAGGAGCCGGAATAATTCAGTTCGTGTAGGGAATGGCTCAGATTCATGGCAGGGTCAAGAGATTTTTATGTTCTTCATATTGTTCAGATCAGTTCTGGGACCCACCCAGCCTCCTATACAATGGATACCGGGGGGCTCTTTCCCTGGGAGTAAAGCGGTCGGGGCGTGAAGTTCACCTCTCACCTCCATGTAGTGCCGAGGTAAAAAATGGCGGAGCTATACCTACATTTCTCCCATACATCATAATGTCGTAAAGCTTAATTAAGCAGGTGGAAAACTTTTTTATTTTGCTAAATACACACATGCTCACCGGACGTTCTTCCACAGCTAACCGAGAAGAATTGTCGCCTGTCAGTTTTCTTCAGTATTTCTTTCCAATAAAGCGAGGTGCACGGTTGTAGTTGGGTCCCACAGAACCCGCGCAAAAATAGTGAGTTCACAGAAGGTAAGTTGTGGAGAAAATTCGTCCTACTATTGGAAGAAATATCTTTTAAAAAAATCTTTCTTATTTACTCTCACTCACTCATGGAGCTGAGCCCTTCTTGAAAGGCCGCCACTTGCGCAGCTACTCAAGAGCTTCCCAGCATTTTATGGAACCCGATAGTTCATTACCATGTTCCACTGGTACCTATCGTGAGCCAGATCAATCCAATCCATACCATCCCATTCTCTCTCTCTCTCTAAGATTCATTTTAATATTGTCTGCCCACCTATGTCTTGATCTTCCCAGTGGTCTCTTTCCATGTGGCTTTCCCACCAATATCCTATAAGCATTCCTCTTCGCCCCCATTCGTGCTACACGCCCTGCCCATCTCATCCTCCTTGACTTGATCATTATAATTATACTTAGAGAAGAGTACAAGTTATGAAGCTCCTCATTATGCAGTTTTCTCCAACCTCCTGTCACTTCATCTCTCTTTGGTCCAAATATTCTCCTCAACACCCTCAGTCTATGTTCCTCCCTTACTGTAATCTTAATTATTATTATGTATGAAACAGCTCGTGGCTACACTCAAGAATCTCTCATCTGGACACTAACAGCATCATAAAACAAACCACAAAATGCATTTGTAAATACACGATACTATTAAAAATTGTGGATCTAGGTGTTTTCATCACCATCAAGAACTACTAAAATTGTTTCTGTGGAGGTCTTTGATTGAAAAGAAGTCATTCAAATTCAGATGACATACATCCTTATAACAACATTATCATGTGTAGTTACAGTTATCTATCCTAAGAGTCAAACATGAAGGTGGGTCATCATTAGTTTTTCTGTAGTAGTGATTGTCATGTGATTAAACTTAAATCAGCATTAGTGACAGTTCACTGTTTGTATCACTTATTTTCCTTTGAGCCTTCCATAATTGAATACTCCTCTTTTGTGACAAACACGTGTTCACCCACCATCATGTCCAAACCATAGTATAGGTGCCTTAATCATTAGCGGGAACCAGTGTAACATGAAGAGTTCTAGTAGTAGTCTGTTAACTTTCACATGGTGTTACATCTGAGACAGAACTCCCCATAACCACTGCTACAATAACCTCAAATGCCACATAATATATGAGATTTTTAAATGGTTTCACTGAGTGGGGCCGATTTCTAATTATTTCTGGACTTCTAGTGGAATATTCACCTAACAATATTGTCAAATTTGTATCCTGGTGCCTATCCATGATCAGGAACTTTCAAACTTCATGTAAGATTCTTGGAGGGTGAAGTAGTACTGGAGGGGTTTCTCTTAGTTTGTTTGGTTTTCCCCTGCTAATCATCATTCTGCCATTGCACCACGCAGAGGTGTTCAGTAGCCCTGACCAGATACTTCAAGTCACATAACGGTTGACAGTCAGTCAGTCTGCCTGTCTTGGTGTCCAGTCCAATTTTGAAATCATGATCATATTTTAAGCTTGTAGTGTGTTCACTGTGATGACACTTACAGTCACAGCATCTCCACTGATAACAGGAGGTGTCTGCCCTTTGTTAGATGAAATGAAATCAGGCTTTGTCTTTGTGGACTATACATCTGTGATGTTGTGTTGTCTGGTAGATCATAGGCCTTTGGGAAGCACATATTTAGGATACCAAGGTAAAGATGGTAGGGAGATATTAAAATGCATAAAAAAAAACAAATTATAAAATTCCAGAACAGCTGAAATGTTCTGACATTTTACCTTAAATAATACCCTTCAAATTTTATTTGCAATTCAGCAATCAATACAGATATCAAGATCATAAATAACAACAAATATCATATATAATGTAATTCATCTGCTGAGTGAATCAACATTTCATTTATAATGACTACTTAACTACTTAATGATAAATTATATTCATATATTTACATGCACACACATTTACTATATGCACTTAAATTATTTTGAATAGTTTAGCAAATTCCAGCCTGTGAAACAAATACATATTTTTATGAAGTGCTTCAGAGGATTAGTGTTACACCTGGCTTATTTACAGGACAAATCTTAAAAGTAGTTTGCAGATTATTTCATGATACTGTCTCAGCTACAAAGGTTCTTTAATGTCAAAAAATTATATGATTTTTCTGGGGGGGGGGGCTTTTTTAAATTTTTTTCTCTGTTTGCTTAGAATGACTACGGAAAGACGTTAAATCTTCAATTAGGATATCTCGTGCTCTGACCAAGATTCAGATATATATCCTGGCTTGTTAATGTCTTGTATTCGATTTTTTGCTGTGGATTTTATTTTTCAGAAGAATTTCTAAAAATATTACTGAGTAAATGGAAGAGATTATGAGTTTTCATTTGATTTTTCCTTCTTCTATTATACATATTTACAGTATGGAGGGATTAGAGATATAATAAAATGGACTACTGCAAAAAATTTAATACTAATTGATATTAATGCAGTGAACTGAGCAACATTAGCTATGATATGGAAATAATTAATGTGTTATAGCAAAAATAAAACTATAAAATAAATGTACTGAATGAGTTAAGCTAATATAAGTAATATGATTCAATGTGTAAGTTATATTTTCCCAAGATAAAATATTACTATCATATGACTATGGTGAACAGTGAGGGCCACGCCATAGCTCAAGCGGTTAGTCGCTGGCTTCCCACCACAGCGCTCCAGGTTTGATCCCAGGTCTGGTAAAGTGGGATCTGTGGTGGACAAAGTGGCGCTGGGGCAGGTTTTCTCCGAGTACCTCGGTTTCCCCTGCCAATCTTCATTCCACCAATTGCTCCACAATCACCCTCACCTATCATCTAGGGCTGGTACAACAGGCCAGAAGTGGCTGCAGTACAAGGGACTTAGTCCCACCCCATTAGCAATAAAAAAAAATGGTGAACAGTGTAAATAAAGAAATACAGAAAAATAATGTATTAATTTTTCAACAAAAAATATACAGGACTAATCATGTTACTTAATTACATTACTTAATGGAACTGATAACAATGAAAGTGAATGAAGAGCACTGCAAAAATTTTACATATTTGGTTGAAGAGCCATGTTCAAAGGACACAGCATATTTCCCTGCATATTGAAACTATTTCATCCATAACAGTAAAAGGATTAAACTGACCACTATACTGGCATATAGGACTTTCTTTTTGTAAAAGCCTCTCAAGCCAAATCTATCTGTTATACACCTGACATGTACTTATTGTGAGATTTGACAAAACTATAGTATATTTGCACAAATTTGTAGGAACAAATTACCAATGAGAATATCTGCAGAGATCCAAACATATTTACATGCATAAATATTTTACATTTTGGAATACTGTACATTTAATCACAGCTTTTGACAGAATTTTGTTAATTCATTCCAAGAAGTCTGGAATGGAAAGAGAACACATTTGTGAATGTAAAGAAGGCATTGCAGTGTTTATTAAAAGTATGGTACAGTGCATAAAATCTGAAATTTGCATCTAAATTAAAATTGCTACTGACTCTGGAACAAAAATTACAGTATTTAATGAACCAACAATCTTGGGCCAAAAATAAAGGGGAAAGCAACTAATTTGTGAAGTTGGTGGCAAAAGGCCTCTGACAATGGACTTGTATGAGAAAAAGCAGGAAAGGGTTAAATGTGATGGTTGATGCTGGCTTCAGACAGTATGGTCAAGAAGCTTCAAACTGACAAGCCACATCAAGCACTTTTCTTTGTGTGAAATTCTGCTTTTCCAGTAAATTACATCTACTGCAGCAACTCCAAACATTTTCCACTGAAGAATAGGTAACTGAATTTTCTATCCATATTATTAGTTATAATATATTTCTGTGATAATGACATGAAGTTAATTACTTTTATTATGAACAAATTTTAGGTAACTTCTTTTTCAAGTTTACCAAATCTGATTTTTCCATAGATGTTTTATGTTTTCTGACATGATTTTTCTAAGCATGGTGTTTTCTGGGAATAGAACCCCTATGTTCAGCAAGGACTGAATATCATAATAGTGTCAACAGATAGTTTGATCCACTCAGTGACAATTAAAATTTTTCAATTAAAGTATTTATTATAATACACTTCTACTAATTCACTTACACACTTCGCTGATGCATACAAAGCATGCTATGTCATTATGATATGGTGCAGCTAACTAAGTTTTCACAGCAGATATGTTTCTCACAGTCCTGTGGATAAGTTTAAATACGGATTTGTACCATCATCCATGAACACAACAGTTTTACTTTGTATTTAAAACACATTTCAATTAGTATTCTTTTCACATTTGATTAACACATTCAATTATGATATTGGAAAATGTCACTTATGTGAACATTCTCTCTCAGTCATGAAGATGTTTTGGACCATCTTTTTTTTTTCCAATTCAATTTATTTTTGTTCATCAGATCTACATTTGGTGATGGCGCCTCCAGATATAGAACATGTCAAAGCCCAAGTTACTATAAAATCAATCCAGAGGACAACGTCATAAAGATATTACAACTTATATACAAACATTGTTCCAGTAACTATTGATACAATTAAATTTACTGTCATCATCAACACTATGCTCCACGGTTCCACACTAAATCTAAGCTGAGTCTTTCTCAGACACACGTGACACAATTTCCACAAAACCATCGGAGCATACAACTTACTCGTAGACATTTAACTAAGTACTGATACAAGCATTATTTAAGATATGGGGTTCTCACAACTGTAGTTATGAAGAGTTCTCTCTCCTGAGATATATCGCCAGGTAATCCAGTGAAAGTCAACCAATATATTGGATGAACATGTCACCTCCACCTTCATGGTTAAAGAGAAAGCAGAGCAAGAAGCCAGCATGAAGCAAACAGCAAGAGGACCTCTACTTGCTTGGCTTTCTCTATAACCCTGAAGATGAAGGTTACATGCTCCTCCGAAACCTTGGCTGACTTTCACCAGACTATACAGCATTGTATTACAGGAGACAGAAATCTTCACAAGCATTACTGTTTTTAAATGAAAACTACTTGGCTATATGTGCTTGGATAACAGGTTTTAAACTGGAATTTAAGTGCTTTGTAGTGAATCTATTAAAATATAAAACTACACTGTTTAGCATAATTCTACTGTTACTCAGTATAATACACATGGTACCTCATTATATAGAATTAACATTAGTACGTCTGCAAGCGTAACAACAAAGCCTTGAGAAGTCTGGCCTCATATGTCACTGTATTCTTGCCCTGATGGAGATGAGACTCTTGAAGGGGCTGTTCAATAACAGTCTTCACATCTTTACCATACACTGGAATTGTATAACTTGTTTGTAGAAAAATACACTAACCTCTTATTGCAAAGGCTATTACAATACAAGGACTGCAAGGATATTGGTAACAAGTAAAATAATACAAGAAGAATGTCCCTTTTTTTTTTCCTTGGCACTACAGCCCCAGTGGGCCTAGGCCTACCTCCATGAACTTCTATGTTCGGTTTTTCTAGATCTTAAGACATACGGTAGGACTCCTTGGGCGGGTGGTTAGCTCATCGCAAGGCCTCTACCTGTACACAAACACAGAAAAACGCACACACACACAAACTAAACATCCATGCCCTGAGTGGGATTCAAATCCACGATCCTGGTTTCCAAGCGAGCGAAGACAGTACATGCCTTAGACTGCTCGGCTACTGTGACCGGCAGAATGTCCTTGTTTAAAATATGAAAATAAAACCACAGTTGTTTTCATTCTTTAATCTGAAACTAATACTAACATAAAACACCAAAACATGGACACTTACCAAGAGAAACATAAGAAAAATTCATATAATAGTTATGATTTTAAGGGGGGGGGGATACTAAAGAAGAGACAGGAGTTATAAATGAAAGTTTTAGAGTAGATGGAATTAAGAATTCAACAGAGTTAGAAGAGAAGCAATTATTTGTACACATAAAAGTGACAGATACTGCAATGATACCATAAAGGGCATTAGAATTAAAATCTAATGAAAGAATATCTATGGGATGACACAGAACAAGATAGTTTATCCAGGTACTAGAAGATGTCAAGAAGAGGGGACACAGCTGGCAAAAAAAAACTGTAGGAAGAAAGAAGAGAATGAAGACTGTTCCAACAGTACTTATAAAATACAAATGCTGCTAGAAGAGTAAGCAAAATGAGCAATACATACCTTCACAGTGTTCTAGAAATTGAATACACTCTTGAAAAACTGAATCCCTTGCTACGATCATGTGTTTTGCTAGATTTTCAATAAGTGAGAGGAAACATCTCTTTGCATAGAACCTAAAAAATAATTTTAGCACAGTAAATAAACTTGTATTTACTTCTGTATGTTAACATTATTAGCCACATGTGACACAATATATTACATGCCTAAAGAAATGTAATAAAATTAAAATTTTGTAAATTTGAAACTTGGTAAAAATCATGAATAACAGTAAATATATATTTATTATGTTTGCAAGATAAATTTCACGATCTTTTACTCTCAATTTATGTCAGACATGCCATCTCTCTCTCTCTTTACTGTTGCTCCCATTTTGGAGTATAAGGTATCCATAAAACCCTTTCTTTCACTTCAGTTTCTTAATCCTAAAACACTCAGTAGGACACAAAACTTGATTCATATATAAGAAGGGAAATTTCAGTATTAATGCTTATAGTATGATGTGGTCTATGATCGACTGTATTAGTGAGTGTTATACATGTTATCGTCAAGAATAATTAAAACAAGGCAAGAAGATTGCCACAATAAATGACAGTGAAAATTACCTGTGCTTCAGTTGGTACTGCAGTCTTGACCTTTGCCGATAAAAGTTACATAAAACACACATTCAGTGAAACTGTGATTTTAAAGTATCCCTCAAGAACTGCAATTTATAACAGATGATCAATGGAAGGGTTACCTATGGAAACTGTAGCTAGAGATGGGAACTGTCAGATGTACCCATCAAATTTTCAGCAGGAATTTTACTGGAACTGCAAAATAGCGTTAAAGAAAAAAATAATGTGCCATATATCAGTACCCTGTTTCTTGTTGAAACAGATGATCAATGGAAGGGTTACCTATGGAAACTGTAGCTAGAGATGGGAACTGTCAGATGTACCCATCAAATTTTCAGCAGGAATTTTACTGGAACTGCAAAATAGCACTAAAGAAAAAAATAATGTGCCCTATATCAGTATCCAGTTTCTTGTTGAAACATATGATCAATGGAAGGGTTACCTATGGAAACTGTAGCTAGAGATGGGAACTGTCAGATGTTCCCATCAAATTTTCAACAGGAATTTTACTGGTGCTCTATGATAGCATTAAAGGAAAAAATAACGTACCATGTATCAGTACCCAGTTTCTTGTTGTATGGCTCCAAACTTTTTATAACACGTGAGATTCCAAATTCATAATTCCCCTTTGCACAGTATAATGTTCTGAAACAATAAACGTAATTAACCAGTTATTAATAACCTGCACAAAACTGGCAGCAGTACGCATGGGTATGTTCAGACACATCTTCCAAATACATCTGCACTGCAAGGATTTCTTTAGCTGCAAATACAATGTGGGTAAAACTTCAGAAATGAAACTTTTAAGGAATACTACAAACACAGAAACGTTAATGAAGTTCCTCTACTTTTTAATTTATTCCCAGAGTTCTATTTAGTCAGTGAACCTTTTATAACCTCTAAAGCTGTATTACTCTTCCTTACTATTATTTTTAAATTTCTAACATTGCACAATTTTTGTTATTCTATTTATGTGCTTTAGAGTGTCAACATTTACTGAATAATAACATTATGATCATATATGGTGAACAGGGAGAGATACAGAAGGAACCAATCATGGTGTACTCTGGCAAACTGTCCCAGAAATTAACAGAAGGACAAAAAAGGACTATAAAAATAATCTCAGAACAGTCAGTTGCTGACACTGATTCAAATCAGTGCCTTAACCATTGTAAAAAAATTTCTAACTATATTGTGAAACCTGTTTGATTAATTGATCATATATATTTAGATTCATTCATCAGTAATCTGTATTTAGATACCCACAGAATAATTTTTCATATTCTGATGGAAGGCTTACCCAATTACAAGATTTACAATGCATAAGTGAAACACTTTTTTGTCTGGATCATCATATGCCAACTGTTCCTCTTCCTTTTCAATCTTCCTCATCATCTCTTCTGCTTCTTCATTTTGTGAGGTCATGATATATGAAACACATAGATTTGCAAGAACAATTGCACTCACATTCACAATCTGGAACAAAATTCATATCACTGAAGTTTTTAGGAAACCAAAAGGAAAGAGAGAAATAGAATATTTAAAAGAACGCCAGTTCTAAGAACAAAATTAGACACAAGATGTTTCACCACATTATTTACTTACATTATCATAATGCTTTTTAACAATTGGCTCATAGAAACCTGTAGCTTCTTTGAATTTATTTTCCTGCATAAAGAGTACATGAGCAACATTTAGCTTCCATATGTCATTCTCATTGCAGAATTCCACAGACTTGCGGAAAATCTTCTCTACTTGTGCATAGTTCTCCATGTCCCAGTATATTTTAGCCTGTGCCATCAGTACCGGAATATACCTGAAAGAAACAACATATGAAATTATAAATATTTTACTTTATTATACACCAAAATCTGAAATCAAAAGAAAAATAATCTCATTCATATTTAGGTTATATGCAGTTACACAGTCATAATGTAATTGAAGATCTAATAATACTATAATAAATATTATCATACATGTATGGTTATGTTTAATCCATTAATTATAATAATTTATTTTTTACAAGAACAACACTTCTTTCATAGCCTTTTCAGAAAACACACACACACACACACACACACACACACTGTATCTCTGAACAAATTTTCATTTGAATATTTTACAGAGTAAGTAAAATCAAAATTCTATTCTACACAGAAAGATTCTGAGGAGAAAAGTGCAAGGTAAACTGATATATTGGCTGAAGGACACCAAGAACAGGAGCACAATGACAGAAGCAAATAAATGGGACATTAATTATTGTTAACAGGATTATAGGTGATAACTTGGANAAGTAAAATCAAAATTCTATTCTACACAGAAAGATTCTGAGGAGAAGAAAAGTGCAGGTAAACTGATATATTGGCTGAAGGACACCAAGAACAGGCGCAAAATGAAAGAAGCAAATAAATGGGATATTAATTATTGTTAACAGGATTATAGGTGATAACTTGGGATTCTGCACATGACCAGCAATAGTGAGGAATATAAAGATCTTTAAATTGTATAAAGTGGTCAGGATTATGTACGAACTAGTAACACACCATTACAAGATACTGTTCTGGTAAGTTTATGATATACATTAAATTCACTCATTTATACCCATACCTTTCTAAAGCATCTTCATATTCACCTACAGCTCTCTTTACAGATTCATCATCATGGTTTTGTCTTGCTTCCTGCACCTGTTTGGTCAGCTTGCGAAGTGTTTCGGTATGCTTTGAAGCAATTTCATCAAACTTGCGATATGCTTCCTCAGGTGATGTTTGTTGAGTTATTAGAGCATCCAAGAAATTGTAGAGGTACTGAAATGAAAAGATGCCAAAAAAATGATATGTGGAGGAATGCAATATTTATCTAACATTCTTGCACGCTCCTATTTTGAGATTTATATGTTTTGTATATCAGTGACAAGGCATGTATTTTTAAATACAGTTAACATTACCAATCAACTGATGTGGATATAGATTTCTGTACACTAGAGAGGAAAAATGAGAATACAAAATTGCAAAAATTGTTTTAGGATTTCAGAATTTCACAGGAGTGAGTGTCAAGATTAACAGCCTCCTGGGATATGACATAATGTGGACTTGTAGATATATACCAACATTTCTGAGGAACCTGCTGCCTTCATCTTCACAGTAAAAGATCCTGAAGATGGAAGTAACACATTTCTTTAAAATACTGTTACTCATTTACCAAGCTACACACCTTCATATCATAGAACACCATAATATTGACACTTTCTAAGATACAGGGGTACCCAAACATATTCCTGTGTTACAATCTCAAAGGGCATCATGCATTAAAATGTTGTACAAGTATATCATACAGGCTAGCTACTTACTGGAGTGAGATATTTGTAAGTGAGTTGGGCATTCTCTGCCAGAACGTCAGCAGCCAGATCATAGTATTCATATTTGCAATAGAGGAGGAGTAAATTTCCAAATGTCTCAGGAGGAAATGGATTCTGCTGAAGCAGAAACTGAAGTTTCTCAAAACCTTCGGTTGGTTTGGTTTCCATGTTCATCAGTGCTTGATTATGAAGTGTGACAGCATCCAATTCTTCTTCTGAGCGAGGTGGCATGTCTGTAAGTGCTTCTCTGGCTGATTCAACTGCAGTTAAAGCCATCTATTATGCATAGTAGGTGTTTACATTGTAGCCCCCCCCCCAAAATAAAAGTCTTAAATGTTGTGTCACATCATCATCAAATAACTTTAAAATTTAGGTTGCTACTTACAGTTTTTTAGATGATATTCAATGGCTGCTCTGAGGTTGAAGGCTTCAATAAGCGCAGTTTCGTGCAATGTGAGGGTGTTACCAACACTCCTCATTTCAATACCTTCAGTTGTCATGCCTACACTAAGCTCAGGGTGTTCACGGATCCCACGTTCAATTATGTCAGCTAAAATATTAAATTTTCAAATAACTGCTTATATATCATCATTATAAAACTGTAAGAATTTCTGCAGATTCATTCATTCATTCATATTATTATTGTGTGTTGTATCTCCAGTTATCAGTATATATCATAACAAAGGACATAAGAAGAAAATATAGCTAAAATGTAATTGGAGATACAAGCACCTGTAAGAATGAGGGAACATAAATTCTCAGTACCAGAAATAAATGCTTCTTTCTTTTCTCTAATACCAATAGCAACTAAAATATAATTCTGTTCCTGCTAGAAGTATATTTATTTTACATACTTTTTCTATAATATACAGTTCAATTTGTTTATTCCTTGTATCAGAAAATGTTTACCAAGAACAGAAAAGAATTACATGCACTAGCTTCATATGTTTCTATAGTTCATGATTCTACACTTCAGATGCTAGACCAGGGAAACAATGATAATTAACCAGATGTAGAATAAATTTGTTTAATTCACAGGAATTCATGATTAAAACACATACATATATAAAAACTGCAGTGACTAAGGTGCACTTCAGCATTCACTGATATTTGAATTTTAGATTGTGTACATGAAGACTAAAAAGTTATTGTTGCATTAAAATCTAGTCTCATGTCTGTAAATGAGCAAGCAAGTCCACAATTTGTATGGGGTACCCCATGAAGGACTATCATATGATTTACTTATATTTGTAAAAGAAAATGGATCAAACATATTATAATAAATTCTGTTGATGAACTAATAATTACTCAGATAATGAAGAAGTCCCTGACTTCTATGGAACCTGAAATGCATTACCATGAGTATAACAGTCTTCCTCTGGACCATATCCTAAGCCAGGTAAGATACAACCCACATCTCACACCCTAGTTCTTTAAGAACCAATTTTAATAATACCCTCCACAATTGTCTCTTCCCTTTAGGTTTTATGACTAAAATTCTGTTTGCATTTATCACTGCTCCCATGCATGCTGCATACCTCACCCATCTCATCCTCTAAACCAAATCTGTTCTTTAAAAATGATTGAGTTCATGAAGAATGATCCAAAATAAATTCAGAAGACAGTGGTTTAAATAATGGTTGTTATGTAGGATTCAAAGAGTGTATGTATAATGTCTCATTATAAAACTTACATATATGTTTCAACGCAGGAGCATATTCCTTCAGCCTGTAGTAACAGAGAGCAACGTTGTAGGAAAGATGAGGATTGTACCCAAGCACTTGGAGAGAGGTGCTGAATTTCTGTAATGCATCTTCAAAGCGACCTTCCTTAAAATACAAGGGGAAGATATCAAAATTAACAATGAAAGACAGTAAGACTGGAAAGATATGTTCCTTCAACAGGAGCTGTACTGCTATCATTGACAACTGCAAGAAAATTTATAAGTGAAGTATGAACATTTTCTTTCATGTTTATCCCCTGAACTTGGCCCCACCCTTTCAGGAATCACCATCTTCCACTGGGCTGCCTGCAGCTATGTTTGCTGTCCACATTTTGCTATATCTGTATCCTTGTTTTACTATACCCAACACTGTACAACTTACTGTTTTACCCTGAAGATCAAGGCAGCAAGTTTCTCTGAAATACTGGTAACTTTGTGTCAGACCAGATGGTACCACATCCCAGAAGACAGCAATCTTCATATTCACTGTATTGTGAACCTCATATTTCATGTAATAAGGACATTTAAGAAGTTCAAATGCTTGAAAATAACGCTTCACTAGTGGCCCAAATTTATCAACAGTGTAACAGGTGATGCAGAAGGACAATATTCTCATGGGCACATGCAAAAAGAAATAGATTTAAATTAAAAATAAATATACCTTGTATTACTTTTCCTACAATACATTTTTTTCTCATGATTTATATAAGGCCTCCAGGAACTTTTAAAGTTGTATTATTATCTTCCTTTTATGTCTAGTATGAGCTCAGTTGGTATGGTAATAAGCTTCACATTATATGGCCAGGACTGAATTCCAATCATGAACAAAACATATAAAGCATCTAAAACATTATGACCAACAAATGACAAAGAAATCTACTGGTGAAGAATATATACAGTGAATTATGCTGTTACTGTTTCTCTTGGTCATTGTTAAATGCGTATGAGCTTAGCTCCCCTTATTGAATTGCTGAGTTCTCTATATTTAAGTTAAAGAGATAAACCTTAATTTGTCGACTCTAGTGGCACTGTGTGGAAGATGGCTCCAGAAACAAAATCCCTATGTCTTCCTGTAAGTACTGTAACAGAAATAATTAATATTCCATAAGCATTCAAATCACCATGAAAACATTGATTTCAAGGAAACTTACCTTGTATAAAAGACAGCCATGGTTGATTTCAGTGTCCGGATCATCCTCTGGACTGCTATCTACAAGACTCTTTGCCCCAGCCAAGTCTTCCTCTCCATACTTTATAGCTGCTTTTAGTTTTGTGATCTATTTGCAGAGAGGATAGGTACAAGGGAAATATACATTTTCAGATATTATAAAGTATTCTTATTACGGAGACATTTAAAGTAATGGACACAATCACTTTTTAGTGTGTTCTACATTGGGACATTCAGCAAATGGTATAAAAAAAAGCAGACAAAAATGCATAAGTAAATCTTTAGAGGGGTTTTTGAGTGGTATAAAACCAACATAAACACAATGACAACATGCCTGTTAGGCTCAACATTGGTAATAATGATGAAGATGATGGTGGTGGGGGTGGCAGAAGGGGTGGCGGCAGTGGTAGTGGTGACGATGGTGATCAGGGCTCAAAAATGCCTGCCTGCTCATCTAAAGCAATACTATTTTATACAATGACAAGAATACATTTACATTGAGCCTTTACATTACTACATTCTGGTCCAACTTTTCTCATGTCATACATTGGCAGTAACTTTCCACCTATTTCCTCCTATGTCAACTATACAGTGACTAAACAGATAAAAGTAATAATAATTTAAATATGTACACACAGAAAAATAAGCAGCAATGCTATGAAAAAAATGAATGCAATAAAAGAACTTGTTATTGCTTTTATGTAGAGTGCTAAATTTATAGACATTCCAACAGCAGTGCATAAAAATACATTTTTCCTCATTGTTGAGAGGATAAAGGTTAACAACATCAGCAGTGGCAACCAACAATAACCATAATAATAAGACTGACAATGATGATGATAGCTCACATCTACAGTGCTGTTTCTAGGCAATGAACATAAACAAATGGGGTCCTGTGGCATATTTGCTCCAAGCAAGAACTGTGGAGCCAGAGAAACAGCCATTGCTAGTGAACAGCTCTGAAACAACATTTACTTCTAGGCAACAACAATGAGATAAGCGAATGTACCAGAGCCGTTATTGTGTAACATGCTTCCCAAACAGAACATGTTCCCACGGAAACAATTTGAGCAGCATCTCCACAGCAACAAATCAGCACACAACAACAGAGGTACTGATGTAAATGGTGTTTAATACTGTGGTCTGTGCCAAGGAGTTATAAGCGGGATGAAGTGAAGACTGAGTTCAGCGGGAAGGAAGCCACTATTCAGAGAGGAATTCAGCATGCAAGCACAGGAACAGCCATCGTTGGAGCTGTTACCAGGCAACTACTAGTGAAGACACTGAGGCTGGCAATAACTTAGTGCGTGCTGTTGTGATTTGTAATGTATGGGAATCAGTGACAACACTATAATTAAGTGTAATTACAAGGGTAGTACATAAAGTGGTCAATAAATTCAATAGCCAATCCAGAAACCCACTCAGAGTCACTCACTCACATAACAATATTTTCTAAGTATCATCTTTATACTAGAAATCTGGATATTGATTATGGTGCAATATATATATATAAACTTATGGAAAAGGATTGATGAAATTCAGTGGGGAGTTACTTCTGTCACACCTTCATCCTTCACCCCTTTCTTCCTTTCCTTTATCCCTCCTACACCTTTATCTACTTCCCTCCTTTCCCCTTTAAGACAATGAAATAAGTTATATCTCTCTCCTTTAAATGGTACAGTTTCAAACAGAACTACCACCTGTGTATGTACATAAGGGGTAGAATGATGTATACACATAGTAAAAATAAAACAGATCCTATCATTATAATATTGTCTTTGTTTTTTATAACCAGCAGGTTCTAGTGTAATTACCTTTCCTTGAAAAGCTGGATCATCAATCTGGGAAGTAACTTTCAATGCTTCCTCATACATACAAGCCTGGTACAGAGACTGAGCATAGTAAAGGCGATACTCAGCTTCTTCAGGGAGAAGAAGGGTGAGTTTCTCATAGCAGTCAGCTGCTTTTATGAAGTCCTGAGTATAGAAGTAGCAGTAGGCCAGGAGAGAAAGGCCTGCTCTTGACTGAAACATAATACATAATTTATATTCAAATACAATGTCCTAAAATATTTGCCTTACAACCTGTTCTGAAATAACACTGAAACATAAAACAAGTGTTCCACAGCATCTCGCCAAACATGCCAACATGCCATGTTTCTTTCTCACATATAATCAGTACAGAACATAATCTAATATTTTCTGAAACAATGTTAGGGTTCTTATGATTACATTGTATAATATATTTAAAACATGTATTTCAACTTACTGGTTGATTTGTTTCCAGTACATTGGTTAATACTTGTATTGCATCATTGTATCGCTGTTCTTTTATCTGAAAGTAAATTAAAAAATACATCTATTATTATGGAACCAGTTGATCTACCTGTCATTTTGAAAAACCTGTTTCAATAAATCCATCTTGACATTATCCTCACATCTCCTTCTTTGTCTTCCTGGTAACCACATTCTTAGGGGTATCCAATTAAACTGTGTATCCATTTTGTGTGTCCCTCACTCAAACTACAGCTCTGATCAAAGTTTAAACTATGCAAATGAATATATTATTCTGTTTAAAGGAAAGTCTATGAGAGCTTCATTTTCATTATACATGAATCTTAAATTAAATTTAAAATACAGTAAATTGAATAAAGAAACTCTACTGTTGAAGCACTTTTACGGGCAAAGAGAACAATTCATTCCACTGACTTGAAGTTCAACCTTGAAGATGCCGGCAGCATGTTCCTCGAAAACATCGCACGACACGGTGTCGCAATCCAGAACAACATAATTTGAACATAAAGCCCCGTCTACTTCAGTTAGAAACGACTGATAATCTCCAAATAGACAAGAATTTTACTCACAGAATTACTGGATTTTTTTTTTACTTTTTCCAATGTCCGGTATTCTGGAAAATAGAAAACACGCTGTTTCGGAAACATCCAATTTCCGAAACGTTGTGTTTTCAGTTTTCTAGAATACCGGACGATGGAAAAAGTTCAAAACCCCAGCAATTCTGTACGTTATACCCCATCGTCAGAACCCTTTAGAATCTACACAATATTATTATTACCATCGTATAAATCGTCTTTGTATATTCTCCATCCTTGATCTGCACATTCTGAATAAACATAATGAGGACACGATGAACAACTATTTAAAAAAATGAACAAGAATTTGTTTATAGATTTAGGCGCAACAGTTGCCATGACAACACGAATGTCAAATTTGTATCGATCACTCTCAGGTAGCTATCGAATTTTTCATAGAATGCATAGAAACCATAAGTTACCCCGGGCTCCGGACCCTCCGGACCGCTCCGAACGATTTGCATCTGGTAATGGTCATGTCGTGGAAGGGTCGAAAGGGACTGTATCAAGTAGCAGTAAATTCTGTGTGACAGTATATAGCCATCATTTGTAATTTTTGCGCAAATAGAACGCTGTAATATAAAATCGGGAGATAAATTCCATTGGATTTTAAATTATTCGAATTATTCGATACCACTCATTCGATTGTGTTTGTAATTAATCGATAGTTGAAATTATTTCCACGACAAGGACGACAGGGAACAGGGAATTGTCACCGTACGTCACCATATCTGTGTGTGTACATAACGCCGTATAAATTGAATTGGTTTGATTTATCGAACTATTTAATGAACTTGGCTGCATGTAAATAATTATGGCAGCGTTCCATCCAACACATAGTGGCGATATTGTTCATCTAAATGTTGGCGGAACAAGGTATGGAAGGTTTAATATTGTTCCTACTGTATCTGTTTTGATAGGAATTAGGAAATAATGGTAACGTGCCTGTAGTCTTTATGCAGAATTAGAAATTCTCATAACATTAGACCTATTTTCGTAAATTTCCATTTTGTCTGTGATACATGAAACAGTTAGAGACATGGTTTTGTATAAAAAAGCTTGTAATGTGTGCGCTTATATAATTAAGCTTTAAACGAATGGGACAGTAATTTGTTTTTTCTGTTCCAGATTTTCAACTTCTCGCCACACGTTGATGTGGGTTCCGGATTCATTCTTTACGGCTCTGCTTAGCGGCAGAATATCAAGTTTGCGAGATGAAATGGGAGCCATATTCATAGACCGAGATCCTAAACTTTTTGCAACAATTTTGAATTATTTAAGAACGAGGGATATTGACTTAAGTGTAGATATACGTGCATTTCGACATGAAGCAGAATATTATGCGATTGCTCCCCTGGTGAAAAGATTGATGTTGTGTGAAGATTTAAGTCAGTCATCATGCGGTGATGTTTTGTTTTATGGGTACCTTCCACCTCCAAGTATGTATATTTTTGCTGTATAAAGTGTGGTTTGAGAGAAAAATGTTAACCACTTGTGGTCCAGTGCTTAATGAAACTCATAATGTCAGTCCATAAATGATTCTGATAAGCCACAAAGTAATCAGAATAACTATAATGCTCTTAAGACTTATATTCAGGACTACCTTGAATGAGAGTGCTGCTGACTGCCCTGCTATAAAGTGTCTGTGGTTTTTGATATCCCCAGGTGAATTCTGGGATTATGGCAATGACTGTCTATTTCCAAATCTGTACCAAGTTAGAATTCATGATCATGTTTACAGGTCATTTATTGTTATATAGGTGTCTAATGTAATTTTTAAAGTATATGTAAATAATCTAAGAAGCCCCGAGGTCAGTTCATTCATTCATTTATTCACATTCCATAAAATCCTTACAAGGTTGAAATAGCCAGTAGATATAGAACTCATCCAAATCGTGATGTGCGTAATGGTGGGTACCTTAAAGTGGTTGTGTGATATTCTCTGTTTGACTTCACTAAAATTAACTTAATTGTGGCTTATAACTGCTTTAGCCATGAGTACTTCTTAGATTTTACACTCAGTTATGTAATACAAGAAATTCTCAGTGGAATTTTTTTATTGGTTGATTAAGCTAGCTTTCTTGCTCGTGGTTTATATATGACATTTCCACATATATAGTAGATAAAACAATCAGAAATCATATTTTTGTTGCATACTAATGGGCAGTATCACATTTCAACAGAATCTATGAAACACTTTGTAAAATAGGGTCAGTTTGGCACAAAATAAGATGGCCAACAAACATCATGCAAAGATCTTTCATATCAAATGTCACTAAAATTTTATTGCCAGTTTATGTGATATATGTGGAATGTATTATAGAGGGCTTTGTTATGGGTCAGTATTGCTGAAAACTGGATCTTTCTGAGCAAGTCTCTCATGTTGAGTTTTAGAAAAATATGCCTTATGGTTTGGGCACTGATACTAAGTCATGGGTAGGTGGACAGTCATGCTCTCAATATAAGGCATTCATCTTTACTCATTTAGCATAAGGGAAGAATTTTACAATATGGTGACCATATATCGTATTTGAGCACGTTTAGCTTGCAGCAACTCGATGCCAACTGCAGTCAGTTTTTCCAAATATTTTGTTTGATACAATTAATTCAATTTTTTTTTTCAGTAATACACCTACAGACTTCTGATCATGAATGATGTAACTGTTTGAAGCTATCGTGCAAGTAAATGAGACAAAATTAAGTATTCACTGTATTATAGAGATATACCGACATTAGTTTACCTGTGATGGTGTAGCTCATAAAACATAGGATTGGAAGTTCTCACAACAGTTTTTATGAAGAATTCCATCTTCTGGAATATAACACCATGTAGTCTGTTGAAAGTTAACTGATGTTTGAAAGGAATATGTATCCTCCATCTTTAGGGTTGAAGAGTAAGTACTCTTCAACCCTAAAGATGGAGGCAACATGTTCCTCAGAAACATCAGTTGACTTTCAAGAGGCTGGATAGCATTATCACCCAGAAGATAGAGCTGTTCATAGCTCATAAAATTTGTTAATTTTGTAACAGGTATACCAGTGCAGGACCCTGGTGTGGTGTGTTCATGCTCACCACCAGGTGACAGCTCTGCAGCTGTTCATGCGGCAGCTCGTCCTGGCTCTATTATCCGTGTTCCAGCAGATGCCAATACTGCATCAGTGGCATCTACTGGTTGCAGTGCCACAGTGAATACAGCTCCAGCATCATCATCAGCATCATCTTCATCATCATCTGTCACTACAATGGTGGCTGTGTCTCCCCAGTTGCCTGCTTCTCTACCCCTTTCAGTTCCTGCCACACCTATAGTCACGCCACCATGTTCTGCCCCCCCTGTGTCAGCTGTTTTATCTGTTAATTCTATGTTACCAACAGCTAATAACAGTGGGATTTTATTACCTGGTGCACATACTCATGGCACGCATCCACAGCCTCCCCAAAGATCTGTACCAGGCCACTCCCGAAACTCTTCCCTGGATCTTCGGGTTTCATCCAATGGTTGTGCAGCAGTAGCTTCCCGGAGTTCAACTGATATCCGTAATATGGCTGGGCGATCAGCTGTTGGTCATTCTAGAGCAGCTTCCTTAGATCTTCGTCATACACGCAACTCTTCAGCAGACCTCAATAAACTTTTCCGTAATGATGTGGGTCTGATATTTGGGGCTCACCAAGGTAGGACTTAAGCTCAAATTTTTGTAGCATATTTGAAAATATGTCCAATTGTAGTACTCTGTAATGGATGAAGCAGTTGCTACATTTCAAATTTTATATAGTTATGAATAAAGTCAGTAAAAGAACTCTGCTCATTTTGCTTATTCAGTTTGTTTCTATAGATTTGAAGTTCCATCTAATTTATCATATTGTGGATATTCACTTATTTGCTTGAAACAGAAATCACTAACAAGGAAATAGTTGTTGTTTTATAATTACTTGAAGAGTTCTGTCTTTTGAGATGTAGTGTTATGTAGTCAGATAGAAGTGAACCAATGTTTTCAAGGAACATGTTACCTCCATCTTCAGGATTGAAGAGTAAGCCAGTCAAGAAAAGTAGAGCTTTGCTTGCTGCCTGCATAATGATGGTTTCTTATTTGGCCTACTCTTTGTCTATGAAGGTGGAGGTGAAATGTCAGTATACTTTCGCCTGACTACATGATGTTGTATCCCAGAAGACGTAACCTACCATAGTCACTGTCATGAGAACCTCAAATCCAACATACTTGTAATTAGTTGTTTGCATTTTCGCCCAATAGGATCAAGCTGGACAGATCCACTGAGAGTTCAGATTGTGAAGGCGCATCACAATTGGATAGCTGTAGCTTATGCCCATTTTGTAGCTTGCTATAGGTGAGTTTATAGTTTTGTTTGTTCTTGTCTCAGAAAATCCAATTGAGATATGCTAATTTGTCATCCACGCTTTCCGAGACAGTAATTTTACCATTTGTTTTCTGTAAGTGTAAAATATAATTTCCTTTGAGGGAGGAATGTAAATTGCAAGTACCTGAAAGCTAGTTGTCAGGATAGTGTTTTGATCTAAGGTGTTAGGGTTGTATGTAGCTATGACGTTTGTGATTTATACAGGTCACCTAGTTTTGTTATGATAATGAAATCTAGGAGGTTGCTTGCCATGAGCTGGGCATGTGACTAGAATGGGGAGATGAGGAATCCCTACAGAATTTTGGTTGGGGAGTGTCCACATGTAAGACCAAGAAGTTGGTGAGAGGTGGATGGGCTGTATCCTATGACAGTCTTTGGTATTAGCAGTGTTAAACTATTGTGTTGTGCTACAGAGTTCTGGAAGTGCAGTAGTGTAGTTGGTTGAGGCACTGTGCTGCAAGCTGGAGGGTTGCGGCTGCGATTCTGAAAGAGGTCATTGGATTTTCATTTGACCTAATCGTTCCAACTGCACTATGGACCTGGGGTCAACTCAGCCTCTGACAGAAATGAGTATCAGGAATCTTCCTGGGGTACAGTGCAGCCGGCGCATGGGGTTGACAACCTCACCACCATCTGTTAGCTGATTGTATAGAAAATGTGGGAGTCCCAGTGTCTCACATCCTTATATGCCGCCATGGCCTGTTACATGGATAGCCTTACCCTTTTTTACTTCTCCTTCAGAGGAGTTTAAATTGCACAATTAACTATTTGGTGAATAATGAGTTACATGATTAATTGTATATTTCATTATTACCTTTTTTTTTTCCTTGGCACTACAGCCCCAGTGGGTCTAGGCCTACCTCCATGAACTTCTCCGTTCACTTCGGTTTTTCTAAATTACATTCGGTAGGACTCCTTGGGCGGGTGATCAGCTCGTCACAAGGCCTCTACCTGTACACAAACACAGAAAAACGCACACACACAAACTAAACATCCATGCCCTGAGTGGGATTCGAACCCACGATCCCGGTTTTCAAGCGAGCGAAGACAGTACATGCCTTAGACCGCTCAGCTACCGTGGCCGGCCATTATTACCTTTACCCTTATTAATTTCCATAAGAATAGCAATCATTAATTTAAAAGTTGAAAGAAATTGATATCTGGACGTGTTATTTGTAGGTTAAAAGATTCAAGTGGCTGGCAGCATGCATTTACCAGTCCTCGTATTGAAAGCTGCATTGAGAGGATAGCCATCAATGCCAAGATGGCACAAGGAGGTGGTGGGGAAGCCTCGTCGAAAATGGTGGCCATCTCATATGGTAGCCAGGTTCGATTATGGGGGGTGTCTGAGGATGGAACTAGGACTAATATAGGTGAGTTGCTCTACCATCTAATCAGAGTTATGTAGTTCCTGAACATGTTGATCTTAATTCTTCTGAAGATGGTAAGCTGACCGAATCATGTAAAGGCAATTAATATCTACAAATTGAAACACACTAGATGGTGTTAGTAATTATTCTGTAATTTAATTTACTTTTGTGACGGACCAGAGTGAATAAAGTTAAAAAAGTATAGAATCTTTCATTTGATTAACCTTTTGTAATTAGTAATGTAGTATCCTATTTAAAGGTGCGTCTTGGTCGTCGCCATTCTCCATAAAGCATTGACCCGGGTGATGAAATATTATTTTAGCTGTAGCTTCACAATCACATTGGATATGTACAACTGATTCATCTTTTCCCCAAAATCTTTTGCAAATGGGATTGTTCATTGATCGCATTTTGAAAAGGTGTCCTTTCAAGTGACAGTGTCATGTAAGTAGTCCTGTCACCCACTGTAACTGGTTTCTGTTTAGTTTTAACAGTTCCTTGGTTCTTCTAGCAGAACGTCCTTGTAGGAAACTGACTCCCAAGGTTTACGATGGTCTCTGTCTGGTCCCTGAGAGACTTCTTGCACATGAGTTTGCAAGTTTACATAATCCTATTAGTTAAGTGGGATATAAAAAATTTAATCAGTTTCAGGGATTAGTCAATATGGTATGGTTGGATTGTGATGTTATAATATTGAAGATGTTACATGTAATTTTTTTCTCTCCAGGAACCTTCAACTTGCATGTGAGAGTGGAGTATTTGTTCTTCATTGGAAGTCAGTTGGTAGCATTGTCACCCACAGGGAAGATAGGAGTTTGGCATGCAATGACACAACACTGGCAGATCCAAGATGTTGTGCCTATTGCATCATTTGACACAGCTGGCTCATTTCTGTTACTTGGCTGTAATAATGGTGCCATATATTATATAGGTAGGTAGCTGAATCTTCTGCACACTGGGTATCTCATGCGCTTTACCAGGGAATAAAATGGCCAGAGCATTCTCTTGAAACTTTTAACTTTTTTTTTTCCAAATTTTATACTTGTTAAAATAGTTAAGATGTATTAGAAAAGAGACTGCCTCTGTGGTATGAGTTCCTGGCTACAGATCCAGATGTACTGGCTTCGATTTCTGGCACTACCAGATTTTCTGAGAAGTAGTGGGTCTGGAATGGGGTCCACTCAGCCTCGTGAGGATAATTGAGGAGCCATTTCAAGGAAATAGCGGCTCCAGTATAGAAAACCCAAATTAACGGTCATGAGGATTCGTTGCGCTGACCACGTGGCATCCTCTATCCGCAAAAGTTGCCACTAACTTCGCTGACAAGCGGCAGTCGGTATAGTTTGCTTCTGGACTACAAGTCACGGAGTTTGTATTAGAAAAGAAAGCAGAAGTGCAGAGCCCAAAAACCCAGTAATTCTGAGAAATTATAAAATTGGAATTCTGGGAAGACGAGCCCCAGCTTTATAAAATAATTAACAAGTTATAATAAAATGAGCAGTATACATATGAGAGGTAAAACTGGGTGTAGATGTCTTGGGGTGTTCTATGTAATGAGTGTGTAAGGGGGTGGGTAGTTCACAGTGATTATTGGTTAGATATTCATTACAGCATAACTCCATATATTTTGAAACTGAAAGTAGTAAAAGAAGAAATCAGTTTCATGCAGATACGTTAACAATAGCCCTGACTGTTGTGCAAGATTTGATGTGACAGTATTCTACTTGTAAATTGTTGTTTTTAAGGTCACTTTTGACATATTCATTTGTTATTTAAGTTCAAGGTCATTGTTCTTTGTCCTCCAGATATGCAGAAATTTCCACTTCGCATGAAAGATAATGATTTGCTAGTTACGGAACTTTACCGTGATCCTTCAAATGACCCCATCACGGCCATCTCCGTGTATCTCACACCCAAAACAAGTAAGTTTATTATGATAATCGATTTAATAGCTGCATATTTCGAAACATAAATGAAGTGTCAAGATTATAATGTTAATGGCTGCAACACCTCATTCATTTGTTTTGTTAATGGATGCTTATGTTTCTTCCTTTGTGTTGCTATGAGGGATCATTTTTCTTCCTGCATGTATTTATAGATTCAGTGTGTCCCATAGCCATCTGTCATATTTAATATTCTATATACATTGCTTCTAATTGCAATAAAGAAAGCAGGTCAAGATACATGGATTTGGAGAATGCATAAATTCTGTGCCGCTTTCATTAATGATCATGATGCATCTGCTAACACAAACTTGGTTTGTAAATTATGAAAGAGTTATATTTTGAAATAATCCCATGAACAGAATTTTCAATTTCACATGTCACTGAGAGTGTACAAGAGTAGCGCCTCAGATTTATTTTCTGTTGTTTCTTTTATATGAAAATTATTAGAGTGACATTTTATATTGTTTCTTTTCAGTTATGGGAAAGAACTATATTTGACGTATATATGAGAATTAAATTTTATCTTCTACTGTTATAAGATGAGTGGGGTAGCTTGGTATTGTAACTGACTGTCTTCTGAACAAACCTAATACACCTTCGTGGCATGGAATTATAGTTCAGGGATGGCCTTGTCTCTTATTAAATAGTATAGGGGCAAACCAGTCAGATTTGTGATGTATGAGCGTAATGGTAGATGGTGCTGGTTGTCTGCACTAGATGTTGCCACACAGGTTTAATTCAGAATTCATATCAGAAGTATAAGCCAAAACAATCCTTTCCTTTCAAAAATAGCTTTTTATACATGAGATTGTTATACTTGACATAAAATATAGAACTCATTAAAATCTACAATTTTTATTTCAACTTTTATTGGTATGATGAATATTTAACAGAAGACAAGGAAAATAATGTCTAGTTCAATGCAATTTGGTATCTTTAGTGTGATTAGTTTTGTTACAAGAGATTTATGTCTGCAGTAGTGAACTATGCAGTCACAGAGAGTACTGTGCAAAATATTTGTGCTCTGCTGGAATTCACCCTTCCAGTTCTGTTATTGAAGATGTAATAGATACCATTATTTTTCATAAGTCACTGTTCTCCAGTGTAGGTTGGAAATTGTGAACGAAATTTTAAGTATTTCTTAAATTGGAGAGAGTGGTAGACATTGTTTTATTGAAATACTGATATATTGTTAGTCTTATCATAATCTATGATGCAGAACCATAACTGTAGTGCAGTACTGTATTGTTGAATATCTTTAAAAGGAAGATTGCTGTGGGACAATTTGAATGAGTGAAACTGCTGATGTGTTTCCTGTGGTGTCAGACTTACGTTCTTATATGAATAGTGTAGTTAGATTGTTACCTTACTCATATAGAAGTGCATAGTTATGGTTTTTGTTATAGATATTCAGGTTATTGTCTTATTCAAGCAATGTATTTCATGTATTACCTTCAGAAAGTCTTTGAATTAATTTCCAAAGTACTGTTGTCTTCATCCCCCAAAATATCTAGATGAAAATCCCCCCACTGAGGATTGTAGAGATTTAATGATGAAGTAGCCATAATTAGGTGCAGAACAACAAAGTACTCAGGCTATGAACGAATTTAAAGCCTTAGGGCTCTAATTCCACAGACCACCTGAACAACCCTTCTTTGCTCCTGAAGACCATGTTATTTACTACACTTACCTACTTATGTTATCTGTGTTTAACAAAAATATTTATTTGGTTATATATTTTATTTAGCTGTTTTATAATGTGTTCTACATGTTTTTGCCTGCTTAAGGATCAACCTTGTTTTATTAAAATTAATGCCAGAATTATTTCCAATACTTGCACATGAAAAGTCCAGAAATATGAAATTCCTCCATAAACAAACTTTGTAATTAAAGAGAATGATGATGAAAATACAGCAAGACATAAGATGAGGGTAAAGAAAACTACCCTTGATAGACTACCCACAGAATATTCTAGGACACAGGTGGTTTGCATAAGGTAGGTTGGGAAGCACTGTCCTAGGGAACATGATGGAAACCAGAAGTACTGATAGTGCAACATATTTAATGGTTTTGGATATCTGCTTACATGGTAGATTATTTATGACAGTGTAACTCATATTGTGTACCACACAGTGATTGGGTTGTAATGAATAATTAATTGAAAAAAGACATGGAATTATCCTGGTCTAATTTGAGGTATTATCCTGGTGGGACTGAGGAAAACCATGGAAATGCTCAGTCGTGGTAGTTGGTGTCTTCACTAAGATTCAGATGCAAATTAGAAATGTTACCTTTTGAACCAGTTTGCTCGATAGTGCTGTGATTGTACATGAGATGCTATTGTTTGGATGAAACTGTATGTGTTGTAGTTTTAGTGAAGAACTGCGTATTACAGAGCATCCTTGTGTTTTCATGCCAGCACCTGGGAGGGGGAGGGAAGGTATGATATGATTGTCTTTTGGTTGGCACAAAATTTTTATCAGAGAAGGAATGAATGTATGTGAGAGAGAAAGGAAGCGAGCTTGTACCACTGTCTGTTGACTTTCACACATCCATCATCCCTCACATGCCTAACACGTGGGTGAAGGACAACAAGTTGAGTTAGTAGAACCAAAATTCAGCCAGAGAAGAAGCAAAAAAATTTGGATTTCTGGAATCAGCTTATGTGAGATATTTTAACCGTGCTAGTTATAGTAATAAATCTGCATCTGTTTCCAGTAGATCAGAAGTATATTTTTATTTGAAGTACCAAGTAAATTTTTAAAAATAGCATATTAAATACTAATTGGTTGAAAATCTTAAAATTAATTAGATACTGTAGGGTTCTGACAGTGGTGTATAACACACAGAGATACTGGGTTTTTGGACTTTGTCCATCATCTGGATTCTAAATACCTAAGAAAAAACACAACGTTTCGGAAACTGGATCTGTTTCCATCCTGAGGTGAGGGTCCCTTAGAAAGAGCTAGCCTCAGTCATTGGACCAGACGAGAGTAGGTGTCTTCCCTCACCTGAGGACAGAAACAGATCCAGTTTCCAGGATGTTGTGTTTTTTCTTACTTATTTAGAATCTGGACAATGGACAAAGTCCGAAAACCCAG
Organism: Cryptotermes secundus; assembly: GCF_002891405.2. Classification (NCBI taxonomy): domain Eukaryota; kingdom Metazoa; phylum Arthropoda; class Insecta; order Blattodea; family Kalotermitidae; genus Cryptotermes; species Cryptotermes secundus. Next base: position 299,865 of record NW_019737090.1, on the reverse strand, counting down.
TATCTCTTAAAATTAATGTTTAAAAGAGTTTAAATTTGTATGCTTGTATATGTTTGAAATAATATGTTTTGAGGTGCAGAAGGGGATTTAATGACAAAAGTTATTAAACCTTTTAATGTAAATGTTATGAAGACTTACAGACTCAAGATAGGTAGCAAGAGAAGAATTTGGATACTTTAAATCTTAGGTATTCTAGCTACAAAAATTAGAATTTATCTCCAGTAACCAACTGCACCATTAGCATCTCTCGTTGAAGTTCAGGGCTGTTACAGGAGTTTCTAGTTCATGATAATATGCTAATATTTAGTGTTTCAGAATCCAGGGTTGACAGTTTTGTAAAATTGGCCATTCTCATTAAGTCATCTCTAATTTACTTTTATTTAAGCATACTTAAAGATGCAGCCAAATATTTAAATGCAAGACTTCTCGCTCACCTCAGCACTCGTAACAACTTATATACCATTTAATTTTACAGTTTTTTATGGTAAGTCATATTAACCAGTCAAGTGGTTCTTTTTTGTGTTCTTATCTAACCCACAGTGGCACATTAAATTTTATAATGTTTGCTCCCTTTTTAAAATACAGTATCTTAATTATGTCATTATAAAATTATTGAAAAAACACTAAAAGACCAATTATCAGATTTCACATACCTCTATTTTCATTTCTATAGCCATTACATTAAAGTTTATATATATATATTAGTAACATTTTATACATTTGGCTTTATTCTCAAAAAATCTGCCACTGTTGCCACTGACTTTCATTTCCATTCAGACTACGTGATCTTACACATATGCCTGAGTCCTGCACATTCAATATACACGTTTTTGACTGACACCTGATGTTTAGAACTGAAACACAATCATAGATCATAATAGTCGGCTGACAAATCTGTCTGGTGACACTGTGTGAACCTCTTTGATAAACAGAGTTTCTTATTGCCATGTGGGCTTAAAAATTGCATTTCCTTTGCAAGCTCAAGGCTAGTATGGATGAATGAACTGAAATGTTCTTCCAAACATCACTGCAAAATAATTATCTTTTACAGACTATGAAATCATCACTAAAACGTTTATACCACAGGAAACATTGGTGCAACTCAAGTGGCAGATACTGTGAATACTTCATAATTATGTCGTTTTCAATACCACAACAGCAATGTGTCTAGATTTTAGTTTTAGATTAGGCGTTTTTTTTTAAAGATTTTTGGGCGTACCGATTTGTTTCTCTGGCTATTACTTCCATGGTGTCTAGTTTACAAAAGAACTCAAAATATTCAAGGGGGTTACTGGGATCTTCTAAATCAACATTTATGCCGGGCTTGCTAGTAAATGGAAAAGTGATCGGTGAGCACCTGAATTTTCCCATACATCAGGTTGCATGGTAGTGCTGTCACTCACATTTTCTGCTTCACGAGAGCTGACACTTTGTTCACCACCTAATGAAATTTTCACATTTATTTCACTGTCACTGCTGTAGTCATTCTCTTGTAACAGTTCATAAAGCACCTCTTCATCACTGACACAGATCTTGCTAGGACCTTCCATAATGTTTAGTCAAAAGAACTTGAACCCAGGACAGCTGTCAAGCAATCAGCAACTTTTCTGTCACACTCTGAAGTAGCTAGAACTTTCTGCAAGCACAGTGTACAAGTTTTTACTGCTGACTGGCATATCTACAACAGAATAGTTAAAAACAGCATGGAGTGTATAGATGTCAAGGCCACTACAATACACACTACCACATGACATCTGTAGATGTCTTAACCACTTGTCTGGTTAATATGAATTATGTGAGAGTGTTACCATCTTATAATGCAAAACATGTAAACTACAGTTTGTAGTAGGCCTTCTGGAGATGCCAACTTTGCTATATACACTATGACACAATTCACTTTTACACCAGGATAGTCAATGTTTACATTCAGCTTTTCACATTTCTTTAGATGCCAAGTTTAAACATCTTCATTTTGTAATTAGTCTATGCTCGTGCTACCTTTATTTTCAATGTACTGTTTAAGAATGATTTAATTTATTGGTACTGTTAGTGATATGCTTAAGCTCAGGAAATATATGGCTATTTAAAAAATCTGTATAGAACTTAATTTGAAAGAGTACTGGAAGTGCAGAGTCATATATGTTATTTTATTTACGAATTTTTCTCCAAACTCAGATTGCATAAGGGTGTTGCTGACATGACAGGGTATGTAGCTGGCCATTGGCTGGCTTATACACAAGTGTCTGTAATGTAGGTGTATGATTGGTAATATGATTGCTAGTCTCATCTTGATTTAGGTTGTGAGGTACATTACCCATATTTAAGATGTCTGGAAAGAGGAAATTTTTAACATTTCTTTTACTTTTATTATTATTTGCCTATTATTATGTCTGATGGGTTTACAGAGTGTTCTTATTACACTCGTGGATCGAGAATAACTTCACAGGAATGCATCATAATATTTGAATCATTGGAGAACAGCATTTACCTCATGCAGTCCCATGATATTAACACTAACATATCCTTCCATAATGCAGGGGCATGCTTTAATACTGTGATGAAATTGGCTGTCAAGAAATATAGTGAAATGTTGGATGTATCATTTTGCATTTCTTTTAAGTTATGTTTGAACACATCTTTTAATTTCACTCCATAAAATTTTGCACCTTTTCCCTTTACTGAGAGCAGAGTGTGACTGAATTGTGACTGTTTTTTTAACATAAATGCTTCTTAGTATAGTAGTTGTAAATACAATACCATTAATTTTTTAAAATGTAATATGTAACCTGATATTTAGATTTCATAAAAATTTAATTTCTGGTTACATCTGAATTATCATTAATAGGTTGCTTACATTCTGGATGCTAGGCCTTGCTTTCATATGCAGCACAGGTTTTGCTCTCTTTAACGACAATATAATGTGTAACCTAAACTATGTCTATAGAAATGTTAGTATCCTGTACAGATGATATAAAGATTTTCAGATTGTATAGAAATCTCATTCATATTTTTTAATATAAAATTCACTAATTTCTGTGAAGAATACTGTCTTCTGGGATGTGACACTGTATAGTCTGGTAGAAGTTCAACATACTGCTTCTATCTTCAGGGTGAGAGAGTAAGCCCTGTAGGCAGCAAGCAGAGTGTATGGCTTGCTGCCTGCAAGTGGATGCAGCAAGTTACTCTGAAGTGTGAGTATGCTTCTACCAGACTACACAGCATCATATACCAAAAGATAGTTCTCTTCACAGTTGCAACCTTGAGATTCTCAGATCTCACATAGTAGAGTCTCTGTTCTGCTTCGTTTTGTTAATGTATGTAGCTCATCAGAAAATTGAATTTAAAGTCAGGAAAAGCTGCAAGTTATGTATGCCCTTCAGAATACTCCAGTTCAGAAACAAATAAATATCACGGAAGTACCATCTGATCACTCTGCATAATGTAATTCATGTCTTTGTAGAGTACAGTACCAGGAAGAACAAAGGTCAAGGAGCAGAACAGCTTGATATATGAGACTTGTAGTGTCAGAACTGTTGGAATAAGATGAAAGTCCCTTTGAAATTACATGCTATACTATTAATTTCATTAGTGCATAATGTTGCACATTTGCATATAATACAATTCAAAAATTCAGTTTAGTAATTTTTCTTGACAATTTGAAGTTTAAGGTTTTCTGTCCCCCTCTCTTCTTTGAAGTGCATGAAAGTCGCTTGATGCTCGATTTATATATTTTCTATGCCAGGGGATTTAACTAAAACCGTACATTTCATCCCAGTTGTGGTAAGCATTGTATAAGAGGGAATTATAATTAAAATTCCTTAAGCTTATCTTACAGAACTAAAATTTTTATTTCATGAAAGAGAAAGAGGCCATGAATATTAAAGCATTCCAGAATGTAGAAGTGAAATTATACACAACTTTGCCTGTTGTGATTAATATATTGTTCGTGAGACTCTTGGGTACTGTAGTAAGAAGAAAATATCGCTGTTTAAATGTAATATATTTTGAAGTACTGTAATGGCATATTCTTAAATATGAGAAATGGAAATTAAGATATGTTGAAAATTCATGGCATGGCTATATTTCTATCATATTCCTAGCCTTGTATACATTTTGTCAGAGGAAGAGTATAACGACGGGGAGATGTGAATAGAATGTATAAAGCCTGCTACTGTGCTGAATTCTAGTCCTAATAGTTCTGTGGTTTTAATGTTTTATTTAGATAATGTAATATATACAGTTTCATCAGTGTAGTATTTATGACATAGCATCAAGTATATTTTCAGTATTATTTTTTTTTATTGCTATTGGGGTGGGACTAAGTCCCTTGTACTGCGGCCACTTCTACCCTGTTGTACAGCCCCAGATGATAGGTGAGGTTGATTGTGGAGCAACTGGTGGAATGAAGCTTGGCAGGGGAAACCGAAATACTCAGAGAAAACCTGCCCCAGTGCCACTTTGTCCACCACAAATCTCACTTGACTGAACCCGGGATTGAACCTGGGCCACCGCTGTTGGAAGCCAGTGGCGTGGCCTATATTTACAGTCTATCTCCATACCAAATTTCACATGCCTAGCCCCAGTGGTTTGTTAGTTACCACCATTAAACCTAAAATAAATGTAGATTTCATGACGCTGACATTTTTTTTTTTTTGTTGTTTTACACCTGCAAAAAGAAATTATCTAACAAAATATGTATATTTTTTGCCAGTCTACTTCAGTAATTTGAAGATCCTAGATTATGAAGCACTCAAGACCATATGTAGTTGTTGAGAATTGGCAGCTTAAGAGTGACACCAGGTGTTATCTGTTCTTCCAGTTCAACAGTTGTATGGGGGTTGTTTTGCACACATTTTCTTTCATATATCCACATAGAAAGTAATCACAGCAGTTAAAATTGCGAGAGTACAGTGGGAAAGGCTGTGCATAAAAATAATATTCTGGAAAGTGATTCAAAATAACATAGTTGCCAAAATTCTTATTGAGGGCGTCCAAAATTGAATTTGCTGCATGCAATGAAGCCACATCATGTTGCAAAAACATTTCCTCAAATTGGACAGCAGTGACTTGCAAAAATAGGAGTCTTCCTAAGTAATCTCCTGAGGTCATCTTATGATTAAAAAATTTACCACTTGTGGCCACATGTTCTCCCAAGCCTACAATGCAAATTATCAATAGAATTATTTATCTGTGTCAGGTATTTCAGTCCATCTGTTCAGTTTAAAGTGAAACATTTTTTTTTTTAACTGACCCCACATTTACAAACTGCAGTATAAGTTATGACGTCTGTAACTCATGAAGATAAAATGATGATTATATCTGGCAGACATTTACCAGTAGACTTATTTCAGCATGAAAGATGGGAAATAAAGAAATCATTTAGGGGCGAAATTTGTTAGTAATATATGTAATAGGCATGGATGGAGTGAATTTCTTAATGTTCAACATCTTTAATGTATTTAGAAATATAATTTGTCCACTGGCATAGAAAGAAAGCTAGGTTATTACATCACCAGATACTAATGCTTTTTTTACATCTTGCATGTTCACCAAACACATTAAGCTTTCTGTTTTAGAACACTGCATGTGTGTTGACCACAATGATTACTATATGTACCTGTTGCTGTAACACTGAGAAACTCTGTATTTCTCAGAATAAACATTATTTATTTCCCTAAACAGCATAGACTGATTGGTCTTTGTAATGGAGACAGTGTTTTATCTGAGGTAGGACCTGAATTTTTAAATATAATTTGATGAGTTTCAGGTTTTAGGGGGTTATGGAACAACCTCCTCTGAAGCTGTTGTTTTTAAATAGTAAAATATTGTAACCAAGTCTGAGAATTACATTTTCTTTGTGCTAGTTGGTGTAAAAGAAAATGGAAACTTGCTATCTGGTATCTCAGGTTGTAAATCATTAACGTTTACCCATGATGTGAGGTAATGTTTTCCAGTATATCAGGTGCACATTCCTGTCCCTTTCAATTTTTGAAGAAAAAGTTTATTTTATTTCCATAGTAGCTTATAAGTTCTGTTGTTGAAAAGCCATGAGTAGTAAAGATATGGCAGATCCATTTATTTCCCTGTTTCCCTCAAAGACCAAACAGGCCAGTGCTTATAAGCAAGATATTTTAAGGATAAAGTACAGAAGATTAACCTGATAAAGTATCTCCAAGTAAGGTTTCTTGAGCAGTAACCATAATTGAGAGAAAACATGAAATGTGAAGAGAATGTTGAGCAGTTTGAGCCAAGACTGTAAAATGAATCCTAATTACAGCATAGCCTGAATTAGGAACCTTAAATTGAGCTCATTGGCAGCAGTCCATTCTTGAACTGGAATATAGTTTTTTTTTCCTCCATAAATACAGGTTATTACTAAACTTTAAACATAATTTTAATGGATTATGTTTCCTCAGAGATTTAGTAGTTACTAAAATAAAAAATATTAAACTGCTATTGGCAGTTCTAAAATATATTAAGATTATCTGTTGTTGGAAATACTTTTCAGGTAATATTTGTATTAAATCTTTTGGTTCAAATTTGTTGAAGTTTCATTTAGAGCTTGAAATTTGGCCAATGTGCTGCAATGTTAAGATGAATAAAATATTATAAATATGAATCAGAAAATACTGGACTGTGGCAGCACCACAAAATAAAGGTAATTGTCGTTTTTTTAAGTTGGTATGCACCATTATGCATACTGGCAAACTTGTCAAAAGCCAAAAGCTGCATGGCACAGTTCATTTCAACTCTGAAGCTAAAGCTGTATGCAAGCAAAGATGGTTTTATAAAAAGAGGGCCAGTAATAACAACAACAACAACAACAACAATAATAATAAGAATACATTTATTTGTTTATTTATGTGCTGATCTGTATGTATGAAATGGTGTTATGTCTGCGTTAGGTTTATGTGGCAACTGGATTGAGATTGCATATGGCACCAGCTCAGGCACAGTTCGGGTTATTGTGCAGCACCCTGAAACAGTGGGCCATGGGCCACAGCTATTCCAGACATTTACTGTTCACCAGAGCCCAGTCACCAAAGTAAGATGTAGCTATTTCAGACTGCTATTTCAGCTATTTCCACATCCTCCATACATTTTCTTGGTGTGGCGCTTAACACATGGAAGATTGTGTGAAATTAAATTTGTTCCAACATATTACAGTTGCTGGGACATGACACTGTAGTTTGGAAAATAGGTACTGGTGTTTCAGAGGAACCCATTACCTATAGCTTCAGAGTAGAAATTGGTACCTGCTCTCCAGACTACAGAGTGTCACATTCTATAAATCATGATCCTCATATTCGCCGTTATGAAAATTTCATATCTCCTCTCTCTCACTCTGTTTTTTTTTGTGCTTCTTGTTGTGTTGTTATATACAGTTCTTTATTTGAGTCCGTCATATCACAACAACATAATGGTCAAGGTTAAAATTACCCTAGCTACATGTTTCGGCTTTTAAAGCCATCACGGCAAAACACATGATTACTATATTCACACACTACTGAACTGCAATTTCATTGTGATAGTAAAGCTGGATGCTTGATAACTGTTACATTATAAAATGCATGGCATAAAAATTCAGAGGATTATAAACTTATTATAAAACGAAAGTTATGGAGTAAAATATGGTTAAAAAGTCTTCATGTGATATTGCATATCATTAAGTCAGTTGTTGCAATCTTGTTATATCCCCGCGGACATATGGCGGTATATTCTAGACTTGTATACATATAGTAAACTGCTTGGAGTCCTATGGTATAGATGTAGTATTATTTGACATTAATTGTTTGGCCAGTGCCTCATCTGACAATGTATTTTGTCTGTTCTGCTGCGAATACAGATTGCAATTTAATCTTGACCATTATGTTATTGTGTTACAGCGGACTCCAATAAAGAATTGTAAATTTCATATCTCCTGTTTCAACAGGACTTTGTCTGATAGAAACGTGGAAAGAGGTGTGTAAAACTTTTTGAATTGTTACAGGTGACATTATCAGAGAAGTTCCTTGTGTCTGTGTGCAGTGAATATAACCATGTTCGCACGTGGAGTGTAACTAGGTTCCGAGGAATGATCTCAACACAACCAGGTTCCACGCCCGTTGCATCTTTCAAGATTGTCTCTCTTGATGAGGTGGAACCTTATATCAGTTATGCAGCTGGAAATGATTGTGGTGAGTTATTATTTATTTTTAAATTACTGTGGTCAGAGTTCCTGGCTACAGATCCAGAGGTCCAAGTTCGATTCCTGGCGCTACCAGATTTTCTGAGAAGTAGTGGGTCTGGAATGGGGTCGACTCAGCCTCGTGAGGATAATTGAGGAGTTGTTTCAAGGAAATAGCAGCTCCGGTCTAGTAAACCGAAATTAACAGCCATGGGGATTCATTGCGCTGACCAGGCGACACCCTCTATTCAGTAAAGTTGGCACTAGCTTCACTGACAAGCAGCAGTCGCTCGGTCAGTATAGTTCGCTTACGGACTAAAACCATGGAGTTAAGTTTTAGTTTTAGGTATTAAAGAGATTACCTAAATAAGATTTGAGTGTTTCATGTGAGTGAAAATGAAGATTCTAGTTTCCTAGGTTATCAAAAGTCGGAAGGACATGATACTTATATTTCAGGGCAACCTTGAAGATATAGTAATTTATGTCAGTATGTGTTCCATAAATGTCTTCTGTACAGTTTAGGAACATAGGAGGTATGAGAAAGATGAGTACTGTAGAAGCTATAATGAATTCCAAATTTCAATGTTGATGGCTTGTATGAGATGCAATCAGTTCTGAGCTTATTACTAGGATGGATGACATGGAATCTATTAAGCAGGAATGGAGAGGTGTGTTCCAGTTTGGAATACACACATTTCCCAAACATGTTCTATGTGATATTGCACATATCATCGCATTAATGTTCATTTATTGTATATATAAATATGTTGCTTTAAAGTTAATCACACTGCTTACAGTCAGACATTATTTTTCCTTGAATTTCATTATGTATTTTTTAAATCAAAATAATGCGCAATGTATCAGGCAGCTTTTGTTCAGACTTTGAGTGCTTATCCTGCAGTGTATGGTAGGGTTTGTTGGAGTGATGTCCTGCGGAGTGCTCCTTTCTCCTGCTCTGAGCTAGGATAACTCTCAGAAGTGTGAAGCAACCTTTGTCTCTTAAAATGACCTTTTTCGTTGTTTCACTTTAACGTACTGACCATGTTTTGTTTTTGTTGTTATACTTAACATGTCAGCGTTTGCCATATCCATGAAGAAATAAAATAGTTACTACCTCTCATGTCTGGCAGAGTGATAAATCAATTTCTTGCACTGCTACAAAAAATGTGTGTAAAAATTATGAAAATGAATTAAGCAGGAAAATGCTGAAATGTATAATGGTATAAACATGAATGTACTTTAAGAATTAATGACAGGTAATATATCTGAGTTAATTAATTTCATTTTCAATTCATTATATATTAATCATTGTATTGCTCATCAAAATTTCATTCATCTAACTCTATTTTATCCCATTTGAGCATCCACTGTGCTCTGCTGGACAGTCATTAAGAGTGATTATTAGGTTCTTTAACAATGCTGTTTGAACTGCACATGTTATAGGCATGAAAGGACTGGAAAGATTATCATGAACTGTAGGTAGACACAGGTTTAGAAAAGGTAGTCGTAGCCCTTTTCAAGGCACTACTGTGGCTTTTGCCTGAAGAGACGGAGTAAAACAATGAGGAATCCAGATAGATTTGTAATTTGGCTGAGATTTGAATCGAGTACCTTCTGAACACATGTCTGATGCTTTTGGCTCGTCAGTCCTATCTCATAGTTTGGGGAAGTGTTGCATTGAGATGACTGTTTGAATACTCTGACAGAAATTGAATATGTGAATGTTTTTCATAATAAACATATTCGACAGGTCCCTTTGGAGAACAGGATGATGAACAGGTCTTTGTTCAGAAAGTTGTTCCAGAAACAGATCAGCTGTTTGTAAGACTCGCATCAAATGGAAAGAGGTATGATTGTTTTTGATTCACAGTCTAATTTTGAAGTATATCTGATATAATTGGTTTTTACATGTTACATTAGCACAGGTATGTTCAATTCGCATTTATTGATATGTCAGTAAAAGGTGAAGTATTGGTGATTTTGTGCTATCTGAAAGTTCCCAGACTGTCATTATTGTAACTGCCTCGGTGAATGAAGATGAAAGGGGAGACCAAGGTGACACTTTGGCAAGCCTGTTGCATCAGTATGCCTTGTGACACTACACTGTGAACATGCATTGCTTTTACACAAGTGCTTTTTTTACTTGAGCAACGTATCTGCATCAAACTTGCTTGAAACTCGGTAAATCTATTACTGAAACCGTTGAAAAGCTTCATGAGGCTTTTGGAGAACATTCTTAAGCCAGACAGTAGTTTTTGAATGACATTCATGTTTCAAGGCCAGTCGAGTGTCAGTTGAAGATGACAAATGTTCAGGGTGATAAAGCACCAGCAAAACGACAGAAAATGTTGAAAAAATTCAAGAACTCATCCATAAAGACTAGCGAAACAATCCATGAGCTTGCAGACACAGTTGTGATCAGTTATGGAGTTTGCCAGGAGATTTTAATAGAAAATTTGAACATGCACCACATTGCACAAAGTTTGTTCCCTGACTCTTGACAAATGATCAAAAGTAGCAGCGTGTAAACATGTGTCTTGAGCTATGACAGAAGGCTAATGAGGACCCAACTTTTATCTCTAGGATCATAATAGGTGACAAAAGTTGCATTTACTTGTACTGTTTTGATCCAGAAACAAAGCAACAATCATCACGGTGGAAGAGCCCGCAATCACCAAACAATCCATGAGCTTGCAGACACAGTTGTGATCAGTTATGGAGTTTGCCAGGAGATTTTAATAGAAAATTTGAACATGCACCACATTGCACAAAGTTTGTTCCCTGACTCTTGACAAATGATCAAAAGTAGCAGCGTGTAAACATGTGTCTTGAGCTATGACAGAAGGCTAATGAGGACCCAACTTTTATCTCTAGGATCATAATAGGTGACAAAAGTTGCATTTACTTGTACTGTTTTGATCCAGAAACAAAGCAACAATCATCACGGTGGAAGAGCCCGCAATCACCAAACAATCCATGAGCTTGCAGACACAGTTGTGATCAGTTATGGAGTTTGCCAGGAGATTTTAATAGAAAATTTGAACATGCACCACATTGCACAAAGTTTGTTCCCTGACTCTTGACAAATGATCAAAAGTAGCAGCGTGTAAACATGTGTCTTGAGCTATGACAGAAGGCTAATGAGGACCCAACTTTTATCTCTAGGATCATAATAGGTGACAAAAGTTGCATTTACTTGTACTGTTTTGATCCAGAAACAAAGCAACAATCATCACGGTGGAAGAGCCCGCAATCACCAAGAGCAAAAAGGCACATCAGGTCTGGAGTTCAACAAAGAGCAGTTAGAAATTAGAAAGGATTTTGTAAGGAAGTGGTCATGGCCTAATTGAGCTACTATCCTGGCATGTGCCTGGAGGGACTGAGGAGAACTGTGAAAAATCTTGATCAGGATAGATAGTGCCCCAGCCAAATTTTAACCAATAGCTTCTTGGATATAAGTCTAACGCATTACTATCACTCTTTTGCTCCTAATTTCTGTTGATGTGCAATGATCATTATATGATATGTTACCACTCTTCATGTTTTGTTAATGGTGTGACAAAAGCACTGTTGTTTTTTAAATTATTGTTGTATTATAAATCGGTTGACAGTTTTATAACTGTCCAAACCATTTATTACTATAATTTCATTCTGCCTAACATGTTTTAATCACAGTGTCATTGTCAAGGGCATGTGTCATAGTTCTGTCATAAGTCCTGCAATATAAAAACAAAAATTACTTCTGCTAGTTTTAAAAAATGTCACATACAAATTTTGTATCTACAAGCCAGAAGGTTGCGGGTTCAGGTCCCTATGAGGTCATCAGATTTTTTTCAGTTGACCTAATCCTTCCAGCCACACTAGGCCCTGGGGTTTACTCAGCCTCTAACAGAAATGAGTACCAGGAATTAATTAAATAATTTTCCTGGGGAGTAAAGCGCGGTCGGCGCGGAAGGCTGACAACCTTACCACCATCTTTGAGCTGATTGTCTAAATAATGTGGGACCCTCAACATCTCACAGCCCTATGGGCCTTCACAGCCTGGTACAGGGATAGCTGTACTTACTTACAAATTTTTTATAAATAATGAATTTCATTTTATAATAATCTCCTGTTGCTGATGTTAAAAGTAATATGAAAATCACATTATTTGTTGCCTGGCAGGGTATGTGTGGTTAAAGCTGTTGATGGTACTACCATAACTTCATTTTGTGTCCATGAATGTGAGGGTTCCAGTCGCATGGGATCTAGACCTCGAAGGTTTATCTTCACCGGTCATAGTAATGGAGCCATACAGATGTGGGATCTCACAACAGCGCTGGATCTTGCAGCTAAGGGAGAGCCAGGTACTAAATGGTACAAAATTGCATAAGGTCTTTGATGAGAAACTGATATTTGGTCAACACATCAAAGAAATGCATTCCTTTTATGAAACCAAAGGATGATTATTGTGTTCATAACAGACTCTGCTAAATCCTGAGCCACTTGTCCCTAGCTCACTCTCATCTTCTGGGATAAAGTTTGGTAGAGTTTACTGACATTTTGGAGGAAGTTGCTGCCACGTTTTCAGGATCAAAGACACTTCTGTGCTAATGATATGGCAGCATGTTGTTTCCAATTGTCTGTAAAGATTTACAAGATTACACAGCATCACAGCCCAAGAGACAGTAATGATGCAATGACTGTGAGAACCTCAGACTTTGCAGTCCATGCTCTCCGTATCTTGTTAAGATAATAGTATTTGGATAGTTTCCTCCCATGTATGCTTATTTCTGTCAAGTGGTCTCTCTCTCTCTTTGAGGCTATGCACCTAAAATTTTGTATACGTTTCTCATCTCCCATGTAACGTTTCATGTCCTGCTAATGTCATCTTCCTGAGTTAACAACCTATAATACATGGTGAAGAGTACAATGATTTTCCTGGCCACCACATATCCCATCCTTTCCCCAGAAAGGAAAGTGATGTAACTGGATGTTGGCCACTTATTTTTGCCCAGTCTGACACTGTATGGAGCTTATTTCCATGTCCTTTGTATGCCTTCATGATATGCTAAAGCACAGGGACAGCATTTTAATTTCTTCATGTTAGTGTATAGATGACACGCATAACATGATAGACTTTTATTTCTGACAGCCACACAGATCTCTGGAGGACCTACTGCAGAAGAGCTTCTGAAACTTCTAGATCAGTGTGACCTTAGTAACAGCCATTGTTCTACTCCTTGCATTTCTCCATGCCCATCAATGGCTGCAACAGCTGCTGCTCGCATCAAAGCATCAAATGTTGCATTTCTCAATCAGTCCCAGGAGGCAGCGGAACGTGGAGGAAGTGGCACAGGAAGTATGCCGTGCTAAGAGTTGAAGTTATTCATAAGTTTCCCATTTCTGTGATATATATAGAGCATCTGTAAATTGGCTGAAGGGTGATTGTAATAAAATGTTTTATCCACCTTTATGTAGTTTTGCACCAAAACATGTTGGATCAGTTCATTTTAAACCACAGAGCATTTCCAGTGAGAGATAATATCACCATATGTTCCCTTCCCTCTTCCTGTTTTTGCACTGTGCTTCCAAAAAGGTAAGTTGCAGATCACAAGCATTAGGGTTACATCTTGTACTCTGACAAAGTCCTAACAGCGAAACCTTATTTCTTTCCTGAATTCTTCATTCAAAATATCCTTCATGGACCACTGTTCTTAAATCGGGCAGGAATAAAATGAGTTTTGGGAGATTCATGTTTCTATATATACAAATACCATAGTTTAGGCAGTTAGATGCTGGCTTCCCAGCATGGAGTCTTCAGTTCTGTCCTAGCTGACTTCATGGTCAATTTCTGATGGACAGTGTGGCACTGGAGGTCTTTTTCTTTTTTATTTCTAGTGGGGTGGGACTAAGTCCCTTGTACTGTGGCCACTTCTAGCCTATTGTACCAGCCCCAGATGATAGGTGGAGGTGATTGTGGAGCAGTTGGTGCAATGAAGATTGGCAGGGGAAACCGAAGTACTTGGAGAAAACCTGCCCCAGCGCCACTTTGTCCACCACAAATCCCACTTGACCAGACCTGGGACACTGGAAATCTTCCTTTGTGTTTCTTTTGTTTTCCCTGCCCATTATGTCACCATTGCTCCATGCTTATTTATAACCATCCCTGAAAGCACCTGATCACATCCACAATCTGTAAATCTGGGAGCTGATTGCTTTTACTTAGTACATGGCTTGTCATGAAGTAAGGAAGATAAGTTAATGGATAATAATGTTTAATTTGCTTGAATTAATGGACATGCAGGCTTGAACTTGTCCAGTGTTGTAAAATTTGAGAACCGCTGTTTTCAGATATGCATTCTTCAGTAATCTTAACTATAGAATAGAAGGATCTAATGGACTAATGAAAACTCCTATTTGCAAAGATCATCTTATTCCCACATAAATATTAGACACCTTTTCCTATGACACTTACCTTTCCATATATTCTTTTAAATACATATATTGATTAATATTCTGTTTTTCTTGTGAAGGATATTGCCTGTAGTTGTTTCTCTGCTAATATTTTCACCTATTCTAATAAATACTAATTTTTTTTTTCAGTGGTAGGTAGTATGGATCATAAGTCTCTTGAAAAGTAATCGAGTTGAGGTTATCACAGTGGTGAAGACTGATGTTGTACTCTTTTTGGTTAATGCTGAAACATACGTCGCTGGTCACAGTAGCCGAGCGGTCTAAGGCATGCACTGTCTTCGCTCACTCAGAAGCTGGGATCGTAGGTTCGAATCCCACTCAGGGCATGGATGTTTGTGTGCATTTTTCTGTGTTTGCCTACAGGTAGAGGCCTTGCGACGAGCTGATCACCCGCCCAAGGAGTCTAGAAAAACCGAAGTGAACGGAGAAGTTCATGGAGATAGGCCTAGGCCCACTGGGGCTGTAGTGCCGGGGGGGGGAACATATGTCGCATAGCCCAGAAGATTGCAGTATGAAGTAGCATACTGCTAAGCTTCATACATACACACACATGGGACGGGACCTCATCCACCTTGCTAATAATATTTTAAGACACAGCAGGCCACAAACACATACAGGACAACATTAAAGAACTCTCTTCTCGAGAATGAGAAGGGGGCACACATTCGGCCCCCGTCAAAAGAAATAATAAGAGGGAAGACACAAACCAGCTTGGTTTACGAATTCCAGTAGAATTTTAACAAACTAACTATAAATATTTTAAAGTATTGGAACAGCCGCTGTAGTTGTAAAGACTTTAGATTTTGCAGCCAATTGTATATTATTTATATTGTATGTATATGTTTTGACTTTAGAACATGTACTGTAATGGTGGCTTCTAACTGTTTTGATGCAAAAGGTATCCCTCTGAAGATTGTCTCTGAAGACTGACACATGTAAGGGCATAAATAACTGAAATAAGAAAACCTTAACAAGTCACACTGAATGGAACTATTTAACTTTTCCATATTTTAAGATGTTCACAAGTTATGAAACTCATTATGTAATTTTCTTCAGCATGATGTTATTTCTCATTGGGTCCAAATACATTCTCCTAAGCAGTCTGTTACAAACACATTTAATCTAGTTCTGTTTTTTTAGGCGTAATGTTAGAATTAACTTTCACACTCATACGATTAAGGGGGCACACAGTAGCATAGCTGGTTGAGACACTGCTACAAGCCAGAAGGTCATGGATTCAATTCCCGATGAAGTCATTGGATTTTTCAATTGACCGGTCACACTATGCCCCCGGGTCAATATGGCCTCTAACAGAAATGAGTACCAGGAATGTTCCTGGGGGGTAAAGGGCGGCTGGCGCACAAGGCTGACAACTTCACCGTCATCTTTGAGCTGATTTTATAGAGAAAATGGTGGGAGCCTCTACAACCCAATGGGCTTTAACGGCCTGCTAACAGGGATAGCTTTACCTTTACATTACGTTGTAGAGACTGGATTCTGTCTCCATCTTCAGGTAAAACCTACTCAGTTGGGCACAACTGATATAGCTAGACAGCCACATCCAAAATAGTTTTTAATAAATACAGGCATTCTCGGAAAATATCATTTGAGATCGGGTTTTCATTATCTGTATTTTAAAGCTACACTGGATCATGGCAGTCCTAACAAAATATGACTGGATGAATTGGTTCAAGTAAAACATAATTTCCTGTAATAAGAACATGGACAATGTGTAATATGAAACTATTTGAATGGTTTAAAGATTGTAGTTCATCCTGTAAGAAAATATCATTTATCATATGATAGTATAAATATATTTATTAAAGTGTCACTTAAACAGATACAGTATATTTGTTTATTCAAAATTTTTTAGGCATGTGCGAGTCATGAATTTAGAGACTAAATCCAGAAGAAATCTCAATTCAAATCTCGATTTTGCAGATAACTGCTTTTGCTTTGCATAAGTGAACTACCCAGTACATCAGTAATATGCTAGTTGGCAATGCTAACATGTATCACCTTGCCAACAATGTCCGTGTTCCTCTTTATGCTCATGGTGAAAAAGGACATAGCCCTGAAATATATATTTTTTTAATAGACCAAAGCATGAAATTTTGTCATTGAAAATGATCTTGTAACAAAAGGGATTAGAAGTATACGTTACTGCACTGTGAAAAGGTGATTACGAGTACAGTGAAAGAATTGGTCTAGTAGAGAAATGTAATCCCAATTTTCAAAACGTTTCCCAATTCTTGTCTCAAACTGGAAGTCATTCTCACACATGCCTATCATTTTTCATAATCTAAGTTAAAAATTTTCCACATTATGTAGTCATGTCATAATGACATCATTCTGTACATACCTTCAAGAATAAAATTATCTTCGGTGCTCAACAAATTCTTTACTAGGCAGTGACTATTAGGACACTAGAAACCTAGAATAACACTGTAACAAGCAACAGTCATACATTTCTACATAATCATTATTGGCTTAAAAACTGCTGTGCAACATACCTATATTAACTTTTAATCTGGGCAACTTAAGAGTCAGCAAGACTTCTACCAGACTGTTACAGGTAACACTTTGAGCCTGGAAATTCCAGAAAAAAAAATAGTTATATAAAACATCAACTTGCCTATTTTGACATATGAAGCAGAAATTCTAACACAAACTAAAACAGTAAAAATAAAGTATTGCAGAGTACGAGGTAATAAAGACCAATGAAAAGATAAAATCAGAAACCAGGATATTGTACAAAACCTAAAAATAATAACTGCAAAAAAAGTTGGTAAATTTGTAGCATGAACTTGTGCTATGCATGCTGGCAGCTGAATTTCTTTGGAGAGAATAAGAAATGAAGGTCTAACAACTGACCATTAGGGAGACTGAAGGTAGGTTGGACAGACTGAGCAGAATAGAGTAGTACAACGGTAGATGCAAGATACTTTCTAGTTATCATATCTCTGGTGATAGGTACATATATACATGTGTATATTGCAGTCCATTGATCCAAAATTAGTCATAAAAAACATATGTACAATAGAACTGAAAATTCGCGTAACAATTTAAAAAAAAAGGTTCATATAAGGTATGTGGTGATACCCCATAAAAGTGTAACAGAAATATATCATTGTCTGAAACAATGATACTATTGCTTGTGAAAAAATAACATAACTCACTGCACTTACATTCTTAAAGTGTTCAAATTCCTATAATACAGTATCATTACATAAAAAATTATACAAAAATTAATTTATAATTCTATAACTAAAAACTTTTTTTTTAATTTGCTTAGTGGGGAGTGGAGTCCAACTGGGTCCACTCGGCACGGCGGCCACCGATTGGCCTATTGTAGCCTGCCCCGGGTGATTATGATGATGGAGAACTTGGTGGAATGAAGATTGGCAGGGGAAACTGAAGTACTCTGAGAAAACCCGCCCCAGCACCACTTTGTCCACCACAAATCCCACTTGACCAGACCCGGGATCGAACACAGGGTGCCACGATGGGAAGCCAGTGACTAACCGCTTGAGCTATGGCGCGGCCCATTCTATAACTAAGTAAATACATTAATTCATTATCCCATGTAACAAATGTGTAATGACCAGCAGAGTACCTGCTCACTTCCCAGAGCCTTAGCCAAACTATCCCTCCCTGATGTAAGACAGAGGATAACTGGTCTGTATAAGAGAAGTGCCTATGTAGACTAGGTCTTATAGTGGCCCACTGAAAGTGCCAATGGATGACGAAAATGTACATAAGTAAAGTACACACTGCAGAGTCCTTCTTGAGAAGCCAATCAAAGAATTTGTGCTTTATTGAACTCAGAACTTTGTTCTTGTATTCACAACAGTCAATCACTGGAACCTATCCTGAGTCAGCTAAATCCAATCCACATCCTCATACTCTATTTAAGAACCACTTTAATATGTTCCGCCTATCTACATACACGTCTCCCACATGGTCTCTTCCCTTCAAGTCTTCATACTAAAATTTTTAAAGTATTTCTCATATCTCCCATGTGTGCTACATGCCCTAAGAGGTTAAAAAGTAAAATTCACAAAATGATCAGTGTCTTATATTTTAAGACGATTATTTTAACTGAACATAACTGATTGCATACACTCAAGTTTCACAACAGTTTAAGCATCAAGAGTCAGACATTCATTTTGCCAGTACTATTGGTACACTTTTACTAGTTTTATATGTTTGTTTCTTTGTGCGTTTTGAAGTTATATTATTCCTGCCCTAAAATAAATGACACACAAAATTACACATAAATACTATTGTGCATCTTTACATTTAATTAGAAAAACTGTGATGATAAGCATGAGCTCAGCTGAACACACTGTGATCATGAGATAACTTATTAATAAAGCTAATTCTGGAAGACCTCTGGTTTTTACATATTGTTGTAACCAAAGAACAGTATCCCATGGGTTCAGACCTTAAAAAATACTGATCTACAAAACAGGATGACAGAATTTAAGAAAATTCTCACCTGGAAAGTTGATATGGAAGATTACCTTACAGAACTTTAAATCATTATACGCCTGCACTGTCAGAGTGGGAACTAAGATATTTTTCATATTCACAAAAGTTTATGTGGCTTATAAGGATACAAAAGGGCTGAAGATACAGTTTTAAAAGTGGTCTTATTGTTCATTAAGAAATGGCATTGTTTGTTCTCTTCTATCATTCTATATTCAAATTGCAACTAAAACTGAAAGATTTGGTGCAGGTTTATCATTTTTCCCATGAGTTTCAGATTTCAGTATAGTATTTTCTTTTTAAAGTAAATTTATATATAATATTTTTAATTTATAAAGGACTCCTTATCTGCCATATGCAATTCACATAACAGTGTACTGAAAGCTCCTATTTGATGTTTTTGTACCCGCTGACACAACCACTATCATCTCTAGCAAGTATTTTCATTAACTCACAAGCCATTGTGAGATCTTCCTTCATGGAGAGGTTTTCTCCTTATATTGGCAGGCCACAAAAACCGCTAATTAGCATAAAGATTTGCTATGTAGGAATCTGTTGTAGTGTCACTACATTTGGGACTGATTACTACCTATTTTGTTTGGTTGTGCAGAATTTTGTCTTGTAGTTACATTAGTACGGGCTGCATATTAAAAAGATATCATTAGTATACCCATGATGATTATCTGTGCTTAGCTTCTCTCAAATCCAGCATGCTGACTCACCCCAAGAGTGAACTTAATCAAGTTTCCGCTGTAGCAGAAATTCACGGCCTCCCCATAAAATAGTAGAACAGTAAAGCAGAGAAACTCTTGCATATCCCTAGGTGCTATACAGTAACAACTTCTTTCATTTATGTTGATTCAAAAGACTTGGAAACGATTCCTTACACATTTTTATACTCAGTAGATATTTCTTACTGCACAGTAATTAAATTTATGATGTTACTGCCACATGGTATAACACAAAAACTGTAAAAAAATCTCTTTTAATGTTTCAAAAGTGAAACTGATTTACAAGACATGGGGTTTATAAGCTTCAGAGAACAGGTGAGCAAATTATGACCCCCAAAAAATTCAGTCCAGCCTGTGGTAACAGAGATATTATTAATACAGCACTTTATTTATATATTTCAAACAATAATTTAATTGTAATACTTCTTATAAAACATAAGTCTAGATACTGATGGAAATGGATATTGTTGGTATAACAGTATATTTATTATATTCATTTACTGTATCTACAGTTGGGTACGAGGAAGTCAAATGAGACGCACTTTAGATTTGGTGTGCTATGAGTTTGAGCACCTGAGGAATATCGGTTTAAGATGCCATATCCAAATTAATTATTAATAAGAAATGTTCCTATACATATAAACTGCATGCAGCCAGTGACTAATTGAGGCTGTTACGAGTTTTCCACTACAGAATTTTTCTTGCTATGCCCTGGCCAAGGATTACTTCAAATTTTCCCATCTGGGCCCCACATAAAAAATAACTGCTCAATCCTGCTCTAATGGAGATTTACTTAAGAAATACCCCCCAAAAAATGTACAGTGCAATCAAAATTACAAAAAAAAATGGTTTTTAGAGTTCATTTAAAATGTTCATTGAATAGACAACATGCAACATACTGCTGAAGGAGTTTTCTCTTCTCCATAATCAAAAACAAAACATACTTCCTTTATGGCTAAATATATATAAACAAAGTGAGTTAATATAAACACTTAAAAAATTGATTTAAATGAATATGTGAACACCATTATGTGGGCAAACAGCGTCAAAAATTCTTTTCAAATAAAATCAAAAGCCTCACTCCTTAATTAGTACCCTTTCTGACTCATTTCCAAAAATGAAATGTCATCTTCTATGCATAATTATAAGGTCTGTCATCCCCAGTTTCATCTATATTTAATTATTTATTTCATTGAGAAACCCACTTCTGTGAAATAATGTAATTGACATTTGCTTGGATGATGATAAAATGTAGAGATGAGAGCATTTAACAATAAATTATCATATAAATATTAATACATCACTTTAATCAGCTTTTATTTTCATAATGGAAGAATACAATCATGAAGATACCAGATTTCAAAATTACCATGGGACATAACACTGTGAAGTCCAGTGAAAGTCAACCTATGTTCTGGAGGAATGTGTCACCTCCATCATCAGAGCCAAAGAATTAGCCAAGCAAAAAAACAGCTCTGCTTGCCACCTGCTTTCAGGCTGGTTTCTTGCTTGGCTAATTCTTTGGCCCTGAAGATGGGGGTGACATGTTCCTCCAAAATGTCAGTCGACATCAATGGACTTCACCGCATTATATCCCAAAGATAGAACTCTTCAACTGTGATTTTAATAACTGCTATTTGTAGTCCCTTTTATGATGAATGTACATTTGTAATACTTTCAGTAAAATCTAATATCTTCATGAGTATACTACTTCCATTAGGACACTATCAAACTAATTCCATTTCCCTCAGCATTGATCACAGGATGCTGTCTGATTTCATAACAGTGAGTGCTGTCATATGAAAGAAACACCCAGTTGAATATGTATCAGTGGTTCTTCCAAAACAAATTATTGCTATACCATGCAGGATTTGTTAATGGTGTAAGCAAGATACACCAAGCTACCAATCCAAAAACAAACAATGACATCAACAACATTCTCTGAGGGTCCTTATATGTTAGAATCTCTCCAAAATCTGGGAATCCCATGTGGTTACAGAAGGCATGAGCTGCAAATGGTGCCACAAAATGGCCTGAAAATGATGTAAAGTACTATAGACAACATCCAAATAAGTTGCAACATGCATACAAAATAACAGAGTACTGAATCTTGCAAGAACACTACAAATGGGGAGGTACAGTGCCCCCCCCCAACATTTTGCCCACCTTATGATGCACCTGAAACCGTCCTCCCCCCTGCTTAGAATACAGTGAATCCTCACTAATTCAGAATTCATGATAATTAAAAAAACTGTTTTTTTTCCTTCACATTATGACCTTGATGATCAAATTGCCCCTATCTAAAATGCTTTTAAAACTAATGTCAGAATTTACATTTTTATATTTATGACAAGTAAATGTATTTTATGATGTGCAATCTAAGTTTCAAAATAAAGAAGACACATGAAGTCCATTTTACAACTTCCCTGAACAAATTTCAGTAGCACTTCTATAATTCAGACTTTCACTAATTCAGACAAGGATTCACTTCCAATTAGTCCAAATAAGTGAGGTCTTACTGTACTTCGAAAGTCTCCAGAAAGCTGTGATTAAAGTTGAGGTTGTCACTTAATAGAGAGATCCCCAAACAATGCAAAATAATCTACACTATCAATTTCAAACCAATATTAACATGTAAAGCCAAAACATGGATCCTGATAAAGTGAAACAAAAACAAAATCCAGGCACCAGGTATTAAATTTTTTAAAAGCACTGAGGGAAGAACAAGAATATACAGAATTAGAAATTGAATTATTAGAGGAGTTGGATCTTAAGAGGAGAGTGAATTTGGGTAACGCTTGCTACCCTTCAGTCCAGAACCGTTTGCCTTCTCATCTGCCGTCTAAAAACATAAAAATTTGAATACGCAAAAGTATAATTTTGCCTGTGGTTCTCTATGGGTCTGAAATTTGGTTTCTGACATTAAGAGAGGAACACAGATTGAGGGTGTCTGAGAACAGGGTGCTGAGGAGAATATTTGGACCAAAGAGAGATGAAGTGACAGAAGATTGGAGAAAACTGCATAATGAGGAGCTTCATAACTTGTACTCTTCGCCAAGTATAATTACAATGATCAAATCAAGGAGGGTGAGATGGACGGGGCATACAGCATGAATTGGGGGGCGAAGACGGATGCATACAGGATATTGACAGGAAAGCCAGAAGGAAAGGGATGATTAGGAAGACCCAGATGTAGGTGGTTGGATAATATTAAGATGGTAGAGACATAGGATAGGGTGGTAAGGAGTAGACTGATCTGGCTCAGGATAGGGACCAGCGGAGGGCTCTTGTGAACATGGTAATGAACATTTGGGTTTCATAAAACACTGGAAAGTTCTTGAGTAGCCGTACAAATGGCAGCTTCTCAAGAATGGCTCAGCTCCATGAAGTTAGTTTAGTTAGCTAGTTAGAGCAGCTGGATCTAGAAATGTGTTATTACAGTTTGAAGACAGTGAGTAAAATGGTTTAGCCATGTACAATAACGGCTAGAAAAAGGACACCAAGAAGGACATTATAATTAAGAACTAAAGGAAACAGACCTGTTAGTGACCCCCAAAAAAAAAAAAAAGCTCAACCAGGTAGGGATGTCATCAAGAGCAGAGGAAAGAACAGGCAACAAATTGAAAAGGAAAGACTGGGAAGATTAAAGAGACTGGAAACTTTGTCTGTTGATCCACATAAAATGGAAACGAGGCTAGAAGGCAAAGATACATCACCTGTAAATGTAATTAATCAAATTAAATAACGAGCACTAACACATGACAACCTACTATAATTTTAATAACTCATAATTAAAGTCAACAGATGTACTTTCTAAAGTTTTCAAAATGAAAGCAACATGGGTGCTTCACCCATCAAACTTCTTGAACATATGTCTCAGTCTAATTCCTATTTAGCTAGTTAAAATTATACGCACCAGTTTTTGCAAACAGAAATGCTGAATAGGCACCAAACAAGGTTGTATATGAAAACTGAAAGCCTGAAATAAAATTCATTAAATTGTTTAAAACCCAAAATAAATTTACATGTGTACATTTTTAAATTACTGAAAATAGTGCCATAATATTACTGCAATACTTACATGATATCATTAATGCCCTTTTGAGATCTAAACCGCTTCTCATTCGTTCTACCATATGATGAAAATGGGCTGAAACAACCCGAAACATTAAGCCAAGTACAGAGAAGAGACTTTTTCTTTTATTGCTAGAAGTAACAAAATTGGTATTCCTTTACTAGGAAGGTAACTAAACATGAAACACCTTCATATGCTCAAATCAGAAATGGTAAAAGGAATCACTGATGCACAGTATATGTTGCTGATGTGATCTGCTAATACTTTTCAATCATCTTACTTAGTCAACTGGATAACAATCATAAAATGAATTGTACAGTCAGTCTTCATTCTGTAACAAAATACCAGCAGTTGGTTCCATGCAACTAACAGAGGACACCTAAGGAACTCACCAGTGAACACAGAATTCCATAGAACAGAGTCCTAAAGAAGATGATACTTAATTAGCTACTCATGAAATTCTGAGCACCCTATGAAACCTGAAGTTTCATTACCATGTTCATATGAACTTTGCACTAGTCCCTATCCTGAGCCAGAAGAATCCAGTCCACACTCTTCCATCCTGTTTCTTTAAGATCCATTTTAGTGGTGATTCAGCTCTTGAGTTTTTACATCAGGTGGATGGAGGCAGTGTTGCCAATGATTTAGTGATA
This sequence comes from Cryptotermes secundus, assembly GCF_002891405.2. Classification (NCBI taxonomy): domain Eukaryota; kingdom Metazoa; phylum Arthropoda; class Insecta; order Blattodea; family Kalotermitidae; genus Cryptotermes; species Cryptotermes secundus. Next base: position 275,292 of record NW_019737090.1, on the reverse strand, counting down.
AATGCCAGCTCCATCTTAAAAGTTAAAATATGTAGAGTGAAGACAGATGCAGAATCTACCTCTGAAATACTGGCAACACTGCCCACATCCTTATAGTGCCAACAGCTGAACCAACATCAACAGTCAACCACCATGAAATCCTAAAATCAGTAATCCATTTTAATATTACCCTCCTCATTAAACACAAAAATGTAATGAATTATATTTGTAAAATGCAGGTCTTACCTACTCCAAAAAACAGTGGGCAGACAAAAACTGCAGTCATTGGTCGGAAACACTGTAGCAGAAGAGGTAACATGCAGGCTCTGAAGGTGAATTCTTCAGAGAGTGGTGCCACCACATAGTTACGAAGCCAGATTAAGTTTGTTAAGTTTGACATCCAGTACATAGGTTCTAAAACAGAAGTAAACTACAGTAAACAAGAGCAGTAGCTGCAGAACAAAGATGGTTAAACTCCGAAGTTTGAAGATAATGTGGAAATGCAATGTTTTTGCTTTATTTTATGGACGTCTACTATAATAGCATGGAACTTTACCAAGGAAGTTGGATCAAGTAGTAAGGCTTCTGACTTAAATTAGGGAGTGCAAAAGTTTCAATCTCAACCAGAAAGTGACTATCCTGACAGGTTCTTCGTGGTCTCTCTCAGTCATCAGGGTAAATTTTTGGATAGCAGTGTAAAATGACCATGACTGCTTCCTTTCCAAAATCCCTTCCAATTAATTATTCACCGTCATCTAATCTTCAATGCTACATAGTCTGAGTTATGGACAATGTCATTAAATAAGCTACACACAAACAAGGAGCTTCTTGACTTCCACAGGTCACCCAGTATTGTTAAGATGGTCAAATCTGGGGTACAATATATTTATCATGTACCTCATGGTAGTGTAGTTGGTTGAAGCACTATGCTACAAGCCGGAAGGTTGTGGGTTCAAGTCCCTATGAGGTGGATTTTTGTTTTCAATTGACTTAATCCTTCCAGCCGCACTATGGCCCTGGGGTTCACTCAGCCTCTAACAGAAATGAGTACCAGGAATTAATTAAATAATTTTCCTGGGGAGTAAAGCGTGGCCGGCATGTAAGACTGACAATCTTACCGCCATCTTTGAGCTGACTGTCTAGATAATGTGGAACCCTCAACATCTCACAACTCTATGGGCCTCCATGGCCTGTTACAGGGATAGCTTTACCTTTTTTTTACCTGGAATAGGGACACAAAGAATGCATAGAGAATTTTGGTGTGAAAATCTTATGGAAAAAGGCCACCTGAGGACTAAAAAGGAAATGTGATGATCACCAAGGAAGTAGGTTATACAGATGGATGATAATAGTTCAGTCCTGTTAAATGGTAGACTTTTATTAATGGTGTTGCTAGGCCACGCCATAGCTCAAGCGGTTAATCGCTGGCTTCCCACTGCGGCGGCCCGGGTTCGATCCCGGGTCTGGTCAAGTGGGATATGTGGTGGACAAAGTGGCGCTGGGGCAGGTTTTCTCAGAGTACTTCGGTTTCCCCTGCTAATCTTCATTCCACCAATTGCTCCACAATCACCCTCACCTATCATCTGTGGCTGGTACAATAGGCCAGAAGTGGCCGCAGTACAAGGGACTTAGTCCCACCCCACTAGCAATAAAAAAAAACGGTGTTGCTAGGGTGCTAGACTTGTCAGTTGTTTCAAAGCTGAACATTATGGTGTAGTGGCTAGCAGTCTTGCTTCATAATCTTGCACCAGGTTCTTCAACTGGATTCCTCAGTCTCACCAAGCAAACACTGTTCTAACACATAAAAAGAACCATAACCACTCCTACCTATATCCTCTCCAGCATGCTATTCATAATTATCCTGTGGTCTAATGCTATATAATTTATCCACTTGAAAAAAACACTGTTTAATAAACCAAGAAAAAAGAAAAAATTTCTGTTCAAATACATTTCAATTCAAATTCAGGTTTTATGTTAATTTAATATTATAATAAATAAATTAAATCATACTTCCCCACAAGATCAAAGGGGCTTTCTTTCTGTCTTTTACCTAATCTAATATATTTAAAAGCTTTCATCTCTCCGACATACCGGTATACAATTTCCACAGTCCACTGAACCCTTGCATGCTGAGTGGACCAAGAAAGAGGACCATTGTAAGAAACATTGGAATAACAATAGCAGGAAGTAGACCATGCATTCTGAGACCCAATAGTTGCCACAAAGTAGCCTGAAAAAAGGAGAGAACCATCTATACACAGCCTGTCAAGCCGTACTTAAATTTGTTTATGACCCCACATCTTTGAATTTAATCTTTTGCCATCCCATTTAAATTTACCGTAACCAGACAGTCTCAACCCTCTTATTTTTCTGCACATTCATGGAACTTTTTTTTTTTCTTTTTTTTTACAGTTGTTTGCTTTGTTGGATGCAGCAGTGGATCAACACATTACAGTCTCTTGTGGCTCAGCCAAGAAGGTTAGCCGAGCAATAATGTCGGAAGATACAGTTTTTGAGGTTTCATTCGATCCCTTCATGCATATTCCAGAATGTTATCTCCAATCAGGCCACAACTACTTGCAAATCCTTACCTACTTACCAGTCATGACAACTTTCATATATCATTCAAAGCAACATAATGCCTGTAGTTAAATCAGCATTATTAAACAACTTAAGAATCAATAATCTGTAGTGATTGTAGCACACATTTTTCAAACAACGGTTCAATTCCTTCAAATACTTTCTCTGAGCATATTTTATATAAATATCTCTCTTTTCTGGCAGGGTAGGTCAGGAATAAATGTAAAAATTAAAATACATAAAACTATAATTTTACCTGCAGTTTGCCTCTCTGGGTGTGAAACTTGGTTTATGACATTACGGGAAGAACACAGACTATGGGTGTTTGAGAACAGGGTTCTGAGGAGAATATCTGGACCTAAGAGGGATGAAATAATAGACAGAGGGAATCACACAATGAGGAACTTCATAACTTGCACTCTTCACCAAATATAATTAGAATGAGGAAGTTGACGAGGGTGAGATTGGCAGGGCATGTAAAAAATAGGAAAGCATACAGGGTATTGGTGGGACAGTCAGAAGGAAAGAGACCACTGGGAAGACCAAGACGTATGTGGGTGGACAATATTAAAATGGATCTTATACAGATAGGATGGAGTGGTATGGACTGGATTTGTCTGGCTCAGGATAAGGACCAGTGGCAGACTCATGTGAATGTGATAATGAAACCTTCAGGTTCCATAAAATGTTGAGAAATACTTAGGTAGCATAGTGACTAGTAGCTTCTTAAGAAGGGCTCAGTTCCATGGAGTAAGTCAGTTATACATGAGGATGGGTACCATGAAACTGAACTGGGAGGAAAGCAGGAAATGGTTGCAGCCTATTTAAATGTATGATTCTGTGATCTGCCAGTGATATTCGAATGAACTAGTAAAGAAATACAAGTCAGACACACTACCACTAAGCTAAACATCTACGTTATTCATTCATTCATATTCATTTCCAATTCCATAGATCTAGAGGGGCTAAAATGCCATTGGATATGGAACAAGTCCCTTACATGCATAGTTTCAAAAACGATTGAAACCAGTCAACACAATAAATTTTCTTATACATTATTGGACAAATTATACAAACCTCTTACCAAAAATTTCCTAAAACTAAAAATTAAAAAGCCATTTATACATTTTATGACTTGAACTGCTTCATGTTATGCAGTTTAATAAATAAAAAAGTTTCAATTTTGGAATGATCATGTGACATGACACGATAGATGAAAAGTTTCCAGAACATTTTGTCCTCCAAGAAGAAGCATCTGCCTCTACATACTCCCAAGGACCTTACCAATTTACATTTCATCATTCCATATTTATCCTGAGTTCTATCTTCTGGGGTTTAATACTCTGTAGTCAGTAGTCTGTAGTCTGTCAACCAGTTTTTTGGAGGAACATGTCACCTTCAGCATAGCTCTGCTGCCTTACTGCTTCGTGCCGGTTTCCTGCTTGGCTTACTCTTCGACCCTGCAGATGGAGAAAACATGTTCCTCCAAAATGTCAGTTGCCTTGCAACAGACTACATGGTGTGGTGTGACAGCCTAAAGTCCTACTGTATTTATTTTATTTTTTATGACTTCTTTATAAAGTATATGGGAGGTAAAATAAATCAAATTCCTGCTGTTTTCAGAAGATCTGCAACTTATGTCTTTTTTTATGTCTCACAAATCACAACAACATTTGTAAACAGTATAAACTGGAGAAGCACTTGATGTGAACTCAATAAATCATCCCTGTTGCCCATCATTATGCATCACTTTAAAAATGAGTCCTTTTTGGAAACATCACAATTTATGTATAACAGCCTTCTAATACCTACGTTCAGTATCACCTTCTGCGGGTATGATACATTCCAACTGTATTCAGTTAGCAGTTAAAAGCGTGGATGGATATAAAAAAGGGTGAATAAAGGTGAAAGATCTTAAGCTTTCACAGCAACCAAAGTTAATCAAATCTTCTCGGACCATCAGTCATGTCAGCTAGTTAAAAATGACCAACATTTCAGACTATCTCCATCATAAGAATCATAGTTCCTCTTATGCATTACACGTTAGCATATAGATGGGAGTTTGTATCCAGTAACACATCAGATCCTGATGGTGGGAATAATGATGGTTTCTGAATTATCGGTAAGTTTTAACAGATTGATACACCTAGGGGCCCAAGATTTTATGCGGATGAAGTATATGATAAGTAGTGGCAGGGCTCACCTTTTGAAGAATGTGTTCTTGGGAGAAGAAATATAAAAACAATGGAGATATAAACATCATTACGAAAACACTAAAAAATCTCTTCTTTATTGTGGATGGATGGTCCCTGCAATATAAAAGACAAACTACATTATGCAATTCTTATGAGAGAGGGTTAATGTGTGCTGCAGCGTTATTTTGCATCAGACAGAATGATACATTATACTGCATTTGTTAATGCTAGTTATATCTGATTTCTATAAACAATACTACCCAATCCTTCTCATTATTTTGTATTCATACATTTGGCAACACTGTCACGTGGGACTCCTGAAAAGTAATAGTTGAAATTTAAACTTATAAAATGTGAAAGAAGCAGTAATATTATTACCTGTTATGTGGGGAGTTCCATATATACAAACTTGCAACATAAACGACAGAAAGAAGAAAGCATGCTCCTGCAGAGGTTAAACAATAATATTCTTTAAGCCTGTAAACCTCCATACTGTCATTACGGTCGTCACGTGACAGTAGGAAGCGCTTTTATTGGACAGTCACAGAATTGTTCTCTGAATGAGAAAATGGCTGCCTGGGTTAATGGAAGGGTATCCTTTGTTTAGGACATTCTATGGTGAAAAATAAGGGAAAATCTAAAATGCCGAGTGCATCATTCACATCAACGCGTTCATATTTAAGGAGATCACGAAGAAAAGTGGCCAACAGGATTCCACTTCTATCCCGGTCAAGTTCTGGTAAGTTGAAAAGTTGTTCCTTCTCGAAGACCAAGTGTTTGGACTCGTCTTAGGCCCATGTCTGTTGACAGCTTATTGTTATGTAGGATGTAACAAGGATTGTATTTTCATTGAACATTTTTCGACAGAAGTGAATTATGAATTAACAATATGCTCATTAAAATGTGAAGAAATCGTTCGTTTCAGTTTATAAATATAATTGCAAACCCAAAAAGTGACTACTTAACATTATTGCATGAATGTTGTCTCTCCTAGGTTGAGTAAGTGGAATATGGACAATAAAGGTGTATTAAATTTTGCAAAACAACCTTTATGAAATTGTGCACTAACAGCGAAACATGTATTAATTTAAATACGGGGTATGATGATAAAAGAAGTTGGAGCAACTAAATTCCTTGGCCTACAAATTGACAGTACGTTAGGTTGGCAAACACACGTTGAATGTTATTGCCGCAAAATTAAGTTCAGCATGCGTTGATATGAGGACAGTAACATCACTCAAGAAAGTAGATGCTTTATAAGGAGAGTGCTTATTTTCACTCTTATCTTCTCAAGAGGACTAGTATGCTGGGAAAATTCTATAAGCAAGAAGAAAGTATTTATCTCAAAAATAAAAAATAATTAGAATAACAGCAAACATTAGAGAAAAAGGAGCCTCTAATAGATAAAAAACTTTTACTTCATACTCTTGTTACTGTTGTTCATTGCGTATAACATGGGAAAGTTTCAGATTAATTTAGGCATACACTGTATAAACATAGGACATAAATATGACTTCCATAACTTCAGTAGCTATCAGAAGTGTACTATGCAAGAATCAGATTATTCATTCTTCAAATTATCATTGACAATTTAAATCAGGAAGCAAAGTTTTTGAATCAGCACTGAAAGACTATTACGCTAAAGGTAAATTTGTCCCTGTGCTTAACTAATTAAGCACTACGCCATGAAGACATCTGGGGGAGTAGATGTATAGATCCACATTTTCTTGACCTCGGCACTAGTTGGAGGTGAGTGGTCAGCTTCACACCCTGGCTGCTTCACCCCTGGTGAAAGAACCCCTGCTACCTATTGTATAGGAGTTTGGGTGGGCCCCACAGCTGTTCTGGACAACATAAAGAAAAGGAAATTCTTCACCCTTCCGGGACTCGGAACTCCAATGCTTCAGCTGTGCAGTCCATAGCCAGTTGCTATCCCGGCTCACAGACTGTTACACTCCTTTGCTGAATGAGGGATTTACTTTAATTCAAAGTTGAAGGTATGGTCTGCATCATTGGTGTAGTTCTATAATGGATCCATGGAATGTAGGCTTCATGACACACTTCAGTCCTTCAAAAAAGAAAAGAAAGGAAAGAGACAAAGAGAGGATTAGTATTATTGCATGAGACTTTATATAATATGCTGACAGTATTCAGTCTCACTATACAACTGTTAAGACAGTAAGTACAACTGCATTACTTTTCATCTGCAGAGAGTGGAAATGGCCTCGTTGATGAATTATATTTGTGGATTTTTACCCTGAGTTCAGGTTTCTTATTCTGTTGTTGCAGTAAAATACATGTAAACTTCTATTATACTACTAGCATAAAACCATTGAAGTTTAATTGACAAATTTTCAAATACGTGATAATTTCCGAACATCAGTGACTCAAAAAAGTTTTTGAAAAATTTGTATGAAGGTACTAAACTGTAGTATAACATTTTTTTTTAAGGTAGTATAACAGTTTGCTCACAACAGTGCTGCTGTTTAGATCAAATGTTACCTATAAAAATGAACTTTGTCCGTAGTATGTAACCTCATTTTCTTCAATTGCATGAGTGATTTGGTCCTCAGATACAAAACAGACTCTTTATAAATTTCATGAATAACTATTATTTTGTAGGATTTTATGTTGTTACAGACATGGTTATGAAGAGTTTTATCTTCTTGCTTTTGTGTCTTCCCTTTTATTGACATGTCACATCTTGTAGTTAATGTGTTGATAAGTTGTAAAAACTGTCCGTGTGTCAAGTAAGATCTTGAATAAAAGGTATGGTTTAACAAGCTGTAACACCAAGTCATCTCATACCATGATCCTGATTAACAGATGATTTGTATTTATAGACAGTATGCAAAAGTTAATTTGTGTCTTGTTCAGATGTTTTGTACACCCCATCCTCAAATTGAATACTGTTATAACAGTATAACAGTACCAGGTTGGATGGCTTTACAGTACTAATTCAAACTACAGTTTTAGTATGAGAAATCTGTATTTAAAATGTCATTGGATTCCATGTGGACAAATGAGAGAAAGGTAGTAAGATGAGTTAAAGGTATAGTTCACAATGCAGTGACTTGTTTTTATGGCATTCAGTAAAGTTCATGGGAAAATTATTGCAGTACATTGTGAACATGTAGTGTCAGCTTACACGGTGAGTGTGTGAGTGCAACCTGTCTGCCTGTTGAGATGAAGTGAGAAACAGACACGTACATACTGTTACTTAAGTTACTTTTTTCTGCTAGTTTTCATCCTTCATCAACAGGTAATGATAAGAACAAAAGCCAGCAGAAGGAAAGAAATTTGAAGTGGAATTGTTATCCCCAACATTGATGGTCACTGCTTCAATACTTTACATCCTGTCATCCATGTCCTAGAATCTTGGCTTTTCTTACACTATGAAATTGCAAACACAACTTGCCCACTTTTCTGCAATTATGTTAATTTTTGTAACAGTTTTTTACTTGAAGGTTTTATTCTCTGACCTGAGGTCTTATGAAGTCTCTAATGTTCAACTTACAGTGATATGACATGACACATTGTCCATTACGGTAACACATATAAGAGTCAAGATTGGACAGTATTTTCTGGATCTTTCCTTCGTGATACTGTCTTGTTGAATGAAAATTGCAGACAGTCAACTGCATATCCCTTTTCACTGCTGGGGTGCACCACAGTTAGCCACTTTGCTTTCAGAGAGAGTTTTATTTCCATTGAAAATCCTTTCAATAAAACATCCTTAGCACACCTTATTGTTTGGTCTCGCTGAATTATCTGTTCGATGTGACCTGTGTTGACTGGTCTTTATCAGGATAATGGATGGGTTTGCCCTGTACATGATAACATTTAATATCTCAGAGATACCTGCGACAGTACAACAGTATTGTTTCAATCATAGAGACAGGTGTGTATATTCTGTGTGTTAAACTTGAAGCCTCTGCAGTTTTAATAGTTGGTGCATAGTTTTCCTTTGGAAGTGGGAAGTTTCAGAATGTTTTGCACAGTATCAGTCAGAAATCGTTGCTTCATTGCTGAAAGGGGGGAGGGGGTGTATTTTCCTCCTGATGGCTGTTTAGACAAACCCATTAGTGTCATTTGCTATGGATTTCACTTTGTTTCCCCTTCCCCCCTCCCTGATTTCCTTTATTTCTTCTTTGTTTCCACTGAGCCTGGCTGGTGGATTTATACACCCTTACAATGTTGAACACACTGCTTATTGCCAATACCATCAAGGAGGATACCTTCTCTGCTATGTTTGATATTCCTTTGTGAGAAGTGTCCTTTGGCAGTACACATTATAGCTGTCATTTTTTACCTGTATAGATGCTTTTCTCTAAAACATGTTTCCTCGCCAGATATAGTCCAGAATAGCCTCGTTGAGAATTGTCAGCCATGTTGAAGAAATGAATAACTTCACAGCAACACTTATTAGAAATATTGGATACTGTTCCTGCAGAAACACATTAACTCATTCAAGGAACAACACATGATGTCCACTATATCTATGTGTACTGTTGTTGCAATGAAGAGAGGCATTATGTGTACCATGCAAAGAGTACTTCACTGGCTTGTAAGCCATTAAGAGGGAAGTACACTGTTACTTATCACTAATGTTTTGTTTACATGCATTCCATAAATATTAAGAATAGAGCATAGTCTCAGTTGAAATGTTATGAAATACAACCAGAGATTGTAAAAAAAGTGAAGTTATTGTGAATATTTATACTATGATCTGCATCAGCACTAAGCAGTTTGTGCAAGTGTTCTACATTTTAAACATGAAATTTAGTTTTGACATGTGAATTATTTTGCTTGGCATTACTTTATGTTACTTGTTCTTCAAACATAAGAATAGTCATGGGAATTTTAAAGTAATCACCTTTACACATTTCTTCTAGAAGAACCATGTGAACTGATATGTCAAGTGTTCAATCAAAGTATGCCTGGAGCAGGCAGCACATCGAGCGGTTCTACTGCAACAGGTGCCTCATCGAGTTCGACAAGCTCTACAGCCACGGCAGCTGCCACTACTGCAGCAGTCGCTGGCAGTACTAATACACCTGATGTAAACGGTGGTGGTAGTGGTGGCAGCAGTAGTAACAGCAGCAATGGCAGTAGTTCTAGCCATCATTCGCCATATGACCTGCGTCGGAAATCTCCACCGCACCATTATGCTGCTGCTAGCACGAGTGGTACACCTCTTTCATCAGTCTCGGCTTCCACGAATTACTCCGCATCAATGCTCCCTGCTCGTAAAAGACCGCGTCGAACATGTTCAGTCACAAATGAAAGTGAGTACTGAGTTTGAAATTATGATATTTTAATTCAGTGTTTCTAGCTCTTTAGATATGAAAACTAATATAGGTCACATGATGTGCCTAATTCAGTTCATAATATTTGAAAGTGGTCTGGTTATTTATAGCTTTGGTTAAAATATAAAATAGAATGCTCACTCTAACCACATAACACGTACACCCATATATATTACATAGTTAAATGAAACGTTATATGGGATTTGAGAGTTTCACATTTGTGGAAATTTAGGTTTTTGCCTTCTGGGTTGTGACGCTCGTAGGTATTTACTGAAGTTTTAGAGGAATCTTCAGCCTGAATTAAGGATATTTTTACAACTTTCTTCCAGCAGCTTCAAGAGATACTTTGTAAAGAACAGCAGCTGATTACAAGAATAATCAGATATTTCTTTACAGTGTTTCTTACGTGACTTATCATCATCCCCTCATGCGTGTGTTCTAGCTTGTTCTGCCATTTCGGCAGCTCATTACTTGCAGTACGAGTTGCCAGCAGAGGTTCTTCTAGTGATATTTGGCTACTTACTGGAACAGGATTTGTGTCGAGTGAGCCAAGTTTGTAAGCGCTTCCAAGCCATCGCTAATGACACCAAGCTGTGGTAAGTCATCAATATGGTGTATGTAGAGTACTTATCACACGATTCATAGCTTACTTGTATAGCTTACAGTATGCAGAAAAAATGTCCTGTTAATAGAAGGTAATGCCCTTACTTCTCATGTACAGTAAATAGGTGAAAGAGAAGTACGTTGTAATGTGCAGGTGAGCTAGCACTGTTATTTCATAGTTTCATCTGGCTTTCTTCTCCCAGGAACCTGAAATAATAGTACTATAACTCAGAGGAGTCAGTGTAGGCCCCGCACTAAAATATTAAGATCAACACTGATGTCTCGTGAGCTGCTATAATGGCTTCAATGATTAAATAAGAGGTGGACCCTACTGGCCCATACACCATGACCATCAGTCCTCCAACAATCCTGCACTTTGAATAAAGCGTAATAGCCTAACTTGAAGGGGAACTTTGTTGTCATGATGCACCATGGTCTCTGTCTCGCTGTCATATAGGCTGTATCTTACAAAGTTTAGCATCTTTTCTTCATCACACCACTAAGGGAAAACTGTCCCTGTAACAGACAATGGAGGCCCATAGGGTTGTGGACATCAAGGCTCCCACATTTTTAGATAGTTGGATCACAGAAGGTGGTGAGGTTGTTGATCCCAGGAACATAATGTGACTAGAAGGATTAGTGTTCAATTAACAAATTCCTTCCAGCCGCACTGTGACCCTGGGGTCAACTCAGCCTCTAACATAAATGTGAATCAGGAATCTTCTTGGGGGAATCGGACAGCTGACATGTAAGGCTGACAACCTCACCGCCATCTGTGAGCTGATTGACTAGAAAATGTGGGAGCCTGAGCAGCCTCCGTAGTCTAGGGATAACGTTCCCACCTCGTGACTCAAGGTATGCAGGTTCAAACCCGGCGGAGTTCATGGAATTATTAAGGGCAGAAAAATTCAGGGAACAAGTCCTCCGGGAGGGACTTTAAGCCGTGGGTCCCGTGTCGTAGCTTTACGGCACGTAAAAGAACCTCATATCTCCAAAGGAGGCCACTGAGCAAAATTCAGGACATTTCCCGCCCAACAGTAGTCTCTAACGCCTCTGATAGATTGGGGAAGCATTAAAAAAGATACCGCTAAGCCAGTAGAGGCCGAACTCGCTGGCTCGGTCGGGACTGATGGTACGCACCAGTATTGGTAGGGTATAGAGACTCGTAGAATATCATAGAGGGAAGCACAATGGACCAATACTGGTCTAAGTGCATGGGGAAACCCAGCCTCTCCAATAACTAACTAACTAAATGTGGGAGCCTCGATGTCTCAACCCTGTGGGCCTCCACAGCCTGTTACAGGAATAGCTTTACCTTTCTCCTCACACCACTACCACCAAAAAGGAAGGTAAGTCATGTAAGATCATAGTGGTGTAAGTGAAAGCATAAAAGCTGTGAAGAGAAAAAAGAGCAGTATATAATTTATTAAAGGAGTAAGTACCTATGTATTGTAGTGAATGTTTTCACATTGTTCCGTGAAGCAGAGGAAGTGAAGATGTTTCCAGCCTGTTACATAGGAGAGATTGTAATAATTTAGAAATTCTGAATCAGTGGGATCACGTCCAAAGGTGGATAGTGGTCATCACATAATAAAGCAGAGGTCTAGGGAGGCCTCTTGTTGATGTAAGCAGGATGCTGAGGTAGGACATGCATTATCATGTGATGAGAGTATCTTGGAAAGGGACTGCTGTTGCCCAGATGTGACAATGGAAGTCTCCATCAGACTTTGGCTAACAAACGAGATAGTGTTCAGACACCAGAAAAATGAAGATCTTCACCATTATATGGCAGGGTAAACATTATCAGAATTAGGCCGAAAGCAAGGCACTGCAAAATTCTCGAAGAGTTTTAATCTGCATAACAACTGTAATCAAAAGGAGGAGGTGGGTAAGGAACCACTATGCAAAGTGATCTCACTGACAACATACACAGAGATTAAGATTGTTATTATTTTGTTATTGTAGTAATAGAAATTAAAGTCTAGCTCAGTGCATGTAGTGTATATGACTGGTACTGAAAAGATTCCATTCTGCCTTGATCACCTTCAGCCAGCAGTACATATAGCTGGCATGGCACCTGTTTATCACCCAGATTGGCAACCAGAAACCCTAGTTAGAGCCCACCCCCCAGAAGAGAGTCAGGCTACAAAGGTGGCAGCACTGGAAATAATGTCCACCATCCATTACTATGGTTAGGGGTGGCTGATACAACTTTTTGTTGCAGGAAAAACTTATACCAAAGTGTGTATGAGTATGACTTGCCTCTGTTCAACCCAGCTCCATGTCGCTTTGAGTTCATGTCTCGAGATGTTCCTGGACATCTCAACCCTTGGAAAGAAAGTTTTCACCAGTTGTACCGAGGTGTCCATGTTCGGCCAGGCTATCAGGACTTAACATTCCAAGGCCGCAACATTTCTTACTTCAACACGGTGCAGGGTGCCCTTGACTATGTAGATGAACGTGGAACAGTGGGCTCTGGATCCAGTGATGGAAGCAGTGGTCATAGTTCTCTGGTGTTTCTCCATGCTGGGACATACCGTGGCGAGTTTCTTGTAATAGACTCTGATGTTGCATTAATTGGGGCTGCCCCAGGCAATGTGGCAGAATCTGTTGTCTTGGAGAGGGAATCAGAGTCCACTGTTATGTTTGTTGAGGGAGCCAAGCAAGCGTATGCTGGTCATCTCACACTTAAGTTCTCTCCTGATGTAACATCCACCGTTCCACATCATAAACATTATTGCCTGGAAGTAGGAGAGCATTGTAGTCCCACAATAGACCATTGCATCATACGAAGTACATCAGTTGGTGAGTGTTATAAACATCTTAGATGTGTTAAACATGTATATATAGGACACTGTAAGATGGCTACCTTTTCAAAGAGTATTTTTGGTAATAATAATTGTATTATTTATCAGGTGAAACCCCACTGTATGTTTGCTATTCATTCTTGATACACAAAGTTAATAGAGAGTCCGTCGAGTGTAACAATTTGTAGGTCACTTTTTATTATTATTTCTGCCTTACATGTTTCGGTTTGACACAACCATCATCAGAGGCACTTGCTATAATTATGGAAACACTGTCGCTGTTTTTTGATGTTGATGATTATGTTTGTCGTGTGGACGCTGCTACGATATGTTGACGTGTAAAAGCACAAAACATGCTAAGATAGTTGAGTACACTCTCAAGTTCTCACTTTTCATCCGAACCTATTTTTAAGTTAAAACGCTAAAATGTTAAAATATTTGATATAAAATGCTGAACTCCTTGTTAATTCATCCCGAAGATGGGAGACGTCAGCTTGAGGTTGTATGGCTTATGGTTTGATATGTTCCTGTGTGCTGTGTGCTGTTTCAAATTTTGCATCATTTGTACAGGTTGCAACATTGAAGGAATATCTATGCAATAAGTTTCACTTGCTTCAACATTATCTCTCCTGACTGTCTCATTATTTATTAAACTTTCATTTGCCAGTGACAGAGACAGTTACGTACAGTAAGCGCTTAACAGCCAGAACTGTTGCAGCAGGTAACATCTGTTATGTATAAATAATACCCTGTAAAAGGTTTCCAAGAATTTAAAACTCAATAAATTGTGTGTCAGTATAGATGTAACAGTACTGAAAAGCTAACAGTTCTGGTGGTAAGTTTTCCCACATATCGTTGGATTGTTTGGGGTGTTGGGTCCGCTTCGATATAGTTGAAACTTACTCATAGTTAACAAGAAAGTGGAACATTTCTGGATTCAGAACTGATGTCCATATGATGATCAGTTAGAATTTACAGAATTCATAAATGGTATGTGTCTACTACGTGTTAATAGAAAGTAACACTCTTGTTTATTTGAAATTCTTGTAATACAGTAGAAGAATCCCAGTTAGTATCTGGATGTTGCTGTATGTTGTGTAACCTCATTTTGCTATTTTTGAAGTTTTGACTACTGCGAATGGTTATTGTAATACAGAAAACACATGGCAGTTTCTGAGTAATAAATTCGTAAGTACAGAGAAATTGAGGGAAGTGTCGTTGGGTTGTGTTCCAGTTCTGTAACAGGGCTCTGGAAATGTTGCCCACTTGCACCATAATTTAACAGACTAGTAATATGAAAATTTTAGTATAAAGAATACTGGTAACTTGCTTGTAAATGCATTGTCTTTAGTTGGTAGTAGATTTAGGGTAATTGTATTTCTGAAGTCCTGTTCTCCAAGTGGTTTAGTTTTTTGGGGTGGGGTGAGACTGAGTCCACTTGGTACATTGGCCTATTGTACCAGCCCTGGATGATAGATGATGATGAATGTGGAGCAGTCAGTAGAATGAGAATTGGCAGGGGAAACCAAAGTACTCAGAGAAAACCTGACCCAGTGCCAGTTTGTCCACCACAAATCCCTCATGACCTGACCTGGGCCGCCACAGTGCGAAGCCAACTGCTAACTGCTCAAGCTATAGCACGGCCCTTGTTCTCCAAGTAAGTGATGACTTCCATTTTGACAAACACATGTTCGAGGTGAGTGATGTGAGGTAGGAGTAAGTAAGGAAAGGTGAAGTAGATGTGAATGAATTGGGGGTGGTGTAACTTCAGTCTCAGAAGTCTCATTACAGAATTTTCTGAAGCCTTTGTGAGATCTGTGTTGTTAAAATAAAATTGGCAGTTGAAATATATATAGTAGTAGTGAACGGTGGGGCACGCGTTAGTGTACTTGGTTGAGACACTATGCTAGAAGCCGGAAGGTCACAGGTTCAAGTCCCGATGAGGTCATTGGATTTTTCAATTTACCTAATCCTTCCAGCCGCACTGTGGCCCTGGGGTCGACTCGGCCTTAACAGAAATGAGTACCAGGAATATTCTTTGAATCTTCTTGGGGGTAAAGGGCGGCCGGCGCGTAAGGCTGACAACCTTGCCGCTGTCTATGAGCCAATAGTCTAGAAAATGTTGGAACCTCAACATCTTACAACCCTGTCACGGCCTGTTACAGGGATGCCTTCTCTTATTTACTTACTTTAGTAGTGAACGGTAGATGAAAAGCATGTATCAAAGATTGTTTTTAATAGCAGGCTGCTGCTATCTAATTTTGTACTTGTTTCTTGACATGTTATGGAAGGTAGTTGTGAATGTATTTAATAATCGGTTGTGAACAGCTGACCAAAGATAATCTACCATCTTGGGGGTTGGGCAGGGAGCCAGCAGCCCCATATAAAAATTATAACACTGCAAAATACTACACAGGGACCTTGGACTTGGATGCATCTATTGCATTTTGGTGTCTCATCCTGAAAAGTGTTGATGACTATTTGGAACTTCGATTAGGATTATGAAATGAAGGAGGAAGGGATAGGTGGTGCATATAGCATATGTAAGAGATCTTAGTTGCTAAATCAGAAGGAAAAAGACCACTTGGGAGACTTCACCCCATAAATTTTAGAATAGAATATCAGAATCAGCCTTAAGTAGCTTGTTAGGGTATGGACTGGATTGATGTAACTGAAGCTGTGGCCTCTCAGGTTCCATAAAAGGCAGTGACTCTTAACTTCTCGAGAAGTACTGTTGTCTGTGAGGTTAGTTGGTAGATGCATAGTGACACTTTTTATTTTGCAGTTGGTGCGGCTGTGTGTGTAAGCGGTGTGGCAGCAAATCCAGTAGTGAGGCATTGTGACATAAGTGATTGTGAGAACGTGGGACTATATGTAACAGATTATGCCCAAGGCACTTATGAAGATAATGAGATAAGCCGCAATGCTCTGGCTGGAATCTGGGTCAAGAACTTTGCCAATCCAATTATGAGGAGGAATCATATTCATCATGGTAGAGATGTGGGAATCTTCACCTTTGATAATGGAATGGTGAGAAGTAGTTCTGTGTTATTTGCTAGTGACTGTTACCTAAAGCTTTGCCCTAATAATGTGACGCATCTGTTTTGAATTCTAATGAGGGCATGATAATGCTTGTGATTGTTTGGAATAATTTTGCCATGTCTCCATTAGATGTGAATTGTACAGATAGTTGTGTTGCCAAGAATTTGGCATTGAAATAGACATTAAATGGCCCAGACATGGGGTAGATAAGGTAGAACCGTCACATTTTCAGCTTAATACTTTTGGAACGTTGTTTTAACAGGGCTACTTTGAGGCTAATGACATTCATGACAACCGAATTGCTGGCTTTGAGGTGAAGGCAGGTGCCAATCCTACAGTTGTACATTGTGAGATTCATCATGGGCAGACAGGTGGTATCTATGTTCATGAAAATGGCTTGGGTCAATTCATCGACAACAAGATTCATTCTAATAATTTTGCTGGAGTATGGATCACATCAAACAGCAATCCCACCATTCGACGCAACGAGATATACAATGGCCATCAAGGCGGAGTGTATATATTTGGAGAGGGACGGGGACTTATCGAACATAATAATATTTATGGTAAGTAAAGTGTCTGGAGAATTAGTTGTGATTATTATACAGTATGTTCCGGAAAGTTCCTCGTGTCAGAATTGTGAATTTTATTTGTGCTTCAGGAAATGCATTGGCAGGAATCCAGATTAGAACAAATAGTGATCCTATTGTGCGCCATAACAAGATCCACCATGGTCAGCATGGTGGTATTTATGTACATGAGAAGGGTCAAGGTCTGATAGAGGAGAACGAAGTATATGCTAACACACTGGCTGGTGTGTGGATTACTACTGGTAGCACACCTGTGCTGCGGCGGAATCGGATCCATTCAGGGAAACAGGTTGGCGTATATTTCTATGACAATGGCCATGGCAGATTGGAAGATAATGACATCTTTAACCATCTGTACTCTGGTGTGCAAATAAGGTAACACATTGAGTAATGAGGGAACCTGTTCAGTTAATGTTTCATAATTATGATATGTGAATGTAAATTAATTACAGCTGTTTAAAAGTGGTATACATGAGCACTGGAACAAGTTGGTGGAATGTTGTGAAAGTTGCACTGGTAGTAAAAACTTAGATAAGCAGACATGAGGAATAAGTGTTTTGCTCCTTTTCTTCTTTTTATTTATATATTTGAAGGACTGTAAAGTAAGGAGGAGTCGATCACATATTTCCTCTTACATATAATCTACACATCCCTATTTGTGGGGAAGCAATTTTGGAAGAAAGAATTCAATATATTTTTACCTCTGCTTTTATCAGCAAATGAATCACAAATGAATGTGAGCACGGCTCCATTGCATTTCTTCAGCTTGTTGACCCATTTTTAGGTAAAATGGTACTGTTGATGAACGTGGACCTAACTGGAGTGTTACCAGTTTCTACTATAAATATATTTAGTTTCCCAGTTGAACCTGTGCCCCCATTTTATAACCATATATGAACAGATTGCCAATAAAGTATTTGTAATAATATTTAGATATATTGGTTAGTGTTGTAAAATGCATACCAGGTCATTATGTGTTAAATAAGAAATAAATTGTTAGTACAAGTTGCAAGTACTATAGATGTTACACGGTCATTCTTATACCATAAACTCCCTATTATCTGGTATACATGCATGTGGAATTCTCATGCAGCCAGCAAATATTCCAAAGAAAATTTACAATTTTTATAAAGGAACTTAAAATGGATGCTCATATTGTCATCCTCCTTGCTGGAGTGCTGTGCATTATTCTCCCTGATGCATGGGTCATTACATCAGAGACAACTGGAATTTCTTATTGCATTGCTATATATCTGAATTATTTTACCCATCAATCCATAATGCACTTCATTTTGACTGTCTCTTGTCATCGTATGTTTATTAGACTGTTCTGTATTGGTAAGAATTTTATGTACATAATTCAGTTATATATTTTAACATATGAATTATTAAAGTTAATAGGAAAAAAAGTGACACATTATAATGAACCCTTTATTGTGTACTTTCAGAACGGGCAGTAACCCAGTAATCAGAGGTAATAAAATTTGGGGTGGTCAGAATGGTGGTGTCTTGGTTTATAATGGTGGCTTGGGGGTGTTGGAGCAGAATGAGATCTTTGACAATGCAATGGCAGGAGTTTGGATCAAAACAGATTCTAATCCGACACTTAAACGAAACAAAATCTTTGATGGCCGGGATGGTGGTATATGTATCTTCAATGGTGGTAAAGGTATATGAAATGGTTTATTCTTCTGACATATTTTATATTTTATATAGACGGATGAATGGAAGTGTTGTGTCTTTTCTTTCTTCTTACAATCTTTTCATTTTGATTTTTGCCGGCTCTTTCATGTCTTCTTGGTGACCTCCATTACCTGACTGATTTATCTTGTTCCACATCATCCCATATATCTCTGTTCTTTACATTTTAATTCTGTTTTTTTTGGGGGGGTGACATCAATTCTGTATTTTCATCATCGTCAGTAATCTGTCAGACGACAGGTACACAGTCTCTTCCAAAACAATTCCTCTCTTACGTCTTCTTCCTCGTCTTCTTGTCACTTCTATCTGCCCCTCTATCTTTCCTTTAATAACTTCTTTTAGAAGGCAGTTTCTGCGTAAAACATGACCAATCCACTTAGCCTTCCGTTTTCTTATTTCGTGTAGGATATACCTCTGCACACTGACTCTATTATATTGCCAAATTAATTTGATAATCCCTTGTCAAAAAATCATTGAATTCCAACTTCTTGAAACATTTTGTTCTTAATCCCTTATTGTTCCTCTTTATAAGGATCCTCATTTTGGTATCAAATACAGTCAACTCTCGATTATCCGGGGGCGGATTAACCGGTTTGCAGCTTAACTGGGGCTACTGAGGCTTTTTTGAGGCTTATATGTTGTTTAATATTCATTCACTTTTGTTTCACATGGCGAGTTGTAACACTATTTTCGCACTAGTGTGAACCGAGCTCTGCATTCTTTGGTTCCATTATGCTAACACAATGTTCTAAGGTAGGGGTGAAAGAATGCAAGGATTTGTGGGAAGTTTCAAGGACAGATACATCGCCCCAGTTAGTATCTTTGTATCAATCTTCAAGTGCGTTAGCAAAATGTCAGGGTGTAAAAGGAAGCATGTTGTGTTAAGTATTCAACAGAAAAAGGAAAATGCCGCAAAAAAGAAAATGACAATATTAAATTTTTTTAAGTGTTAATATTCGTAAAAAGTGTTGGATGTTGTTGAAGACTGTGATTGAAATAACTAATTCATACTTCAGTGTAATGTAAAAAAAAGTATTAAATAGGCCATGAGATGACATAAAGTGAGGTTGAATAAATTTAAACGCAGGCAGGCCTATAGTATTATGAAGGTACAGTATTACAGTACTACTATTAATAAAATTTGTCTTAACCGGGTTTTCGATTAATCGTGATTTCCATCCCCACCATTAGCCCGGATAATCGAGAGTTGACTATATTAGTATTGGTTTAAAATATGCTTACATATTGTTATTTTGCAATATTGAAATATATTGTGACATGTAGACCCATTGCTAGGGAACAATCATAGTCCAGTCTGACTGGAGTGAGTTCTAGGCAATCATTTATTATGAGTTATTGTAATTTTTTTGTGATTAAGAGATTGTAAGGAAATGAGTGATAAATCCATTCCAATCGAAGTCCATCATTAGTCACACCTGTAAACACTTAACAATATGTTATGAGGGAAACCTTTGTTGTTACAGTTTATTTACTGTATATACCTTTCATACCACCATTGCTTAACAGATTCATATTCTTTTTCTAGGTGTTTTGGAAGAGAATGACATCTTCCGTAATGCACAGGCTGGAGTCCTTATATCTACTCAGAGTCACCCTATTCTCAGGCGGAACCGAATATTTGATGGACTAGCAGCAGGAGTAGAAATTACAAATAATGCCACTGCAACATTAGAAGAAAACCAGATATTTAATAATCGTTTTGGAGGACTTTGTCTTGCGAGTGGTGTTCGGCCTATTGATACTGGTAAGTGCTAAGTGCAAGCTCATTACAACAATATGTCTAGAGAGGCCTCTGTCCTTGCACATCAGCAACTTATTACCGTAAGATGGAGAATAAGAGATGATTAAATTATAAAATTCTATTACCATTGCCACATACATTTTATACCGTGTCCTCCACTACCTGAAATTGTCTTTTTAAACTAAATTATTTTTTTTTCTTTTTACATTTTGTATTTTAGCCATTCGATACATTTTTAAAACCTCCAGTGAAGCTGTGGCCCTTATGCCTCATGTCTTTCCCAATTCACTCATTGCTTTCTTATCTTGCTATCGAAAATGTTTTATGTGACTTAATAATCAGCATCATTGACCCACATAGGTTGTTCTACAACATAGCTGTGTGTCCTGTGTTACCTTCCTAGGAATAGTCTTGTATCTGTGTCCACCGTTTTGTATATATCTGCTTAGATTCTGTTCTTCTAGTGGTCATTTATTCAGCATCTTCACGTTTTATACTCTCACAGTGGGTACACATTTGCTGAACGAAGCAAGTGAATGAATATAATTTTGTATGCTAGTCTTGTTCTGTATGCTTTACGCACTACATTGAGAATTACTCTCTCTTAGGGTTCAGTTCTCTTCATCATTTCTACTGAATAACATAGGAGCACATAGCAACAAAAGTTGTTTATCGCCACATTTGAACATGAATTCACTCTGATGTAAAGCTCTGACAGGAAACCAAAGTGAAAGCATACAGGTGCATTCGTTTACTTTTAATTTAAGCGACCTCCATAGTCTAGGGGTTCCCATCTCATGACTCAAGGTTCAAACTTTCATGTCAGCAATGAAAGGGATACAATCACTGTCACTTCCATAAGGTTGCATCAGAAGTGTGGGATTATAAAAGCAAACATTGGTGGATGGTTGGTTCTTGTTTGACCCGTTTTATCTAGGATTTACTGTGTTTAATAACTTAAATTGTCTTATCACTAGATAACAAGATTTTTAGTAATCAAGATGCAGTAGAGAAGGCAGTTGCCAATGGTCAGTGTTTATACAAGATCTCCAGCTACACTTCATTTCCAATGCACGACTTTTATCGATGTCAGACATGCAACACAACAGATCGCAATGCCATTTGTGTCAATTGCATTAAAACGTGCCATGCTGGACATGAAGTTGATTTCATCAGGCATGACAGGTATGTTCAGGTTCTTTGTAAGTTTGTTTAATTCTGTTCAGTCTAAGAGTCATTTAAAATCTTTTTTTTTTTACTTTCTGTTGTAACTGAAGAATTACTCCAATGAGAAATGATCAGATAATCTACAGTTCAGATTTGCCAAGCCTAATAATAGGAAGCTTTGGGGGCAGGGTCCATTAAACTAACAATATCATAAGAGGTCAAACAGTTCCGTCCAGTGTGACTAGTAAAGATTTTCTTATTCCTGTCACTCGTTTTTGGCTAAATTAAATTGCCATTTAGAATGCTGAAAAATGCATAGTGTCATAAAATAGTTGTTTAATACTTTCTTAAGCTAGAAATTCAAAATAAAAAACTAGGTCATTAAGAATGAATCCATTTGTGTGTATACAGAATTTTGAAATAACCAGCCTACGTATACAAAGTTTAGGTTATGGCGATTTACAGTTATTTTCACACATTTCAGTCTCTGTTTTTTCTTCTTCAAGTAAAGTAATAATAATAATAGATTTTGTACAAAAGACATAGAAAACAGCTGTTAACTTACATAGCTTTGTATAGCAAGTGTCACGTAACTTCAAACAAGGCCAAGAGTGCCAAGAGTAACCTTGAATGCGCAGAAGAAAAATTTCAGACAAGGGGTGGGTTGCAGGAATGCGGGGAATGTGTGGCCTTCTTCGAAGTTACGTGACACTGTCTCTACTGTATCTGTGTTAATGAAACATTCTGGTTCCACCGTGCCATGTGTTGATTCTCCGGTCATCCTAAACACAGAAGGGTCAGAGTCTTAACAGTGAGTTGACTATAACGGGAAAGAGTGTAAGGAATTAGAAAAATCTGATGTGATGTGAATTCATAAATTGTATCTGATAAGGAAACACCATGTGAACTCCCACATGCATCTCTTTGGGAGTTTCCATTGTCATATTTTCTAATAAAGCCTGAAATTTCAATAGTTTTTTAGATTGTTGTTTTTTTTTTATTGTCTTCGTACTTCCTTGGTTGGAGGTCTTCTACCAACTGTGACACTTACCGTAAGAACAGAGGTTAAATATTGTACATAAGAAATTTCAGACAACTAAACTTTAACAGAAGCAGAGTTATATTGGAATGTTATTATCACATGTCTGAATGTTTTGAATTACCGATAGGATTACTGTGGATTCATAATTATTAATTTATTTTAGGTTCTTTTGTGACTGTGGTGCTGGCACATTGACAAACCAGTGTCAGCTTCAGGGCGAGCCAACGCAAGACACAGATACTCTATATGACTCAGCAGCTCCAATGGAATCACATACCCTCATGGTCAATTAAGTTATACTGACAGGCAGCAAGGTGAATCTGTGTACTGCCTACATTAGTGCATGTACCAGTGGTATTCTGCGACAGGGAAGAACATTGTTCCTAGACCACTTGTGCACAGATGTGAGGAGGCCTAATTGTCTCGAATTACATTAACCTCCCACAAAGTATGGCCTATACATGCAATGTGCTTAAATCTTGGTGATCAAAGAGACGAGATCCTAATTAATTGAATCTCCTTATTTCTTTTTTTATTATTTCTTTTGGATTGAAACATGTACACATTAATGGTCTAGAATGTGTTGCGAAAAATTCTTAACAAGCGATTTTTTTTGTCTGTATGTGTTGTCTGAGTAATTGAATGAATGTGCTATGTGTGTGTATTGGTATGCATGCCTATGTATGATGATACTGTAAATATATATAAATATATGTGTGTTTACTATAACCAGTAGAAAAATTGCAAAGTTAAAATATTCAGTTTATCCTGTGCTGCGAATGTTGGAGATGGATAAGTGAAACCAGCAGGTGTTCAACATGTATATTGTTCCAGCGATGCCAGAGAAAACATGATCTGGAGTTCTTGCCAAATCAAAATGGTATGCAGCTATAGTATTCCATGCCATGTTTCTTGGGGTTGTTTTTACGTTTCTATTCCATTCGCCTTTTTTATATATATATATATCCTGTAGTAGAATGTCTATTAATACGATTACTGCCCTCGTGCTTTATATATAATACCATATGAAATCAAATTTAAATGTGGAAGTTCAAATCCTTTGTGTGTGGGTCATTAAAAATGATCGAACATTGAGCCAAACTGTAACATTTGCATTATGCATATCCTTGAATCAGATTTTATGTGTGACTGAGTAATATTGTCAAGCTTATAAAGCTGGAGTTACCCAGCTTTTTAAAGATCTGATTTGCCACAAAAGACTGTTGCTTTATTTGATGTTCCCCTCGCTATGTAAATAGACTTTAATGTGTTTGTGCTGTTTTTGAGCAGAAATTTCTAAGTGTAAACTTCATGCTATGTCGTATATTTTCATTGTATTTTTGAAGCATATTAATGTTAGTGTATCTACGAATTTTTAGTTAAAGAAAGTACACTAACATTTTCGAAATGAAGTATATATATATATATATGAATATATGTTTTGAGTTGTCTTTTGTACAAAATCGAGAAGAAAACTTACTGACTGTAATCATGAGTCTGGGAAGTGTACCAATCACACAGAGTTGTTAAGTTTGTGCTCTGTGTTGTAATTATTACCATCACAAATCCTGGAAAATGAAATGAAACGGTTTTGAAGTAACAGAACTAAAGCATAGTCCGTCTAGTTTCCAAGTGCTGTAGAGATGGATGAGAAGCAGATGTAAATCTTATACTGACATTAAAACTACCTTCTCCAAGTGCCATACGAATGTTTCTAAAACATGGTTCAGTATTGAGTGTAATGAATGCATTGCTTTTCCACAACAAAACCAGTGCTTCTTGGACAAACAGCTGTGTGGGATGGAAGACATGCAGAACCATAAGGAGAGGACGAGGCATTGTTCAACAGAGCAGACTTGTTATGCTAGTGAATTATGCTCTGGGTTCTCTTCCATATGTCAGTTGTTTGTTGTGTTTGACATATTTTGATTTCTAGTTAGTTGTATGTAACATTCTTCCATTTTACTTCCTTCTCCCCAAACAATCACTTTAAAATCTGCCAAGTACTGTAAATGATACTGCGCTTCTTTACAACATTATTCAGCTGTGGTAGTGGTAGGCATTGTCTTTGACAGAAGCATCAGATTTGTGAGTTTAATTCATGTACCACAAACTTGTAGTTATGCACTTGTGCTGTAAACATATTAGAAATATACACAAGTATAAAATACCATAGCGCATGATTGATTTTATTGTTTCACATTTCACTGATATGGTGGAATAACATAAATTGTGTTAAGCTTTTGACAGGAACCATAAGTGTGAACATAAGAGGTTCTTTGTTTGGTAGTAATTATGACAGCATGAAAATAAAACCAGGTGTCTCTTTTCCAACAGACATTAATGTCTCTACAAAAGATGTCACCATTCATGCCTCAATGACAATATATGTCATAAAGCTGAATTCAGCATCTCTTATGTTTTTACCATTGTAATGTTTACATGTGTATTGTCAGATGTACGTTTTCATGATGATATAAAAATGAAAGTGCATTTTTTTGGTAAATAGCCGGTTCCTTAAACAGGATACTTCATACCAGAATAATGATATTATCAAATGATATGGTTTGACTACTGATGGGTTTTGGATTGTTGACTGAATTATTGCACACTTTGTAGTTCACTATTACATATGCACTAGTGTCCACAGTCACGTCTTCACTGCTGTTGCTTGGAAATGGCTTCCAACAGTGGATGTTCCCCTCCCTCTGGGTTCCCAAACAGTTCCTGACCTCAGCTACCAGCTTCTAACAGCAACAACACACAACAGCTGAACCTCAGCAGTTCTCTGGCTGACTGAAACTGCTAAATGGTCCTGGTTATAACATCTCAGCATGTGCCGCATAGAAAATGACTGTTCCATTATTCCTGTGTTCTCTCATTGCCATGGAAACGTGCTTGTTTGTGGAGCTGTTACTTAGCAATGGCTGTTGTATAGCTGTTTCGCGGTTGTTGCTTAGCAACGGGTGTACATGCCACAATATATAATTCATGTGACGTGAATTTTTGTTCTTTAAGCAGCATATGACATTGTTAAGTGGGATGGTTTTGATCTGATCTGAGCACAGACATACATGCATTAAGATACAAATCAGTGTTCATTAAACACAGAAACACTGTACTTTATAACCAGACATCTGTGTTAACCACTGAGCAAGTTGGTCTAATTGGTATTGCATCTGACTTGTAAGTGACAGCTAATTGGTTTGAATCTTGACAGTTTTTTGTGGTTTTTCCTGAGCCCTTCCTGGCAAGTGCCAGGAGAGTACCTCAGTGTGGTCATGATGGTTTCTTTCCTCATCCTTTCAAATTCATAAGTCATTATACCATTTGATACCATATAGTGTGAGATGCTAAACCACAGTTACACAAATATATGCAATCAGCGAATTCCATTATTTCTTAAGGCAGATTTGTCCCACAATACAGAACGATGTGACAGACGCATAAGCACATCAAAGGGACCTGCATATATATTAACAAAAGACATCAGGTTCCTCATCAAAAAGATTTTAACACCTGATAATGACTGTATTGGCTGAAATATAGTGAACTTTGAAACTTGCGTTTTGTGGAACGTGTTGCATGTAATACTGTGAATAATATATGTTAAGTGAAAAGTGCAACAGGATGCTACAGTATAATAATGTGATGATACTTTCATTGCCTCAAAATGCAAAATGATAATGAATTCATTCAAAGAATATTTGCCAATGAAATTGGCTTCTTACAGGCAGACACTAAAATGTGTAATACAACGAAATCCAAAAGATGTAACAGTTTTATCAGTTATGCAAAGGAAATTTGCCCTACAGGGAAATCATTCCTGTTAAAAACATCAAGAAACCTGACTGAAAGATGGGACTTCATGTTACTGCTCACAGTAAAAATGAAAAAGGCCTCTAATCAATGTAATTCATGCATGAAGACTGAAAATATCCTTGATAGAGTGACAGTTCTTAGGTCAAAGTGTGAAAAATTACAGATGACTGTAGGTCCCATCTGCAACTGCCCACTGTGTGTTGGCGAAGAGCAAATATTTTCACCATTGCCACCAAGGAAGATATCAGAAATGTCAGAAAACAGTAACTGTAAGCAGAAGAAGAAAATTGGCTAGACACACCTTAACTCTTGCTTTTACATACATTTAAAAAAGAAAAGTTTTGTGTAGGATATCAGCAGTCTGTGGAAGTGCATGAGGAAACAATAACAAAGAAAATTCGAAATATGCTTACAGATTTTTTTTATTAAATTTTTTACATCCGTTGATCCATACTGGTACAACCATTGGATATAGAAAAGTAAAAAAAACGAATACAAGACAGTACAATGTTCATAATAATAATAATAAAACATGCAATCATTAAAAGGTTTTGTAAAAATAATCAGAGTTTGGATGTAAATTAACGATAAATTTACCCTTCTTTAAGCACCATACCACGAAAAAGGGGGGAAGCGGACGTTAAGCTTAACCACAGTGCTGCACGAAACTCGGCAGTCGGTTCCATATCCCGGCTGCTTTATTACTTACCCATAGATAACAACTGGTACCAATTCAACTAGAGAGATAAGAGACTGGGTGGGTTCTAGAACCAGTGTGGGCGTTGTGAATGAAAAGAGCTCTGCTTCTGTATTTCTATATCAATCAAGCCCAGTCATTCAGCCTATACCGGTCCACTTCTAACAATTTACTGACTGAGCTATGAGCTCTTCTGGAAGTAGTCTTGAGTGTTTTGCAGAAAACCTGTGTGGTTACTATTCCCAGTTTCTTCTGTCCCTTCTAACATATCCAACCGCAGTGGCTGGAACTGCTCATTTTAACTATCTTTGATATAGTACTTTTATTTTTCTGTCTTCTTTTTGTTTATCAGTGTAATGAAAAGCCCTCTTGTTGTTTTGTTTATTATTATTATTATTATTATTATTATATACAGTTTTATCCAACATTCTTCTCTTGAGGTTACGCATTGTCCCGCGAAAAGTCACGTTAAAATACGCACTTACGCGCCTTATTTATGCGAAGTTCATATGTAGAGAAGGCCATGACCGGCCATGACACGAAGTCTGCTGTGATCGCCATAATAGTTTGGAGGCGTGAGGGAGCAAAATGTTGAGCATATATACACATTTAGTAATTTTTATTTATTTCATATATTACTGAAGTGTATGTGCATATTTATTTAGAACACATTCCTGTTGCCATTATTAGTGTTACTCGAAAATTTAATTCAATGTTATTGGTTCCACCTCGGCGCGCAAAATTCGAATCGCCGAACGTGATTTTGAAGTGTAACTTGTTATTCCGTCTCCATGAATTTCAGCACCGAATTAACAACTCTACCAAAATCACAAGTCAAGACTACAGCAGAGGTATGTAAGAACATATGCACATTATTATATATTGATTTCTTGCAAATAAAGAACAGTAATCACCGTTCCCACCTTCCCACATTTGAGTAACATAGGACATTTTAATAACTCCCTCTTCACTTTAGAAGTTGACACAAAATTATACTTTTAAATCCACAGTTAACATTGCGTCTAACATGCCATGTAAATATCTAGCATGAAGCATGATTTAGTACTAGACAATTTAAAATAATTCTCAAGTGCTCAATCCTATTGTAGGAATTATGCCCACAAATTTTGTAAGAAATCAAAATTAGAGTGTTCTGGGCTGTAACACTATCAAGTTTAATAGGAACTAACATTTTGAAGAAACTAGCAGCTTTATCAGCATAGATATACGATGAAGATTGAGGCAACATATGTCTCCAACACTTTGGTACATAGCTACCAAACTTCACGGCATTACATTCCAAAATGAGTATGCTGAACACCATGCTAAATAAAAAATAGCTGTTGATAATACCTTCTTACATGACAGAAGTTCTTAATGTGTAACATTTTGCTCAAATTAAGGAGGATGAGATGAGCAGGGCATGTATCATACATGGGTTTCTTTGTAGTTTATTTAATGATATGTCAGTAACACAGACTGTATAATGTTGATGATAGTGAATAATAATGAATTGAAAAGAATGTGGAAGGAAGTGGTGATGGCCTAATTTATAGTACTGTTCAGGTATTTGCCTGGAGAAACTGAGGAAAACCACTAAAATCCTCAGTCAGGATAATTGGGGTCATGGCCAAGATTTAAACCAAACACCTCCTGAATACTAGTTAACCATTATTGCCTGAGCCAATTCACTCAGTAAGACAGGTAAAGTACAAGTTGTCCTTGTGCTAACTAATTAAGCACTATGCCATGAAGGCGTGGGGGGGAATAGATGTATAGATCCACATTTTCTTGACCTGGACACTAGTTGGTGAGTGGTCAGCTTCACGCCCCAGCTGCTTTACCCATGGGGAAAGAGCCTCCAGTACTCATTTGATAGGAGGCAAGGTGGGCCCCAGAGCTGATTTGGATGATGCGGAGAAGAGAAAATTCTTGACCCTACCAGGACTTGAACTCTGACCTCTCGGTTGTCCAGCCTGTACCCACTTGCTATACCAACTACACTATCCCAGCTCCCTCGCTCAGTAAGCCTGGAGAGGAGAGAAATTCATATGACATTTTGGTAGGAAAACCCTAAGGAAAGAGACCACCTGTAAGACCTGGTCATGGATGGTATGATAGTAATGAAATGGATCTTAAAGAAATAGAATGGGAGGGTATAGGCTGAATTCATTAGGTTGAAGATGGGAACCAGTGACAGGTTCATGTGAACATAGTAATGAACCTTAAGTTTCCATACATAAAGTGATGGAAATTTGACAAGCCAAGAATTATTAACTCATAAAGAAGAAGTCTGCTCCATGGACTTTGTTAATTATATGAAACTAGCATTGTAAGTATGCTCTATTTTAATGCGTAACAACAATAAATGGATAACAGTCATTTATGAGCATGGGGGTGGTAGTGGTTATTAATGGGTGGAAAACAATGCTGATATTATAGCTTCATTGAAGCTGATAAAAGAAGAAGAATACTGTTCTGGGAAGCGATACCATGTAAAGTGGTAGAAGTTTACTGACATTTTAGAGGAATGTAGCATACGGAAAAGTAACTCAAGCAAACAGTAAGCAGCACACAGAGTCCCACTGTTACTTGTTTGGCTTAAGTTGGAGACTGTTCCTTCAGAACATCAGTAACTTTTACCAAACTATATGGTGTCATACCCAAGAAGATAATAGTCTTCATAACACTGTGAGAACCTCAAATCCAACATGATGGAGGAATATTTTTGCCAGTATTTGGAATTGATATACTGAACAATGAAATGTTATGTTAAAACAAGAATTCTCGTTCCTAAAATGCCATAAAGAGGAGATAACTGATGCATCCCATCCTTGAATGAGTGCTACAGTTTGAACATGATACAGTTTAATGCATCCTGGAGAACCATTGATGAGGAAAAGTAAATGTGTCCTGTCAGTTTATATACGAGTATACTCACTTGGAGTATGTTTAGAGTTGAGTTGCCTGGTATTGTGGCTAACTTAACCTACAGAGTAAGGAAAGGTCCAACCTACCAGAAATTCATTAATGTAATGAAATATATGAAGTCTTGAAATATGAGTTTATTATAATTTTTTCAATATAACTGACTCTATTTTATGTATGTTAAATTCATGACAGTACTCAAAGATAACTTATTGAATTACAAGAATGGCAGTTCACAAACTGATTATGCTGGAAATGTTGCAGATAATTGTTCAAGCTGGACAAAATCTAGATAGCTGCTGGAATTTCTAATTTATGAGAATGGGAGTTTACAAACTAATTATGCTGGGCGGATAATTGTTCAAGTTGGACAAAATCTAGTGAGTCCCTGGAATTACTGTATCTTCTTACCTCAGTTTGATGAAGTTTATTTTTTCAGGCATTTTCTTTTCATAATATAGGAAAATATTCCGAAATTAGGATAAGTTGATATTGGGAGAGTAATATGAAGTAAAGCAAGTGTCACGTAACTTCGAACAAGGCCAAGAGTAACCTCGAATGCCCCTTGTCTGAAATTTTTCTTCTGCGCATTCAAGGTTACTCTTGGCCTTGTTCGAAGTTACATGACACTTGCTATACCAACAAGAGGGCATGAATTCTATACACACACTTCATTTTTTAGGTACAGATTTTAATATAACTTCCACGTCATACTGGTCTGAACTTGCAACAGTGTTGTAGATACAACAAATTAAAAGTAATTTCTGTTGTGTGACTGAACATAAGAATCTGTCAAGATTGAAAATGGTATAAATGAACAAAGAAAGCATGATTCCCAATTCTAGTCCATAATCTTCTTCATCGCATCATGAATGGTTTAGTAATGACCTCTTCTGCTTCCTTCTGATGCAGCTGTCCAATTCCAACAGCAGGAGTTGCAAGTGGTCCTCGACCTGCATACTTTAACTGGAAGACAGTGACAAAATAATATTCATTCATTCTACATATAAATTAAAAATATTAACTGGTTACTTGAAATTCATGATTATATTACTGATACTTTTTATTGTCCTGCTCACCAGTGGTGTCAACACAAAAGATATTATTTCATCCAAATGACATTCTGTTGAAAAAGTCATGAAACTGTTGGAATCTAGAACTGGGGGCCATGGCGATGACAACAGACAACAACAAATGTACTGAATCTGTACAGCAGTGATCATCGTTTGAATATTATCTTACTTATTTTTCTTTCTTTCTCTATTTAAATACCATTTTCAATGGCATAGGTTATGTAGCATTAAATGAAAAATTAAATGGTAAATATGAATGGTAATTTGGTAAGGAAGTGGAAAGAAATGATTGTGGCCTCCATAGAGGTGCTAACACAGTATTTTTGTCACAGAGACAGAATCAAATCATGACAGCATACAGTAGGATAGCTAATCTCCAGTTAAGATTAGAACATAATGCTAGTACTTACTCTTCGTCCAATTAGATTCTCAAATCGTGGTCGTATGTAACTCCACGCTCCCATGTTTTGATGTTCCTCTTGACTCCAGATAAATACTGGAAGCAAACAACCTTGTGCTTATAACTTCAGTATCATACTAGAACACTGTGATTATTATTAGAGGGGGTGGGTTTCCCCATGCACTTAGACCAGTTATTGGTCCATTGTGCGTCCCCCTTTAATTTCTACTGTCGCCATACCCTACTGGTACTGGTGCGTGCTATCAGCCCCATTCAGCCAATGAGGTCAGCCCTCGGTACATGATACTTCCCCCATCTACAAGAGGCATTGAAAACTACTTGGACGGGAAACTTGCCTAATTTTGCTCAGAGGTC